>NC_041403.2:169756911-170107339 GCF_900747795.2 Erpetoichthys calabaricus | reverse complement strand
TCTCTGTTGAAGAAACTTAAATTAACCCTTTAACTCATATAACACAGATGTTATTCAAAGAGGTGCATCTGTCCAGCGTCTTCAGGCTTGCAGATGCCTCTCTAGGAAGCACCCTCAATATATTCCATGATTCACCTTTTAAGTAAACGTACGTGACTATAATCTGCACGTTATCCGCTATTCACATCCATGGAAGGTGTCTGCACAAAGCACGGTTGGCACATCTGGGTGTACAAACCTCACGCCTGGTGTGCCCCTGAGGCGCAGATACTCGCCGGAGCCCTGAAAGCCTTTGGATTCCATCAACAAAGTGAACTGGAGATCAAGATGTTTGCGGGTGCCTTCCCCACAAACAGAGGGCATGCATCCTGTGCCCCACCACCCGATATCCATGGGTTATTTTAACGGCTCTGCGTGCTATGCTTGCTTGATCAGCCATATTGTGTGTCACGGCATTTCAGTTTTGTTTTGTTTCTTCTCTCAGACTGAAATATGGCCAAGTGTGACATGGTAGAATAAGCGAGGCTGGCTGCATAAATAAAAAAAACATATACACTTAAAACGTTTTTAAATCTAAAACCCCAAGCTGCTCAGGGTGCATTATGAAGCGCTACATTAGTCTAAAATACATCTCAGGGGTCGGGCTTCTGCCACTGAGTCACAGGAGAGATGTTGCTGGTGGGCCCAGTTGTGTTCACAGCATGAAACAGTGGCAGGTAAGCCAACTAAAAGGTGCCACGTCTGCCT
The DNA here is from genome assembly GCF_900747795.2 of Erpetoichthys calabaricus. Taxonomy (NCBI): domain Eukaryota; kingdom Metazoa; phylum Chordata; class Cladistia; order Polypteriformes; family Polypteridae; genus Erpetoichthys; species Erpetoichthys calabaricus. Next base: position 170,106,592 of record NC_041403.2, on the reverse strand, counting down.
CACAGGTGCCACCGTAAATGAGTTCCAGGCATGCCCAACAGGTGGCGTTGCAGTTTGTGACACTGTTAACAAAAAGCCTCCCCCAGAACCCCCTGCTGGCTGGTAATCAAAGGTGCCTCTCCACTGCGTCACAGGCATCTTTTACAGGACGTCTTCATCAGCACATGAGGTCTGCTCCTTTTATAGAGAGCCAGCTGGTCCAGTCCACAAATACTGGGGCCTACTGGTTTAGAGCCCAAACCTAAAGACCTTTCCAAGTAAGATGGACTCAACTGAATGGAACTGCTGCCCCCCCCCACCCCATGCCTACAATGTCTCTTGACACCCACAGAGGCACATGCAGCACATACCGATAGAATGCATCACATTTTTCACTCCAACAGATGGTGCATATAACTGACACTATAACCTAGTAAAGGAAATCTGAAATAGAAAAAGAGAGTAAATAAAAGGGGCTGACAGAGGTACGGACTGATTCCATCAGAGCCCAGTGAGTGGCACACTGAGGCCCGACTGCTGGGGTCTCAAACCCGAGTCCTGGAAGGCCATCATGCCCTACGTGTGGCTGTTAATGGAATCTGTTGTTTACCTGCATGATTGACTCCTGCTCTCAGTTTGCTACATCAGCTCGTCAGACTGCTTACCAGACTCAAACAACATCAGCAGTCCCTCCTCCATCTTCGTTCTCACTGTCTGTATTTTGTTCCATTTATGTTTTTCTTCATTAACTTATGATGTTAACTTGCCTGTGGCCTCAATTATATGGCATTTGATTCTCAACGGCAGTGCCAACATCGGAAATGTGCCATCTGTTGGAATGGAAAACGGCAGGCATTGTACTACTACATCGGAACTGTTAGCACTGAATACGCCTAAGAATATCTGGTTGGGGGGCTCCTCCTCTGGTAATCCCACTCACACTCTGTAAGGGTACAGCCAGGACTTTTGAATTTGCTGTTTACATTCATTTTGAATTCTTACTTATCACAGCTTTCAATTTGACACTTTTAATCTCGTGGTTGTCAATGAATGACTGGAGAGACATCGCTGGTTTGGTAAATCTGTGTCTGCCTTGTCCTCGGGGTGTTTGTATTCTAACTGAGAATTCCTCACAGCAACTTGCTGTACTGCACCCCTTTACTTGGCACAGGTGGCTGCACTAAAACACGGCATGACAGACGAGACCCCCAGAAGTGCGCTGCCCTCAACATTTAAAGCCGACGGCGGCCTACTTACACATGCCGGCACGGAACGGCCTTGTAAAATCCAACTTCTCTTCCGGAGAATGTCAGCTCTCTCCCTTCAAAGTTGCGACACGTGATATTGGGAGCAGGCAAACAGGGAACTGAAAGGAAAGCAACAAGCGCAGAGTTACTTCAGCCTGCCCAGCCGGAATGGTAATATTTGGCTTATTTAACACATTTCTTTACTTTTGGCTCCGACAACGGGCTTTAAAGTTCAGTGGGTCAAACAAAAAAAAAAACAAAAAGATTTCCCGATTCTAAGGCAGCTGCACCTGGCTTGTATTTCATGAAATCAGATTTCTTTTGTACTTTCTCTCCAAGTTTAAATCACTTTGTTTCTGAAATATCAAAAAGAACCAAAGCACTTTACATTGTCTGCTTTTACACACGTGAGCATTTCTTAAAAGGCCAAAACGGTGCCAGGCGCCTAGTATCAGCAGGAGGTCTACACGCCAGCCCAGGGCGTCGCGTTTCACCCAAGTCTGTGCCAGTCTCGTCCTGTGAGGACACACACACACACACACACGTGTCCTGACAGGCCAGGCACAGGAGTAGGCCTCCAGCTTGGTGGTCTGCCCGTCTCCTCTCTGCTATCTGGTCCTCAGTCCTTTATGTCTTGGGTGGAATCAGCAATTAACCTAACGTGTGTGACTTTATACAAACTACAACTCGTGGTCTGCCCTGGTGGCAAACGTGGACAAGAGCCCTGGTCCATCACAGTGCCAACCAAGAGTCAGTCGACAATTCAGGTAGCGGGCACTACTCTGGCAGGCCGTGATGCAGGAGTCACGAGGCCCGGACACACAAACATGTCACATAAGACAAAGATGCTGCGCTAAAACAACAAATGAACAAAAACCGAAGTCACTTGAAGCTCTTGTGGTGCTGCTTCTGGCGATGGCAGATTGTGGAGGGCCGCAGGTCTGTGCCCACTGACCACCTCTTTGAGCTGCACGGTAAGGCACAGGTGTTTATCACTTAACCAGCAGCTGCACAATACTGAGGTACAAAGGGGGCCAGCTTATCAGCGGTCATCCCTAGACGTTAATTAAACCCCGTTATTGGGGGCACAAGCCACAGAACCGGAGAGCTTCTCCAGTGTCGTCCACCACAGAAGAGAAATTCTCTGATCGTCACTTTTTACCAACTGCTTATTTGACTGACGTGGATATCAAAACGATGGACGACGTTAGCTGGTGACCAGCTGGCCAGACGGTTCTCATGACACAGAGAGAGGGGGGAAAAGGGCACAGCAGACGTGTCACTCTTAGGACATCCCGCACATGGCCCTTAACTCTGTGACGGACACTGCAGCTTCAAGAGAGGCAAGCTCAGCTATGGGACCCCCACTGGAGGAGAACATGAAGACCAAACTGATGGTGACGATGCTGCACAGCCTCTCGGTGACACACAAGCACTGAAGACTTTAAACCAACACAGTGAGCTCCTTCATACCCACAGTGCTGCACTGGCACAGCTCTCTTATTAACCAGTTTCTCTTCTCACGTCTGGGTGGTGGCTGCTGTTGTTGGCTTGAAATATTTTTGAACTTCTGTTAAAAGTGACATTCTCCTTGGGACAAATAGAGTGGTGTCTACTTAAAGTTGTGAAAGACATAGATGCATTGGCATGGCCGCCGAGAAAGCTGGTGTTCCCCTGCCCAGTCAGGAGGCCAGCCTAATAGATGGCACTGCAGCAGATGGATTCACCAAGTGTGCTGGCTGGCGAAACTCCTCCAAGTAGGGCTTTATGAAAATGAAATCCACAGACGAGGGTCCTGCCAGCCTGACCCAGGAGTGCCCCCCCACCACTCCCTGCTCTGGCATGGAAAAGCAGCACTGTGTCTCCTTCAGGCGGGGACTGCCGGCCATGTTGGTGAGGGCATCAGAGCAACTTTCAGCCAGCATAATAGGGAGAGGGAGAAGGACGTGTGTGTGTGTGTGTTTGTGTGTGAGAGAGAGACAGCAGGGTTTGGGCTGAGGGGCACCATGGACTGCAGTGGCCGTCGGGTGACTAGGTCTTTAGTATCCTAGGGTTATCTGTAAACGGAGGCAAACTTTGAACAATGGAAGTGACTGAGAGAACAAACAGCAACAAACACACACAAAAAAAAAACAAACAATCGTAACCGAGACGACCCGAGTCCGTCTGTCTGTCACCAAAGTGACCTCGTAAATCAAAGTCACCGTCAAAAGAGGGGTCTACAGTACTAACAAGACGGCGATTTCTTTTTAAATTAATCTCAAGTGAGGAAAGGTCATCATAGGCAACCGTTTGACCTCCCAGGCCACACCCCCCACAGAGCATGTGCCTTAATTAAGGGACCACCGAAACGGTGACGTCAAGAACAATTACACTGGCATCAAAAAAAAAAAACAATTTACCAGAGTCTAAAAGGAATTAAATCTACGACCTGCGCTTGTCACGTCTGTCCAGTGGTGGCCGCACAGCATTTAAAGGAGAGGCTCATGGAGGACGCTGGCCCAGGGCAGCCAAACCCACTGAACGGCCACCGCTCGTTAGACACGTCTCCATAGGCAGCATTTACTTTACCAGATGACAGACAGCACTTCTTAGTGATCGGGAGAGCATAAGAGACACTTACCGTAGGCCGTGAAGTTGGTGCAGTTCACAGGCTCCTGTGTGGCATTACTGATTTTGGGGTCTTCACATATGAATGTGTCACTGATAAGGAAAGCAAACGTTAACTCTGTCTCAGGTGAAACACACATCTGACACCCACCGAGTGTGAGGGACAGCAAAGCAAAGCCAGACACTCGACGTCCCTCAGCCCACTTCATCTCCTTCAGGTGAACCAGGCAGCGAAACAGTGTGCCACCTCAACGGGCACAGAAAAAGTAGTGAATTTAAGGGTCAGCAGATGGACACGTCTGGAATCAAGCTGGGTCAAGTACAGCGAGGCCAACCAAAGACCACAATTACCAAGCCTAAAAACACCCAGCACGCCAAGGAGAGCACCGACGATTAGGACGTTTATTCACAATGTCAGGCGCCGCACAGCACGTAATGCCAGGCACAAATGGGACTTTTGTGGACTGTGGTTTGTAGCGTCATGGTAACCAAACCACATAATGATGGCACCTATGACAGAAACAGAACACAAAACATGACGTGAAACATAAATCACTACTACAGAAAAACAAAGACGACAAACAGCCCAAAAGTTCAAGAACCGGAATGAGCCAGAACTGCACATCAAACAATATTACGAGCAGAAGAACCGTAAAGCCAATGGCCAATATGCACAGGCCCACTGGCACACGCTAAACGGCCCACCAATCACACCTACACGTCTCTGGAAGAAACCCCCACATGGAATGGCAACTCCACAATGACCGGGCACAGGCTTCAAACCCAATGCACCCCCCTGAAGAGAGGCTGGCGCCAGCAATCAGCACTTGCCAAGGTGCCGGTCTTAAAACTCAAACTGCCCTGTTTAAATTAAGCTTAGTGCATGAGGAGTCCTCACCCACCATACTCTGGAGACACTTCTCTTGTTACAGGTTTGGGAAAAGTCAGGGCCTACGTGGGCACCACGGAGCACAAGGCCAGAAAGAGCCTTGGACAGGTCCACACATACAGGGCATCCAGAAAATATTCCCAGCGCTTCATCACTGTTTCCACATTTTGTTATGTTACAGCCTTATTCCAAAATGGATTAAATTCATTTTTTTCCTCAGAATTCTACACACAACACCCCATAATGACAACGTGAAAAAAGTTTACTTGAGATTTTTGCAAATTTATTAAAAATAAAAAAACTGAGAAATCCCATGTCCATAAGTATTCACAGCCTTTGCTCAATACTTTGTCGATGCCCCTTTGGCAGCAATTCCAGCCTCAAGTCTTTTTGAATATGATGCCACAAGCTTGGCACACCTATCCTTGGCCAGTTTGGCCCATTCCTCTTTGCAGCACCTCTCAAGCTCCATCAGGTTGGATGGGAAGCGTCGGTGCACAGCCATTTTAAGATCTCTCCAGAGATGTTCAATCGGATTCAAGTCTGGGCCACTCAAGGACATTCACAGAGTTGTCCTGAAGCCACTCCTTTGATATCTTGGCTGTGTGCTTAGGGTCGTTGTCCTGCTGAAAGATGAACCGTCGCCCCAGTCTGAGGTCAAGAGCGCTCTGGAGCAGGTTTTCATCCAGGATGTCTCTGTACATTGCTGCAGTCATCTTTCCCTTTATCCTGACTAGTCTCCCAGTCCCCACAGCATGATGCTGCCACCACCATGCTTCACTGTAGGGATGGTATTGGCCTGGTGATGAGCGGTGTCTGGTTTCCTCCAAACGTGACGCCTGGCATTCACACCAAAGAGTTCAATCTTTGTCTCATCAGACCAGAGAATTTTCTTTCTCATGGTCTGAGAGTCCTTCAGGTGCCTTTTGGCAAACTCCAGGTGGGCTGCTATGTGCCTTTTACTAAGGAGTGGCTTCCGTCTGGCCACTCTACCATACAGGCCTGATTGGTGGATTGCTGCAGAGATGGTTGTCCTTCTGGAAGGTTCTCCTCTCTCCGCAGAGGATCTCTGACAGAGTGACCATCGGGTTCTTGGTCACCTCCCTGACTAAGGCCTTTCTCCCCTGATCGCTCAGTTTAGATGGCCGGCCAGCTCTAGGAAGAGTCCTGGTGGTTTCGAACTTCTTCCACTTACGGATGATGGAGGCCACTGTGCTCATTGGGACCTTAAAAGGAGCAGAAATTTTTCTGTAACCTTCCCCAGATTTGTGCCTCGAGACAATCCTGTCATGGAGGTCTACTGACAATTCCTTTGACTTCATGCTTGGTTTGTGCTCTGACATGAACTGCCAACTGTGGGACCTTCTATAGACAGGTGTGTGCCTTTCCAAATCAGGTCAGTCAACTGAATTTACTACAGGTGGACTCCAATGAAGCTGCAGAAACATCTCAAGGATGATCAGGGGAAACAGGATGAACCTGAGCTCAATTTGGAGCTTCACGGCAAAGGCTGTGAATACTTATGTACATGTGCTTTCTCAGTTTTTCTATTTTTTATAAATTTGCAAAAACCTCAAGTAAACTTTTTTTCATGTTGTCATTATGGGGTGTTGTGTGCAGAATTCTGAGGAAAAAAATGAACTTAATCCATTTTGGAATAAGGCTGTGACATAACAAAATGTTAATACTTTCCGGATGCACTGTTCCTCACCAAACTGGCACTGTTATGCCAGCTCCTTGTGGTTGAGGGGGGTCTTTGTGAGGGTACAAGAGGCCGAGGGCACAGACAGCCTCTCGTATTGCACACCCCACACAGGCTCTGGACCAGGGGATGCAAAGTGAAGCCCGGCGTGGACCCCTCTCGCAATTTGACAGTCTGTGCGTCACTCTGACTTTATTACTTCTCAGAGATTCGTACCTTTGCCCAAACTTTAAAGGCTTACTTTTTATTGCAGTCACCTTTTTAATGTTCCCCAAATGTTGAAGGCTATCAATGTGCGGTGCAGGAAATGGCCGCAAGTTACTGGAATGAAGGGGGCTGCCTCGCCAGTGGGACGCCCGCCCTCTGGACCTGCTGGAGAAGGTGGCGGAGGAGGAGAGAAAGGCGACAAACTGGTGGCCCATCCTGTCGGCGACACGCCAGCACTTTGACAAGAGGAATGCGACTGAGGCGGACTAACAAACTGAAGGGTAAAACAACAGCAATAAGGGGGGCACCCAAGTCCGATAGATGTAATGGCGCACAGTCGTGTACTCCGTTAAACAAACACAGATGGACAGAAAACCGCGGCCGGCTCCGTTCAAGGCGCTATATGAGTCGGCACCCTCGGCCTCTGTCGCCTTTTCCGTTGCTCGTCGCTCTTTTTCTCGTATTTCTGTTGTTTCTTCTCCTTTGCTGTTACAAACGCATTTTACCCGCCCAGAGAGTAAACGCCAACCCGACGGTCATAACAGACGCCACTTACATTAGCTTACTTAGCTCCTTAGATTTCCATTTTCACCTACCTGCCTGCTTTTCAAGGCGCACACGCCGGGTATTTAAAACGGCCGAGCGGCTGTAATCTCTGCGCACGGAGGCCGTAAACAAACGAGTATCCCGCACATCTCACCGCAGGCGAGCCGACCACAAAATAAAAAGGATATTGTCCCATCCGCAGCTCGTCGCACTTGTCTGCTCCGTCCACCGCACTGGGCTGAAGGGAAACGAGAAGAAAAAACAGCGAAAAAGCCCACAGCGGAGGACCGCAGGCGTTAGGAATCCTGGGGGCAGCCATGTTGGAACTCCGCCTCTGGAACAGGTGACCGCTACTCATTTCCGTCCTAAGAGCACGTGACACGCGTCTCTCTTCCGCCCGCCTTTGACGAAGTGGATGCTCGGCGCGCGCGCGGTGGGTGGGGAAGGGGGAGGAGCTGGAGGGCGTTTCTGGCCCGGTGGCTCAACGCGCAGCCGCAGACCCCGAAAGGAAAGCTCCGTGGAGCTCTGCGTGCGAGGCGCAGCCCGAGAAAGCTCATTCGGGTTAACGACTCTGGACCGACCTGCTTCGAACGAGCGCGCGAGGCAAGAAGCCCCTCCTTCGCCCGGCGTCGCTTCCTGCCTTGTGCCCAGTGCCGTCTGGGCGTCAAGTATTCCCTGTAACCACGAAGTCAATCACGACGGTCTGAAAGTGCGCGCAGTTCGTGTCCTAAGCCCACCGCTGACCTATATGGAGCTGTACCACTGGGCAGTGCCAGGAACATTTAGAGTCATCAGTTAACTTAACCCGCAGCAGAAGTGGAGCACTTGTAGGAAATTCCACAGAACACCTGGACATGGGGGGTCCAACCGATGACACTGGACCTGTGAGGCAGAAGTGCTAAGCACTGTGCCACCTTAGCAGCAATAGTAGTATTGAGATTTAAACCAGGACCGGGCACTGGATTGCTGGCAGCAGCGTACGCATAGCACCCCTGTGCCCCCCGAGTCGAATGCCGTATTAATAACATTTTGATTGATTCATTCGTTTTCCTAACCCGTTTATCCAGGGCAGGGTCACAAGGAAGCCAGCACAAAGCAGGAACAAGCCCTGGACAGATGGCCAGTCCATTGCATGGTGGCACAGATAAATACCCTTTAAGATTATCTGCAGTGTGTTTATTTCATGAGAGATACATTCGTGGTCACTGCTGGTAAAAGTAGGAGGAAAATGTTAAAAACGCTCAGGAACAGTCAAGTTCTTGTTTGCCTAAACATCTGAATAGAGGGGCAGTAGGAGGGCATGCTGGCTAGTCCTGCCACTGCACAGCTCTGGTGCCCTCTGGTCGGTTTATCTAAAGTGACTCACAATAGCAGGAGGGCCCTGGCACAAGGGTGGGTCAGAGGGGGCCAGCTGTATCTGTAACGCTGCAGTTTAATGCCAGCCACACTGTCTGGCACCTCAAAGACTGGCATGCTCGTCATAGTTTGGAGTGGTATGCCAACCAGGATCATCACCATTTACAACCAGTATACTTTTAGAAACTCAACTCTGTGAAATTCAAACTCTCGTTGGGAGTTTTAAAAAGTCCCTCTCTTGTCACCAGAGTCACTAGAAGGTCCCTTGTCCCATTTGTTTAATGTTGCTTTCTTACTGAGTCTTATCGTTTGCGGACCTGCTGAGAGTCCAGGAGTGGATCCCACGTGCCGCCAGGTTTACTTGGTTTTCTAATTAATGGGTAAAGGCTGGTTTGAGAACATTTTATCAATAAACGCTCCATGGATTACAAGTCCCGCTTGCCCACCGGGATGGGGACCGCCCACTCCCGTCGTGACGGCCCAGTGCCTTCAGTGAAAAAGCCGACGATGAATGGAAGGTCCAATTAAGCGGCCGCTAATGAGTCTCCGTCCGCCTCCTTCCGCGCGCTCCCGCACGGGCGCGCACCACCCCCCGCCTTCCGGCCACTTCCTTTTTCTCAGGTGAGCAGCGCGCTCCCGCAGCACACGCACTTCCGCCGCACAGGTAAGTAACACTCCGTGGAAAAGCCGTCCGGCGCTGAAGGGGGCTGCGAGGGAGCACGGGGTCGGGTGTAGAACTTCTGGCTGTCCGCTCCGGTCTCGGACTACTGCGCAGCTCTGCCGCCAGGATTTGGGGCTTGTCCAGCGCCCCCGGGTCGTGGCAGGCCGTTTCGGCAGCTGATCAAAGGGAGGGCGGATATCATGGGGGGGGGTGGCGACGGGAAAGACGAGGACGGAATGCCTTCGGCAAACCGCATCCATTAGGTAGCCACAGCGAGGGGTGTGGGGGAGATGTTTTAACCGGGGGGGTCGCTCAGCTCAATCAACAGGTGCAGCTCGAGGCTCTTCAACATGAAACTAGTTCGAACTGGGCGGGATTTCCGGCGTGAGAAGCCAATCACAGGGAAAGGTGCTTGTGGATGGGGCGTGGGTACGGGATTGAGTGACAAGTCCTCGTTACAGGTGGCCGTGGGCACGGACGGGACTCCGTGGGACCAGAAGCTGAGAGTGAAATGGCCAGAAGGGGGCCACGCAAGCTGCCAGTGCCCAGTTGTACTAACCAGGGTGTGCCAGTCCTGCTTTACACAGCGTGTAGCACTTGGCAGAGGGTAGAGAGCAGCAGCCCATGGGGTGCCAGACTCCGCCCTCCATTGTAAGTTACTTTGGAAGAAGGTACAAGAATAAATGAAAAATAACGTAACGTGCCAGGTATTGGCATAGCTGAGGCACAGGGGTTGAGCCCTCTCAAAACAGAGAGGCAGTGATTGATTAAAGATGAAATCACTCCGTGGGTACCTGCTTGGTATGGGCTTACCTGTGTGCCCCGTTTTGTGGTTTATGCTTTGTGTTTAACTAACTTGAATAAACTTTAAAAGGTTTGCAGTCCCTCGTGCTCCGTGTGTACCCTCGGCGATTCTCCGGTGTCCTCGTGTGTCTCAGCCTCTCAATCACATTCCTGGAAATCCAGCTTCTCGGACTGTCATTGTATGGTGCCACCCCCCCAGCTATAGATGGGCAGCCACTACCTGCTGTGACAGCATTGTCCATGGGGTCCTGAATACGTTCTGTCTTTGGTGGCACCTCAACTTGTCCACTTTGTTTTCATTAAAGTTTGAACTTTTTTGCCATCATCCTCCCCGCTGAGCCACCACAGCTAAACTGGCCAATCGGATTGCTCTGAGGGACGTGTGACACACACACATGTGACAGACTAGCAGATCTCGGTGTTCTGTGGTCTGAAACAATAATTTGAATTTGGAAGTTGCTTTGAATAAAGATTTGTGACGTCCATCTTATGTCTGCGTCTGTGGGACGTCCCCGAGCTGATGGGCTTGGCACTCATTGAGTGGATTTGCTTCTCTTTTGTGAGTTGTGTGGCCCCCTTCATGGCGGGGGCAGTGACCCTTAGGGGGCTGCATGACCTCCCAGTGTCCATGCGGTCCTGCTTTGCCTGTAAAGCCACTTGGGGCACCGCTCAGCCTACAAGGCGCTATATTAAATCAGTAGACCCGATTTGGGGGGGGGGGCATTGCCTCCTCACTCGCCTTAGAGTACAAAATGAATCGTTGATAACGCACGGAAATGTTTATTTAAAGGGTCTGGACGTGCAGTAGGGTCGTGTGGAGCTTGGACCTGTGATTGGGGGGGGGGGGGGGTATAAAGGGGGTCCAACCAGGTGCTCCATTTAATATAAAGAAAGGAAGGACAACAAAATGATTTTAAACAAAAAGTTTTGGAGGTCTCGTGTCCTGCCAGCTATGGTGGTGTATCCCACCGTGTTTCACATCTGCAGGGTGGTCTTCATCCATGAAGCCCTGCACTTATCGGATGTGGGCTCCCAATTTGAAGGACCACTTCTGGCGCCAATACTTCTTTAAATTAGTGCCCGGAGCAGGACCGGCGGGCTATTTGGATGAAAGCGGAAGTGATGCCAGGGTCCGTCTCAGGACTTGTTTTCTGGTCTGCGGGTGAAGGAGAAGCAGGAATCGGCAGGTGTGGTCCGCCAGGCTCTTAGAGTGGTAAGCATGCCTTGTTGAAGCTCAGACCCTGGTTTGATTTCTGGTGGGGTGCCATTTTAAAGGCGGGCGCACCTTCACAGTTCTTTTTTTCTTCTTTTAAGGGTGTTTCCATCGTATCTGTTTAATGGACCACTCAGAATTGGCCCAGTGCAGGGCTGGTATCCAGTCCAGGGGGTCTCTGTGACTCTTGGGGTCAGAAAGTTGATGAGTGTGTCAGTTGTGTTGGCTGGCATTCTTCTTCCTGAGTGTCATTCTCAGTTCCCTGTCTTTAATTGGGGTCCCTGGGCCTTTTCTTAGCAACTGGAGGCTGGTAGTGCAGGGCATCATTGGGGGGGGCTTCAACATGACATATGGGATACCTGTGGGCAACACACAAGGCTGGTGAGCTAGGACCAGGGTTCAAAAGCTGGCAGGAAAGAAGGCTGTGGACTTGAGAAAAAGATATGGAAGGTCAGGTACAGGAACGGCTTCGACGTTATCTTTAGGTGGGCAATTGTGTCAGACATCACCAGGCAGAGCGCAGATGCCACTTCTGCCGTCTCCACACTTTATTTCTGCTCCTTCATTTTAGTTAACAAAAAACTGGCATCTCAATAACGGAGGTCTTCCTGGTACTTGGTGTGGGTTTGGGGGGCATCGCACGATCACCTGAGTTGTTCACATTTTAATTAAGCTCTGCCTCCTCCTCGGGTCGGGGCGTCAGAGCAGACGGGCTCCGCCTCCCATCGATTGCCTCTTTCAGGTGAAGGGGGTGTGGCCTGATGGCCCTTCGCGCTGCGCTGACTGAAATGTAAATCTTCTCTTGACGTCCGCCTCGTTTTCACTGATTTTCCTTTTCCTTCTTTTTCTTTTTCCCAGGAGCTGCCCCCAGAAACAGCATTCCAATGTACGAAACGCAGCTTTCAGGTATGGCCGTCTTTGAATGCCGTGTTCGACTTTAAGTGCAGGCTAAAATGCATTGGGCGGGGGGCGACTTCTCTTCACCACAGTCGACTTTGTGGGTTGGCGGTCATGGAGAACACCAGTGTTGGTCACAGGAATACCAACACCGTGCCCCTCGACTTTACCTTTGTAGCCCCCACACCAGCATTTCATTCCTTGAAGTTTTAGACCCTGGAGCGTCCGTGCCAGACCTCAGGTCCCCAGGCCATGCCAGTTTGATGAGGCTTGTCTTGTGCCCACACTGATGTGGACGACACGGTGGTGTTGTGTCTGGAGCTGTGGCCTGTCGTGTTTCGGTGTTCGCTTTCTCTCGTCGTCTTAATATTTTCTCGTTTATTTGTAGTACATGAGAGCAAATCGTTGACTTTTGACCTCCTTAGTCTTTTCTGATTTATGATATTTGCCCGCTTTGTAATTTTGGCTCGCGCCATTCTGTCGGGCGAGCTGACTTTCGGTGATGTGACCACCTTGTGAATTCTTGCACGGGGTCACTGAATTGTCGTCTCATGAAATTGTCACATGTTTTACGGCTGAAGGTCGCTGAGCCAACCAGAAAGACGAGTTCTGAAGTGCCAGTGGCCCTCGCCTGAGGTTACCACGCCAAGTTATACGAGGGGGCACCGTTTATCTTCACAGCTTACCTGAATATCCAAAGAGGGTTTGGAGGATGGCGGCACGGTGGCGCAGTGGGTAGCGCTGCTGCCTCGCAGTTGGGAGATCTGGGGACCTGGGTTCGATTCCCGGGTCCTCCCTGCGTGGAGTTTGCATGTTCTCCCCGTGTCTGCGTGGGTTTCCTCCGGGCGCTCCAGTTTCCTCCCACAGTCCAAAGACATGCAGGTTAGGTGGATTGGCGATTCTAAATTGGCCCTAGTGTGTGCTTGGTGTGTGGGTGTGTTTGTGTGTGTTCTGCGGTGGGTTGGCACCCTGCCCAGGATTGTTTCCTGCCTTGTGCCCTGTGTTGGCTGGGATTGGCTCCAGCAGACCCCCGTGACCCTGTGTTCGGATTCAGCGGGTTGGAAAATGGATGGATGGATGGTTTGGAGGATTTAGGTGGGACGGCCCCATTTTAGAGTCTGCTGGTGGGACGGCCTGATTTCCGAGGATGTCATCTCGTTTTCGTATTTTGTGACGGCCGACTCAGAGCTCCTCCAGCTCCATTACTGACTTGTCTTCGGTGCCCTTTATTTGGTGGCCGTACTGGTAGACCCCATCCATCCACTGAGGACAAGCGGACCTCCCACCTTCTCCACGGGTGCAGCCCATTAGGTATTTTGCGAGATGTGGACGTTGTACTGATATTCTAATCCCATGGGTGGGTCCACCTTACTCGCCGCTTAGGAGTAGGGGCTTCTGTGGTGTGGTCATGCTTGGCAAAAATGGTGCCACCATCCTGAGCCGCATCGAAGAGAGGTGTTCCCCTTTACTCGTTTAATGCCCCATGTCGGAGTTTTCCTAACCCCCCAGCAGCATGCCACACGTCTTGTCAGTATCCATTTAGGACCCCTAAATCACAAAGGCGTCAAGGGGCAGGAACCCCCCTTTTCTGGGCCCCCAATCCAAGTTCCGTCATATACGCGTAGTGGGCAGGGTGAGGGTCTTTCTTGCGAAAGCGTGAGACCCTCTGAGCTCTCCCGTTGGTCTTCTCAATTCTTGTTCCTTTCATGTTTGTCGGCCTCAGAGAAACATCGGGCCCTGCAGGCTCTGGAGAGACTTGTGGCCAAACTCAAGGAGAAGGGCGATGGAGCGCACAGCGAGAAGCTCGCCAGGTTCCACGAGACCCTCAAGAGCCCGATGCTTGGACAGATCCTCACCCTTCAGCAGTCGATCAAGCAGCTCAAGGAGCAGGTGAGTCGCCTCCCTGGGTCCAGGTCTCCTGTCCGGTGGGATTTCTGCGTCTTGTTTTGCTTTTGCCTTCCCTTTGGGCTTTTCAGACACGCAGGATTTGATTTTGCCCCACCAGTGTCCTTCAGTGTCGTTCTCTACGACGTCGAGGTTCCTTCACGCCCACTGTCTCGACCAATTGGAAGTGAGCCTGGGTAGCGCCGCGTGTTGGATCAACTCTGTGTGACTTTGGCGTTTTGCTTGTTGGCCAATTCTGTTTAACAGAAACTTTGCGAGGTTTTATCTTGTCTGCCGTGTTTTGGGCGCCCATTTGTGCTTTGACAGACTTTGGGCTCGACTCTCACTTGCGTTTCATCTTCTGGTCCCCCTAGAGACGCCATGTGTCGTGTCCGGCCTTAGCAGAGCAGGTTTCAGTTCACACCTGTGGGACTGCACGCTGGCTTTGTTCTTGTCGTGCATTTCTAACTATTAAGGACCGCCATTGTTGTCGTGAATTTGCTCTGTGGGAGCTGCGATAAGAGCTGCTAGACCTTCGCCTGATTGAAGTGTGGACCAGAATCTCACACGGGACCCTCTGGCAGCACCCCCAGTACTCGCCTTCTGGGTGTTCATACAGGTAGCGCCGACCTAAGGTACTGGGGGAGCGGGTGGCCCTGACCAGTGGCCTCCTGGCCAGGTATTGTTCCTCGATCTGACCCTGCTGGGATGCCAGCCTACTCAGTTCCAAACTGGCGTCTACTGCCATCTTCCTGGCTAGGGTAAGGAACACCCTGTCTTACCCCACCTTGGCCAGAACACTCGCCCAGGTACATCGCAGTTTGCACCTTCCTGCCATGGGCACTTCATTTTCTGTGTTGGGCCTGTTGGGGTCAGGCTGCCCTGGACAGCGGGTCTCTGTGGAGGCCTTCTGGAGGTTAAGCTTCGCTTTGGGTTTTGTGAGCCGGCTGAGCGTCGGAGCTTTTAGGTGGGCTCTCCAGTTGTGTTTGTGTTTAAGGGGACAGGCCGGGCACAGGTCGCTGAGGGGGAGCCGTGTGCTTTAAGGTGTGGGGTCACCCTGCTATGTCATTGATAGGCCAAGGTCTGGTGGAGTGACATGGCCGCTCTGTAAAGGCAGACTTGACTGGTGACAGGAGCACACTGGACCTCGACTGAAGTGAAAGGCCAGCCGGGCATCTAAATCTCTGTCCCTGATGATGCAACTGATGCCCTTGTCCGAAGTGTGTTATGCCAACTTCCGCTTCACTTGTTTCTCCAGCTGGTGCTCAGGCAGGTGAGGTGACCTGCTCAGGGTCTCGCACATGGCCTGGGGGTTTGTCCAAAGACCCCTCCGCCTCACTGCGGTTTGTCCACGTGGCGCTGGCGACCGTTATGAAGTCATTTATTGTTCATTTTTTTCAAGTATCAGGAAGTCAAATGTGACGTCCATTTTGCGTTTAAAGCAGTCATTGGGCTCTTTGTGACGCCATTTTGTGAGTCCCGTTGTTAAGAGATCCTCCTGGTTGCCAGGGGCGTGGCCTCTGAGGTTACAGCATGTGATGTCATTGATGACCTTGCGGACGTCACTGCCATTTTCTAGCGAGATTCTGGTCTCGCCTTTCAGCTCTGAAGCTCGGGCTGCGATTCTCACTTCGCATTTCAGATCAGATGGACGCGTTTTTGAGTTTTTGCCCGTATTGAGCCTGGTGTTTGTTTCGAATGTCTCCTCTTCTCCTTAAGTTGGCAGTGACCCGTCTCGGGTAGGACATTCCATGCGTTTACACGCGGCGCAGGTGCCAGTCCTCGTATGGAGCTCTCCTTTGGCGAGACGCTCCGCCCGATGCCAGTGAACCATGTGACCGAGTTGGAGGTCCGCTGTGAAGTCAGAGCTGCAGGTCTTGGCGCTGTGCGTTCGTTCAGCTCAGCCCTGTAACTGCAGTGATTTGGGAATTCCCACCAATCATGCGATGGCTTGAGGTCGTCGAGCGTTTGCATCAATCAGGCGGCTGATCTTAGTGGACGTCTCCTCCATGTTGTGCCTGTGGCTGCGTGTGTCACCCAAAGACCCGCACAGAGTGTGAAGTCCTCCGTTGTGACCCACTCCTTGTGTTGGCACCACACTCCGAGACCAGGAACCCGCCTTCTCTGACTGGGCACACGGGTCATTTTAAGGAGCATCGCCAGCTTACTAAAGTGCGTGCCAGTCGGCCTGAACACTGCGCTTTGGTGACATCCTGCATTGTCTTCTGTCCCCACAGCTGAACCGAATGCCACCGGACGTCAGTCCCGAGTTTGAATTTTCAAAGAAGGGCTCCCTGATCTTCACTTCTACCCAGCGCCCCGTCAGCAGCCAGCATGGGGCAGACGAAGTGCCACCTCTGCTTGTCAACGGCCACGGGCCTACGGACCCTGAGACTGGGAATGTGGAGCAGTTTGAGCGAATCATCACAGGAATGGCCAAGGTGGGTGCTCCCCACCTTTGACATGTCACCGTCACACACTGCTCGAGTCCTGTGTCAGTCGGCATGCAGCTGCCACTGAGCGCCACAGGGCACAGATGAATGGCTCCAGACGGTGTCATGAAACGCGGAGTGGCGAGGGGCTGCTCCTCCATCCCCCAGCCTGTGTGTAACTCTGTCTCTCCTTCACCTTAGGGCCGCCATGTCGAACGCCTTCATCTGCAGAAGCCCGAAGTGGGAGGCCTTGGCTTCAGCGTGGTGGGTCTGAGGAAGGAGTCCGCCGGGGAGCATGGCATCTTCATTAAGCAGGTGCAGCCTGGGAGCATCGCCGACAGGTTGGTGATCTTTCTGGGGCTCGGCGGCGATGATGGACGGCCGGCCTGTGATCCGAGCCGGTGTGCTGCTCTCATTTAAGTTAATGATGATGTGAGGCTAATGAAAGTGGGCTGCTAAGAGCTAATAAATTACGACACGCCATCTGATTGGCTAGCTGGGCATTTTATGAGGTGGCACAAGGCGGTTTTTTTTTTTATTTTAAAATTCATTTCATTTTTATTCTTCCGCCAGCTATGATTTAAATGCTGCCAGCTCAGGCCTTGCTTCACCCTCCTGCCCTCTACTGCTGTTAATCATGGAGGGCCTGAGCGGCACAGTCTGTTTTAAGGGGTGTGTGTGCGTATAGAATTGAACACGCATGCCAGGCCTGCGCCACCAGACGGTAAACCAGCTGACCCCCGTGACTCGCCCTGGTGCCGTCAGGCAGAGCGTACGGGCGTGGCAGGCCAGATGAGAGCCCCGTCTGAAGTGGCATCTTAAGAGGGCATCTGTATAACCTGAAGGGCGTTGAGACGCTGAGATGGACGTTTAAATCAGGAGATGAGATGTGGCTGCTGAAAAGTTCAAAAGGCAAGCGCCACAGAAAGAAGGTCCCATAACCAGTAAAAGAAAAGCTCCCAGAATCCCCTAAAAACCCGCTGGTGGCTGCTCGCTTTATCCTGTCGTGTTCAGGCTGCCATGTTTGTTCTGTCGGCTCATTTGCTGTTCTGAATTGTTCACAGGGATGGACGACTGAAGGAGAACGACCAGATTCTGGCCATCGGTGGCACTCCCCTGGACCAGAACATCTCGCACCAGCAAGCCATCGCTTTGCTCCAGCAGTCCGCTGGATCTGTGGATCTGGTGGTGGCCCGGGGCTCGGACCTGAGGAGTGATGTGCCCGTCGGCCTTCCCCCGATCGTCACCACACCGGTGAGTGCCCAAGTGACAGCTGGGAGGAAATGTGTGGTCCTTGTTACTGGCGTAGGACCGTAATGTGAGGATGGCTGCTTTTAAGGCTCCTGTCGTGATTCGTGTTTGATGACTTGATAGGCGCCTTGTCATGGTGGATAGTTGCTCCCCCAGTTTACTCCTCCATGAGTTTATGTTGGTCGCTGAGCCGACCCTGTCGGTGCCTTTTGTGAGATGGTAGGAGTCTGGGAGTGAGTTAGGAACGTGATGGAGCTCCTCCTCCTCTTCTTCTTTTCTCTCACATGCCCTCCCCTGCTTCACAGAGATCTCACTCTCCTTTTGTAGCGCCTTTCATTTCAGCTCACCCTCACCACTTGCTCTCAGGTAGACATGAAGTATGAAGTCGGCACATCCAGGCCTTTGTGGTGATTTGATGTTCAGGTTTTGACTGTCGTGAAAGTCGCCAGGACATAAAAACGTGAACCAAAGTCCCAGTCGATAGCAGGAAAAAAACGGGCAATCCAACCATACACATCAGTCACATGACCCATCATTATAATAAACGTGGGGAGACATTGTGACCTCGGCCCTGTGGGACGTCCCGAACTGACGGCGTCCTGCGAGGCTCCTCACTTTCGCTTGTTGTCTCTTTTCTGGCATTTCGAGCCCTTGTGCGACTTCTCTTCACCACAGTCGACTTTGTGGGTTGGCGGTCATGGAGAACACCAGTGTTGGCCACGTGTCAGCTGGGCACCATTTGGGGCAGCGTTGTGATTTGGGACTTTTTTTTGTTCCCTTTTGAATTTGTCATTTTTTCCCCGCAGCCACACCTTCCAGTCCTACAGACTCCGATCTTTGGCGTTGCGTTTGCAGTTGGGCGTATCGTCTCCTTTTCAGGTCCCCCTTTGACAGTTGTGGTGACGTACACTTTTTGGTTCTTACTTTCTGACTTGTCCCCTGCACTTTTTCTGTGGGCCCCACCATTTTGGGTGAGCCACGGGGGGTCCTCGGCGTGATGGCTCTGCACTGGAGGGTTTCTCCGAGTCTCCAAATGATTTTTGCCGGGTTCTCGTTCCACCTGGTTAATGAAGTCTGATTTGATTTTGGCGTCGATTGTTGTTTTGTTCTTTTGTTTAGATTTTGGTGAAAGGTTCGTTGGGCTTTTTATAGCCGACCTCTGCTGACCTTTCCCATTCCATCTTTTGAAAGCGGTGCTCCGCTGCTGGAGCGTTGCTAAGTGTTCTGAGACCAGAAAATCCCAAGAGACGATCGAGCAACCAAAACCCCAACTGACCCTCATAACAGTCGTGGCCAGCGGGGATTTAGAGCAGCGACCGTCCACCGCCGCGAGTTTGGGTGAGATCTTCAGAATTTTCAGTTTTGAGATCAGTGCCACCATCTTCTATAGGTGGGCAGCAGTGACCTCCCACTGTATGTTGTGTGCAACTGTGGACAACAAAACGGTGCAAACCTCGTGAGATAACGATCAACATTATGGACAACGGCAAAGAGGAGAGGTGAGCAAAACACGGCAACAACGAAACCTGGCAGTGCCAACCCTGAGCCCATCAAGTCATTCCCAATATCCCAGAGTTCATTTCTGTAACAGATGGCGTCGAGTTTCAGCCTCGGCTAACTTAAACAAACGCACGCCCCGGGGGAGACCCGCCCTGCGGGGTTTCACTCATTAAGGGGTCAGAGGCTGCAGCTTGATGGGACATTTTGGTTTTTTTGGTAATGTGCTTTTTCTTCTGGGCCAGGGCCATCCTGTGATGTCGTGTGCCAGCCGCGCCCGCATTGATTTCTCCACCTGGCGCTCGCTCCAAAGTCCACAGCCACTGCTGATTGGCGGACGGCTCCTTTGTTTGTTTTTTTCTTTATAAAGTTTTTCTCGTTCGTTCTTCTGTATGCGTTGAATATTCATGTGCAGAGAAGGCAACATGTGTGCTACACATTTTGGGCAGGCCGACTCTCCCTGGGCCCCCCAAAGCTGCGCCTCGGATGTGGAAACGCAACCCGTAGGAGGCCATGGAATTCTCGGCCTTTCTGCTGAGTGCCGAGTGCAGCGGTGTCGGGTCCCATTCTGGGGGTCTGGGGTCCGTCATCAACGGGTCCTCGTCGTTTGATTAGCTGGGCTTCTCTCATCCTGCATTTCAGACACGAGCAGCAGGCCAGCGAGGCTTATGGTCCAAAGGCATTGAGACCTTTGAGTTTCTGCCAACTCTTCTTCATCCTCTCTGCTCTAACGAGGGCACTTCATGAGCCCTCGGGGGGGCCTGTGGTTTACCTTGTGGTTGTGCCCGTGGAGAGTCGCCTCCGCCGCCGGGGTTTTCAGTTTTGCGTTTGGCTTCAGAGCCAACTGTGGAGATGCCACCTTCAGGTCTGGCGACTTTTTCTGGGTTAAGGCAGCCAAGTGCTTTCTAATTGGCGCTGCTTACCCGGCCCCCCTGGAGGTTGTGTGTTCAGATCAGCCGGCCTGCGCCGGGTGCTTCCTGTCGGGTACTTCTTAGGGTACCATAATTGGTCCTCATCAGGACTCGGTCTGCCGGGGATTCTCTTCGCTTATGTGAGACCCCCGTATCACGATGTTCTTCATCTCCCTTGAGGTCTGTTGGTGGCCTTCATAGTCTGATTGCACTTCCTCTCTATGGCTTCCTCGAGTTACTCGAACTCCGGGTCACTTTCTGTCGACCTTACGGGGGGCACACTGTGGTCTCTCCTTCCAGATTGTGGACTTGCTGGCTCCGTCGTTTCAAGCACTGCATGTTAGAAGGGTCCACACATCTCTGGCGAGCACGCCTCACGATGGCGACTATTTAAGGGCGGTCATTTCTTTCAGTGCTGTTTTCAGCTCCCTGCGGTGGATTGGCACCCCGCCCGGGATTGGTTCCCTGCCTTGTGCCCTGTGTTGGCTGGGATTGGCTCCAGCAGACCCCCGTGACCCTGTGTTCGGATTCAGCGGGTTGGAAAATGAATGGATGGATGTTTTCAGCTCCTTGGTGCCCACCATCGAGGGCCCTTCATAACATTTCCACCCTTTTTTTTTTCTGTTTATTAAGAATTTCACAAACAAATCGCATCCCTTTTCTGCACAGTCGCCTTCGTTTGTGATGTCATTTCCCCAGTCACATGATGCTCTCGGTCCCGACCAATCACGACTCTGCCCACCTATGAAAGTGCAGAAACTTCTGGAGTGTCCCTCGTTTGTTTGCTCTCGGTCGGCCAATCAGCACACACGAGAGAGCGGCAAGCAGGTGGGTGAATACGTGAGGCGCGCCACCTCGTCTTCAGCCGCTCGTAACACGCGTCCTTGGGTTCTTTCCGTTTCGCTTCCATCGTATGCGCCGACTTCATCTGGCAACTTCCCGTCTTCAAGTCTTTAGTGCGAGTTTTCTGACGCAAGTCCTCTGGGGGTTTTTTTGGTTTTCCTAAAATTCATTTAGTTCTTGTAAGCCAGAGGTTTAGCAGCCCTCCTCTCCCTTTTGGAGTGTTGATATGTTTCTGGAGGTTTTCAGCTTCCTCCCGTTATGGGCCTGTTGGGCAGGCTGCTTGAGTTTTGGGGTGAGGCCTCATTGGAGGTGTAGCCTCATCCTACTGGGACGTCTCCTACGAGCCACCTTCACGTGTGTGTGTGTGTGTGGTGGTTTGTGGTTTTTTATTTTTCTGCATAGATTCAGTTTTTTAAAGTTTGATTTATTTTGACAAAGTCTCATTTTGCTCCCATTTTTCTCTATGCAGTGCGACTGTCCCATCGTTGGCGTCACACGAGTTAGCGGTTTAAGTATGGCCGCGTTACCCGTACCCATCGTGGAGTGACAGCGAGCTGCTGCGTCCCAATTCATTGGCCTCCATTCTCGTTTTGTCCTCGCGTTTCGTTTCCTTTTCCCTTCGGCCCTCCTGCCGTGGACTTTCCTTCCATTTTTTGGTTCCCGTCCTCGTCTCCTGGTAATCCTCCACCCAGCAAAGGACAAAAAAAAAAGTGTAAAGGTAATGTCCACGCTGAAAGGGAAAGAAGGTCAAAGACCCAACGTTTGGGCTGTGAAGCCTTCACCAGGTGGGCACCTGAACAGTAACAGGTGAGATACATCAGGGGGCACAAAGCCGGGCAGAAGAAGGAGCAAAGGTGAGCGACGCGGCCATCTGAGAAGGTGAAGAGTCAGGCAGCCATCAAGACCCCCAGTAACTTGTTGAGGCTGAGATTGAGCCAAGCTGCCTCTGGTGGTCTTTGAAGTCCTGTGAAAGAACACGGATGGAGAGCTCCATCCACGGACGTCAGGTGATGTACAGCAGGCTTGGTGAGGGCTTTCATCTTAACAGCTCATATGTGCCCCCTGAAGTGCCCTACTTGGCGTCACCCGTCTAGGTGGCTGGACACATCCCACCACAAACGTCGTCCATCAGATGTTTAGACTGGCAGGAGGCCACTGAATTACAAGGGGACTGCTGGTGACATAGCTGCCTACGCAGCAAGGGACACGGTGGCTCCCGTTGGGGGGGTGAAGGTGAAGGACCAGTCAGCAAACTGGGGAAATGTCATCTGTATGACCTGTGGGAGGAGAGCTGGAGGGTTGGCCTGGAATGGGATGACCAGCAGGTCTCATTCTTGGGCTCCTCATAGACTGAGGACCACTCATGGCTTGACGGAAGTATCCTGTCCACAGTATAAGATGAAGAAACTCCTCATTCTGAGGGCTTCATCGCAGAGGTCAACCTCATCACTGCAGTCTGAGAAGCCGTGAAAGACGTTGAGAGCTTCAAGAATGCCAGGGATGGAAGGAGCAGCAAAGGAGGAAGCCGTGGGAGTCGGTGGGCTTGCAGTGGGCCAGGAGAGCTGACGGAAAGACTTCTGTCTGAAATGGTTGAGTTGTGGTGGACACGTCCACCATAAACCCGATAGATGGATGAGAGATGATAAACTCGTGAAGGAATTCCTGCAGCTGGCTCTGGAGCGGGTGATGGTGCCAACACAATGGAGCAAAGCCGAGGGAGGAAGAAGAGAACGGCTCTCCTGTCCATCTGAGGAAGATGGTGGCCTGGCGAGGTCCCATTCTAGTGGCCACTGTGGTGCTGCTGACCTGGTGAAGAAAAGCAAATGAGAAGGGAGGATGAGGGGCTTCATGGGAGGGTTGTGGACTGGACGTCCGCTGAAAGGCCACCTGAGGGGGGTGATTAAACACAATAGACGTGCCCGTTCAGTCTGTGGCCCATGTTTCCTAAATCTCCTGGCCCTGATATATCAGATGATCGAGGAGTTAAGTTCTCCTGCTTTGGACGTTTTTGAATTCTTGGAATCATTAAGCCGATTGGGATGTTGATTAGCCGGCTGTTTTGTTTCTGTTTTTTTAAAACTGGTCACCTGCCCCTTTTGCCCAGCGTCCCTCCAGTGCCTCTCTGGCTTCAGGGCAGTGCCATCTTAAGTGTGGCGCCAGTCCTCCTTATGTGCCTCCTGCTTTGTTCCATTCTGCCCCCACCACTAAGAATTCCCAGCTGTGGCAGGACCGTTTGACTGCCCCTCTAAGGGTCCCAGCTGACTGTCCAAGCCTTCATCTTGACGCCATTTTTTTTGTCTGCCAGGTCCAGTGGAGGCACGTGGAAGAGATCGAGTTGGTAAATGATGGCTCAGGACTGGGATTTGGCATCGTAGGTGGCAAGGCGGCAGGAGTCGTGGTGAGGACTGTCATCCCGGGGAGTGTGGCCGATAAGGTGAGGCGTCTGTGTGACAAATGTCCTCAGTTTCTTTATTTGATTTTAAGGGCTGGCATTCATTGAGGTGCCCCCGCCAGACCCTCCATTTTTGATTGGTGCGGATCAGAGCCACAGCAGGTGTCACGTGACCTCTGTACCCAGGATGCATCCTCAGGCTCTGACACCCGTTGGTTGCTTTAACTGGCACAGCATTGCTGCTCTTTAACTTGTGTGGGGTGGCACCATTCCCGTGGTGTTGTATTGCACTGGCAGGTGGGCTACTCTGGTGGTCTTCTTTGTCCTGGGTTTGCCGCCTTAGCTCTTGAATGTCTTTGCAGGATGGCAGGCTGAAAACTGGAGATCACATCCTCCAGATTGGGGGCACAGACGTGCACGGGTTGGCCACCGACCAAGTGGTTCAAGTTCTCCAGAGTTGTGGTAACCAAGTGAAGTTAGTTGTTGCCCGCGATCCGGTGGGCCCTGCTGTTCCCAGGCTGCCTGCTCTGCCAGCTTCACCAGTCTCTACTTTGCCACCCTTGCCCAGAGATGGGGCGCCAGTAAGTTTTGCTTGTCTCCTAATGATTCCATGTCTTATGTGTCTGTTAAGAGTGGCATCAGTCCACATTCCTCCAATTTGAAAATCTGATATGCCCACTACTGTATGTGCTCAGCAGGCGGGGGGCACACAGTGTTGATCTGCCCAGTGCCCTTGGCAGAGGGCACTAATCAATTAAAGTAACAGTTGAGGCACATGTGAACTCTCAGGGATGGGCAAACCTGGGCATGGTTCTCTGAAAGTGGGCACACTCCCCCTCACCACTGGGTGGCGTTTGTCAGTTTTACTGTCTGCCTCTCTGTGCCCACATTTCAGAATATTTCTGGGCTCGGGTTTACCAATCTGTGTCCATCATAGTTGGCATGATATTCTCCAAAACGCACCAGGTGCCTATGAATCAATCTGACCCCGGTCGGATGGCATCCTGGCACACTCTTAGCTGCTATACAGCCCATGACGAATGGCATTTAGATGTCTACCTTGGCGAAAGGTCCAAGACCCCCCCACACATGAACACGTCCAAGGCAAAGGTCAATACAAATGGGTGGACGGGCATCTGCCCGCTCTCATGCTTGTCCCCTCTCCTCACTGCAGCTGAACCTCGATGGGTACGATGTGTACGACGTGATGCTGCACAAGAAGGAGGGCCAGAGCCTGGGAGTCACCATCGTGGGATATGTGGGCACTGCCACAGGAGGTGAGGCCAAACCGGGGGTCTGGGTGGGCCTGGGGGTCGGGCTCAAGTGGTGTCTGATGGTGTAGCGGTGACCGCCAGGTTGACTGCCTCTTAGCGGCAGACCACCCTAAGACCTTCTCTCCACGTTTTATCAAATCAAAGTTGAGACTCCAAATGTGTGCAGAAATCGTCGGGGGTCTCTTTGTATGTCTTTGTGTACCTGAGTGGCACAAACTGGGGTCTTAACTTCAAAGTTTTATTTGCCACTCTAAACCCTTTTTTTTGCAATTCAAACGAGGAAGAAAATGAAAAGCCAGTAAGAAAATTTAAATTCCGAAAACTGAAATGTCAACAATTTTTCTGGACCCCCCACCCCAGTGCAGCGCTTGGTGGACCCCCTCAGTCTTTCTTGATCTTTCTACTCCCATAACATTTGTCTGTTGCAAAATCACTCCGGCTGTGCTGGGCCAGCTGGGCGGTGGACGGTAATTCGGTGGTCTCGCCACAGATGGGTTAAAGTCGTGGATTTAGGGGGCCACATCGGGACATCTGATTGGTTCATTTGAAGCCCGTCCATCATGGCGGCAGCTGATGATCTTCACCCCAGCTGATGTTTTCTTGCAGAGGGCAGCAGACTCGCCCCCATCTTCGTCTGGTGTGGTGGTCCGCTGACCAGACTGCCACGGAGAGGATGGCGTCACCTGACTGACGTGCCATGTTAGAGTTCTGGAGCCCCGTTGGGTGACGATGGCGTATTATTGTTAACGTCCTCATTTGTTTGTTTCTCGTAGAGAGTCTAATGGTGTCATTTGGGTTTGAAGTCCGCGTCATTTTAATAACGTTAATTATGTTTACTCAAAGCCGTCAAGTCCACGTGCCTCCCTTCGTGATGTCGATGGCACAGTGACGGCTTCTGAACGAACGCGTCGGCGTGTGGAGTCGCCTTTTTGTTTCCGTTGCGTTTTCCCCCTTTATCTTGGCACTCGGCCGTCTCCTGTCATTCTGGTCACAACTTGTGCCTCTCCGATGACATTTTGTCTCTTGGCCAGTTTGACTCTCGAGTTCCTGCGTGTGCTCACCATGGTGGCCCTGTGTGACGTCATTTGGGGGCGCCGTGTGGTGGTCCCCGTCTGGTGCCTTTTCACCAGTGCTGTCTTCGACTTTGATGCCCAGCCCCCTTACAAAGCCCACTCACCTTTGGCTGGCGTTGATCTCCCCGTCCACCGCCGGTTGGTGTCAAGCGGGTGGGCGCAACGTCTGCCATCTTCAATTGGACCTTTCTCTGACCCGGGAAGAGGAATGGAGGTGGTCCTTGTGTGCCCTCCTTCCAGTGCCCCAGTGCAGAATTAAAATGGTGACCCTCATGGTATTGGCGTTCTTGACACCAGTTAGGAAGGGGACAGAGCAGGATGTGACACGGAAAAGAGTGACTGGCACCCAAGGTGAATTCTTTACTTTTTAGTGTCTCTGAAGAGCTTCCAGGTGGGAGCAGCACAACTCGGGTAAGTCCTGGCGTGTGCCCGTGTGGATGGAGCCCCTTTAAAAGGCGCCGCTCCCCGTGTGTGTGTGTGTGTGTGTGTGTGTCTGCACAAATGTAATTGGCGTGCTAAGAGTGTTTGGCGCCACTCTGGCCCCCTATAATGAAGTGTAAATTGCATGTTTCACATCTTGTGGAATTTTCAGTGTAATTAAAAAGCTCTTGTTTGAGAAATTCATTAAGAGTCTAATTAGGCGCTGATGACTTCTTGTTTTTCGTGATCCGTGTGCCAGTTCGGCCTGATTTGCGTTCTCCTCGCCCACTTCGGCCCCCTCGGCCGCCTGACTCATCCCCTGCTGTCCCTAACGCTTCTTTCCTCTTCCGCAGGCTCATCTGGGATTTTCGTTAAGAACGTCATCCCTGGCAGTGCCGCCGAACAGAGCGGCCGGATTCGGGCACAGGACCGGATCATCGCGGTGAGTACGGGGGTCCTTCTGGGTCATCGGCGGCCACTTGGGGTGCGTCTTAGACCAGCAGAACACGGATGACGTTTGAAAATGTGGTTTCCGTTGTGAAGGTTCTCTGCCCACACTGCCATTTTTCGGGTCGTCTTCCGAGTGGTTGTCACCCAAATCATGTGACTCTTTCCTATTCAGTGTGCCCAGTTTGCTCGTTTTTGGAACAAACGCCGAATAAATCAAAACGTCAAAAGAACGAAGAAAACGAAAGGCTTGCGGTAAACGGCCGACTGAAAGGCTACTATGGAGTACGCAACTGGCAAAGACGTGAAAGAATATTGGGATGAGCTGGCACCGTGGAGAGTAAAGAGGAGATCCAAACGGGCATCGACACGACAATATGGAGCGTGGCGTCTTCACGATGATCCACCACTCCCAAATGTGTGGAGAGCCTTCAAAGAGGATCATCTTCAGTGTGTGGAGAAAACCAAAGTGAGGAAGAAGAAGAAGCAGAAGTGTCACGAATGGATGTGAGTTTGTGTCCCCTAACAGGCAGACGTGTCAAAGGCCACAATGAGACGCAATAATAGAGGGAGGAGGGTCTGGTAGAAGACACGAGTGCCACAGGGCAGAAGTGAAGACCGAGGATGGGCTGGGGGGCTGCCGGCAGGGACGATGGATTCATCTGGATGAGTAGATGGGTGACTTTAGTGGCCGTACTGACAGGCGTTTGGAGGAGTTGGTGACTCTGCCGTGTCCGCTTACCAAGCCCCCCACCACTGATGCCACCAGTCAGGAGGTTTGCCATTGTTCTGCTTCCCACCTTGGAGCTCTTTAGAGTAGACAGGTGGTGATGTGGACCACCTTGGATCTTTCTGAAGTCAGCACTGACCTCCATTGTTTTATGGACATTCAGGGAGAGGTGGCGGCGCTGGCACCGTGCAGTCAGGTCTTCACCTTCTTCCTGTTGCCACTGGCAAGGTGAGCAGATCGGCGATGTCGGTGACGAGCATAGAGGAGTCCATTGTGTCGAAACGCACCGAGGCACCAGGCTGGAGGGCACAACAACGGTGGGTGCGGAGTCCACAGCTCTACTCGATGAACTGCCTCCCCCTTTGGACGTTTTTGGCTGGAGTTTGGGGCATCGCTGCGCCAAGGGGCGCCATCCGTCTCCCCTGAGAATTTCTTTCCAGCGGCGCTGAACCGCACCGAGACGTGCTGCGGGCGCATTTTTCCGCTTCAGATCCTGGAGATTTGTGCGCTTTCTCCAGTTCCAGACGGCCGAGTGTTTTCACTGACCGTGCAGCAGAAGTCGACGCAGAGAAGGCTCTCGGGCTCGGGTCTCTAAATTATTAAATAAACAGAAAGTCCTCTTAATGAGGGTCAATTTGAAATGTAAACCAGGCGGCTGGTGTCCTGGCGTAAATTATACCTTCAGCGTTTTCATTTTATTTCATTATTTTTTCCCCCCTGCCTCTGGAATGCAGTTGAAAGCGAAGCTGGAAAGCGCGGCCCGGGCAGCGGCAGATGTTTCTCGTTCTTGTCAGGGCTCCCCTCGGGGAAGCTGCTGGGACAGAGCCGCAGATTGCGCCCGGCGATTCGATGAACGTCTGCTCCGATCAAAGCCTCCTGGCCGCTGACGGCCGCCCCTCGGGGCGGTGGGGGACCCACGGCTGCCCATCCACCCAGTGTGTAAGGGGCGGCTCCGGGCACCAGGGTTCAAATCTCTGCCCAGTCCTAGAAATGAATGTGACGTTCTAGGAACGGGCTGCCACCCCGGGACTGGGGGGGTCTGTTAAAGAGTTTGCTCCCCGTTTCTGTCTGTCGTGAGTCCCGTCCGGGAGCTTCGGGTCAGGGAGCGCCATCTTGTGGCTGCTCGGCCCAAAAGTGACTTCTGTCTGACTGGGCGGATCCTCGGAGCTCGATAAAGAAGACCCCTCTGTGCCCAGCGGGTTACTGCATACCTTGCTATGGCCGACAGGTGACACTGTTCTGAATTGGTATTGGGGGGACGTGCTGGACGTGGTTGACATAGCGTGGTTAGCGTGCTGCCCCCCTCGACCACCCAGGTAAGGCGTATGCTAGGTGGCCAGAGGACTCCATGCGATGGCTGAGCCAAAGACCTTTGGACATTGTGGGTTGGATTCCTGGCCCTGGGACAGTAGAGCGGCTCTTGGGGTGCTCATGTGACATGAGCCTCCATTTTGTCTGACGTTTGTATCCCCCGTACTTCTGAAAGCCCCCTTGGCGTTGCGGTGTGGATGGCTGAAGGTGTTTATTACGAGGCCCACTCCTGACTGGCTCGTCCTGCTCATTGCGTCATCTTCTCTGCCCGCCATTCACTTGAGTCACTCTCGGTGATGGTGGCACGTCACATCACGTCAGTGTAAACTAAGCTATCTTTGCTTTTTTTGTCTTGCTGTTCTCCGTGTGTTAACATGAATGTCCAGCATGGAGGACACTTCTTCCTCTTCCTCTTCCGACTGCACGGCCGGTGTAGCCGAGTCGGTTTTCGGTTGGACTTTCGTAAAAAGACGTGGAGACGCTGTTGTGGGCGGAGGTCGTTTTCATTTAAAAAGGCTTTGAAAAGAGCTGAGGGTGGTCCCTAAGCTGCAGCCTTGGGGGGTCCCGTCCCCTTTCATTCAGCATGAAGAAGACCAGGAAGATAATTAGCAGAGTTTAAAAGCAAAAGCTCATTAAAGGACAATACCGTATAGAAGGAATCAGAAATCTGTTCAGTGACATAAAATGCAACGAAATCAACCACCAAGATACCACCGCAGATGGCACCCCACACTGTGATGCCCACCAGAGGCCCTTCGCCAGGTGTCCACTGAGCATGTGCACGACTCTTCACTCACTCCCAGGGAGATGTTCTGCCCTTCAAGGCAGCAAGTGAATGCGGAGACTGGCATAAAACTAACGCGAAGGATCAAGACGAGGGGCAAAATGGGGGCAAAAAAGGGTCTGTGGTCAGCGAATCGCGCATGAGGATGACGCCCCCCGCCCAGCGCGTCCATGTTTTGCGTCTCTCTTGTTCCTTTTGTGTCGCCGTGTGTCGCTCTTTGTGTTTGATTTTGTGTGTGTGTGTGTACGCTGCCTGCATTCTGTTTATGTGGGTGGTGCCACCTGCCAATCACTGCCCTGTAAACCTGCAGGGTCTCCCACACAAACATGTCTGTGAGTTTACTCCGATTTATTGTGAATTCTGTTCATTCTCGGACCTTTTTCACATCGCATTGCCTTCGTGTGGCCCTTTTGTCTTTGTGCTTGATGGACCCCCATTTATGCTTGAACCTTAAATCTTTTATTTGGTGCTTAATGCTAGCCGGGGTTTAATGGTGAGATCCCCCTCTAGTGGGCATTATTGGAAGTGCTTTGAGACCATTGATTGCATTGTTAGCATCAGGGTCACGACCTCGGTGACTCCGCCTCTGATAAAAGCAGAGGTGTCTTACCAGCAGGACGTGAAAACCACGATGGCCATCGAAACCACAATGGTGGCAGAAACGACACAAAATAAACTGCAAACGGCCAAAGCACGCAAACCGTGAAGCCCAAACGGAAAGCACAGAACCCTAAAAATGAAAAAAGTCCTACTTCATAACACCAAGGTCGGCACACTTCAGGCCCGACGGTGGGCATGTGTGCCAGTGGGACACATGGGTGCTTCACGGCGACACGTCTATATTCCACGTGTGACCGGAAGTGCAGCCAAGCAAAGGGCATCTGAGGTGCTGCGTTAACAAAGTCAAAGTTGACCTGACTGGTTTGATCTCTTGAGGGAGCTCACCCTTGGCTGCCATTCATCTTCTCATTGCCTCTTCACTGACCTAAGCGAGCCGAGCGGCCACTTTGCCAGCAGGAGATGAGCCTGATTGGGGCCACCAAGCGGGCACTGGATGATAGATAGGCCTGTCCAGGCCATCGCACATGAAGGTTAATGCCCTTCTGTGGGTGCGTCGAGGCCTTTGTGTCCAGTGCCATCATGGAGCACTTCTCTTATGGTTAGAGAAAGTGGACGAGGCCTCCAAGAAGAAGGCCACAAAACTAGACCAGGACCTTCACTGCTCTGCCCAGCAGAGCCTCGCCCCAAAGCCGCCAGTCCTCTAACTGCTACCTGCAGGCTGCGGCCTACCCAGGCCTAAAGATGGGGAGCTTCCTTTAAAAGTTCATGAATGAGGTCAAGTCCCAGAATTCACTTCACATCAAATGGAAGAGAAAATAAAAGACAACCTCTGGCTGGTATGCAAAAGTGCAACGTCGAATGTTCATAACAACAAGACAATGGAGTATTAACAATGGAGCACAAGAGCAGAACATACAGTCCTCCAAAAAGGCAACGTGGGGCAGCTGGTCCAGGAACACAACCCAGTGAGAAGAATCCAAAGGCAGAAGCAAATCAGTTCAGTGACCAGAAAATCGGCGCAGGGCACTCCAGTCCGAGGTCCGCACTCGTCTGCTGGGTCACCTTTCTGACCGGGACAGCGGAGATATCTGGGTGGACCCATTTTAGGGTTCCAGCTACAAAGGACACAGACGTAGGACTGGGTTACCAGGTCCTTAAAAGATGGACAGCACAAGAGGGGCGCTGTCAAGAGCGATTGAAGCCGTGGAAGGGAGGTCCCCCTCTGGGTCTATACCCACCCACTCCCGTTATCCTCCAAGATTTCTGAACGTTAAAGAGCAGGTGTGAATACCGTGATGGATCGATGAAAAACGTGGTAATGAGGTGGAGCGGGTGAACAATGACCCAAAATACCGCAAGTAACTCTCCAGACCCGATGACGGTCTGCTGCCCCGGCCTCCCCTTACAGAGTCCCGCTTGTCTCCGTATTTAAGGAGGGCCTCCATATCCCAGGTGGGGTCTGTGGCGCCTCCCCCAGGGGTGAGTTGTAACCGTCCACGGAGGGTCCGCCTCATCGCTGCCA
This sequence comes from Erpetoichthys calabaricus, assembly GCF_900747795.2. NCBI lineage: Eukaryota > Metazoa > Chordata > Cladistia > Polypteriformes > Polypteridae > Erpetoichthys > Erpetoichthys calabaricus. The sequence goes on along the minus strand of NC_041403.2, from coordinate 170,075,149 downwards.
TCTCACTCTGTCGCTTTCCCCAATGTGTTCTGCAGGTGGACGGTGTGAACATGCAGGGCTTCATGAACCATGAGGTGGTAGATGTGTTGAAGAGGACCAGCCAGACAGTCGTCCTGACTTTGGCACGGAAGAAGACTGCAGACCCTGTCCTGGTGGAGAGGTCCCTGGACAAAGGTAAAGCTGGTTTTGTATCTTCTCGTGATGCCGTCGGTGCCATCGTGCTTTAGCCTCTTCGTAGACCTCGGTAAGCTGAAGGCCTCGCCACCCCCAGGCAGCCTAGACCCAAACTCACAATGTAGGCTTCAGGCCTGCACAGGCCCAATAGTGAAAACGCTGGCCTGGGAAAACCTAAAGAAAATCCTTTTAATATTTATTGGGAATTCAGACGTCATACTGAGGAGAGCACAGGCAGGTGGAACCTCAAAGGTTTGTGGACAAGGCCAGAGCAGAAGGCAGACATCGAGAGCTGAGGAGCCAAACAATGAAACGAAATGAAATGTTGACGCAGCCATTGGACGGGGTGCTCCTTCAGTGGCACAGGGGGCGGGGCCTGCAGTGTCGGGACACCAGGAACAAAAAACTAACGGCATCCATAAACGCAAAGGAGTGGACAGATGGGAAGAGCTTTCTTATCCCGGGGTGGGCGGCTCAAGACCCTTATGGTCTCCAGTGTTTATGTGTTTTTGTGCTCCTTCTTCTTGTGATTCTCCAGAACGGTCACAGACCTGCCATTTGGGTTTGGAGTTCAAGGAATCGGAGGTCCCTTCCTGGATCTTTTCTGAACTTCCGCCACGGCATTTTGTTTTTTCTGCGGTGACTGCTATTCTAATCGCGTCGAGGTGTTGGGGATTCCCAGGGACAGTGGCGTCAAACCAGCGATAGTCTGAAGCTCCAGGCCGTGAATCCTGAGCGCCTGCCTCTCTCGACTCTCCACTCGTTCTTTCACTTTGTAATTCGGTTTTCTTTTGGCTCTTTTTCCGATTCCTGGTTTTGCCCTTGGCCCATATTTGCTGGTCAGTTTTGTTATGTGATGTTCACCGTGAGAAGTTCGTTCCCTTAGGACTTGTTCTTCTAAGCGGACGTATCCTGGTGGTTGGATTTTCTGAGCAGGGACCATCGGCGTAGGCTGTTCCTGATCGCAGTGATTATTTATTACGTTTGGGCACCGCCACGGCGTCATTCCTGTTACGTTGTGCTGCTCCTGCTTGCTAAGGAACACGTGGTCTCAGGTGGCATCGTGCCATCTTTTGAATGCTAGCGCGATGGTTCATTCATATTCTTGTCTTAGACGAATGGACTTTGAGGGAATTCCTCTCTCCAGTTTCTAGTTTGTGAACGTCGGACGTTTATTTTGTGACTAACAATTCGGCTTTGGTTTCGTCGTCTTGGTCTCCACGATGTCTTTCTGGTTTTGACTACGGTCCATCTCCTCGTCCTCTTCCGGCCATCGGGCACAATCATTTTCATTTTTTTTTGACCTTTGTCTGTTATTAGGCAGAGCAAACGACAGCAACCCCTCAAACACCTGCCAGAATTACCAACATGGACGACCAGTGCTGTGAGTCGTGTGTGCGGGTACAAGAGCAGGCACAGTGAGGAGCCCTGCGGGTGTTTCTGGGTAATTTGTGGCCTGAAAGTCCTTGAAGCTTGGGCAGCGTTGTTCACGATGGCCGTCGGTTTTGTCTTCATTCCCTACCACTGCCAGCAGAGCCAGAGGGCGTCCCATAACTGAGTCGTCATCTTCTTCTTCTTGTTCACCTTCTTGTTGTTTTTGCTTGTCTTCATCTCCTTGTTCTTCGTCATCGTTGTAGTCTTCTTCTTCTTCCTGTTCTTGTTCATCGTATTGCTACTGTTCTTCTTGTCTTCGTCTCCTTGTTCTTCTTCTTCTTCCTCTTCTTGCTCATCGTCTTCTTCTTCTTACTTCGCTTGTTGCTCTGGCGGTTAGAAACGCAGCCTAACATTCGAACACTAGGAAAGCGTTTACCAAAGCAAGGTGCTGTAAGGTTGTAGGAGTCGGTCAGGTAGGGTGGACACGAGTCATCGGCACAGACCTTTTGTCTGTCACAAGCTGCAGGGAGCCCCTGTGTTACCATAGTAACACTACAACTAATGGCTACAAAACGGTGGCACCCATGAGGAAGGAAGATGGTTTCTGACCCCATTTTGCCATCTTTAAAACGTGCCCTGCGTTTGAGTTCTCCAGACTTGATAACGTCGAGTTTCTTTCTCCCACCAGTTCAGAAGCAACCAGTGCAGACCACCATGGAGGTCCGAGCGGAGATTGCCATGGAGATGGTGGACAATGCAGTCAATGAGATGAAGCAGCGCTTGGCACAAGGTGGGCTTGTTGTTTTGAATAGGGTGGTCCCGGTCGGGATGAGCTAAAATTGGCGTCTGAAATGTCCCTGGCACTGTGACAGGAGCTGAGGTGGCATTGAAGGTGTTGACTTCATGCCAGCACAGACACGAGTGTGAGAGCAGCTGTGAGCGTCAACACGGCGTGTGAAGGTGTGTGTGAGGCCGAAGCCCACCATAAAGTGCCCGCCTGTGTCCTCGCCCTTGGAATTCTAGTGTTTTCAGTCGGCCACTTCATCATTTCCCTTTTTGTTTTTTTTGGGAGCAGAACGCCGAGGGAATTCAACGGAGGACTTGGAGACCAAGTGGAAGGACATCCTGGGCGCGGGTTATGACGTCATGGTGAGGTTTGCCCCTAATTTTGGTCTTTTGATTTTTGCTCCGCTTCTCCCTATCACACTTAATGAAGAATCAAACTCTGCTTGAATCCTAAAGGTGGGTATCTTGGTGTGTTTGCTGCGCCCCGTTGAGAGTTGGAGGGCAACTAAAAAAACGACTCCCAAGAATAACGGCGCCTTCTGTCCTCAAGTCAAAAAGGCACCAAAATAAAAATGTAGGGTGGACTCTCGGCCCCGAGCTCCTCAGAAAGGCTTGTGGCCGCACACACACACACGGACCACCCACCCGTAGGAAGCCCCGGCATTCACCTTTGATTTATTTTAGAGTTTCATATTAATTGTAAATGCATTATAGCGGCTCACCTGGACCACCACACACACCACGAGCAGCAGGGATGATGGGCCGGGGGCCCGGAGTTGGCACCAACTGTATGTGGTGACCCCTTTATTACGTCTTCTCTGGACGTATGGAATCTCAGGCTTGGTCAGAAGCCCACAGTTGGTTTGTGCCCGTTTTGGTTTCCCTCTTAGTGCCCCTACATTCGAGCCTTTTACCGTTTCCTTGGTAACAGCTCCCAGAATTCCCTGCAGTGTCCTCGTCTGAGATGTCGGTGGCTTTAAGCTCGTCCGAGTTGGGCAGCTGATCCCTCGTTTCTTTGCTCTTCTTGCTGACTCTGTGTTTTGACCCCTTTGCCCGTTCTCTCACTACAAGTCATTCATTGTCACTTCTGAGTCCGTAGACCACCAGGGTGGTCAGCTGAGTGAAGACAGAAGGCCCACACGGTCAGAGAGAAGGAGAAAAGCAAGTGGCCCATCACAGTCTGGGCAGAACTTGGTGCCCGCCTCAGGCCGAAGGGCATTCCAGTGTAGTCAGGCGCCATGTTCAAGCCTTTCTAGGGTCATTATTGCCCCGCATGCACAGTACAGTAAAGCCGCCTCTGGCTCCGTGATTACTGAGAAGAACCTTGAAATGGCTTTGGAGAGACCAGTGGTGACCTGTGGAAACTGACGTTTGACCACTTTGGTTTGGGACCTTTGCTTCCCCCCCGAACAGGCGGGCATCTCCTGGTCAAGTTTGTGACCTGCCATTTTTTTCTCCACTGGTAGAGCAGCTTTGTGACTTCATCACAGTCGATGCCAGTCTCTCTTTCTCTGGTGGCTGTGGCTCATTGCCGGGCATGTGACATGGAAATCCCATTGCCATGCTGTGCCCAGTTAAGGTGGCTGAGGGGGCTGGTGCGCACCCACTCTGAAAAATCCAATGACTAAATGTAAGAAGAAAATAAATCTGTGAAAGCTGAAAGGCCACAATCCAAAATGGCAAAACCCTAAAGGGGACAAAATTGAAAAAGCCAAAAGTGAAGGAGCCAAAGATCGAGGCGGGACGGTCAAAGGGGGAGAAACAGAAAGGAGCAAAAACGAGTGCACTGGGCATGGGTGGCTTTATGTGGCACGGGGCACTGATTGTTCCGTAGTGCTCCGTTATTTAATGGCTTCCAGGCGAGCAGTCGTGGGTTACCGAGTGGTGACGTTGGACACGTTGACAATAAGAGTGTCACTGAGGACCCTGCCCTGCTGACGTGTCAAACCGCGTTATTCTTTCACTCTCTCTCTTTTTATTTTCCGTTGAATGCTTGCCTGACAAACGTGCCCGCAGATTATTTGGGGTAGAAAGATGGAAGGTTCTGAGGTCAGGTGGGTCCCCCTCCGTTAGTGTGGTGCTGGAGACTGGCGATGTGACGTGTGATGGTCAGCACAGGGCAGCAAGGAGACCCCCATCGCAGTGCTGAGACACTAGAGGGCGACGTAACTGGGGGTCCGGGCCAGAGAGTGATGATGGGTGACATGGTGCTTAGCATCGGACTGTGCAGAGTGCTGAGACACTAGAGGGCGATGTGCTCGGGGGGGTACCGTCAGTGGTGCCCAATGGGGGTGGTCTCTGTAAACCGTTACTCAACGGAGGGAAGACAATGAAACAATTAAAATTAAGAACAATAAAACTGCTAGACAGCAAAACGACACAAATAAAAGCGAGAAAGCCGCCAAACCCTGAACTCCTTGAGTCGATGGCGGCCATCAACTGCCCTATCAGTCGATACGTCAAGCCAGGCCCACCGGCCCCCTCGAGACCACCTCTGCTTCACCCGCCCCACAGAGCACAAGTATTTTACTTTTTCTTCTCCTTTCTATTTTGATGTTTCATCGCACAACATCCGCCATCTTGAGGCATCGAGTAGAGCTGAAGCAGCTCCGTGGATGAGAAAAGCAGAGCCAAACTGGCAGAGTGTGGTGTGAAATGGGACCTTCAGACGAACGCGCGCCACACATTATGTGGCTGAACCACAAGAAGCGAGAGGTGGCGAGCGAGACGCACTGAAACGAGCGCCCACTCCGACCAGTCCGTCCGCTGCCAGCTCCAGTGTGCCAGCCTGGCTGTGGCTCTGATGACCTCCTGGCCCTTTGTGGTAAATCCATACATGGCCAGGCCAAAGCCATGTGGTGCCAGCCGAGGTGCCAGGTGTAATGGTATGGTATATTGTTATGTTTGCATGAAATGTCTAAAATTAAAAGTGCTTCTGTTGAACTTTCGGCAGGTCGTTAAACTCGACTCGATGATGACGGACGATGCTGAGCTCCAGAAATATTCCAAGGTAGGTTGGACAGGAGATGAGTGGCCCACGGACATTTGTTCTGTCATTGCATCCCCCCTTTCATGGGCTGGGACCCCCCCCAAACCAGACTGCCTCCAGCCTTCTGCCCACAATTGCTGGAGTAACTGCTGCTCACCCCAACCCAGAAATCAATCGAGTGACAAAAATCAAATCACAAAAGGGGGGATAAAGAGTGTGGGACCACCTTGAACGGAGGAGCCCAGTGGAGCTCCTTCTTCCAGGTCCTCAGCCTTTGACCCCCCTCCCCTCCTTGTCTCAGCCTCTCCCAGGATTCCCTCTGCTTGGTCCTGGTGGGCTCGTATGAATGCCCTTAAAAATTCACGAGTGGGTATTATTTACAGAAACGCGGAAGGGCGGGCAGTGTGGCCTGGCGGTGGTAAAGTTCAAGGGCACGGGGTCAGTGCCCACCTCTGACCTGCTGAGTGACCCTGAGCAAGACACCAAGTTAAGTGGAGGTCACAGTGACGTCGCCTTCAGGCCACACTGGTCAGGTTTGATGGTCGCCACGTTTGTCCTCTGGGGCTCCGACTACATGCTGTGTTGCCCCACCAGTGCCCACCATGGGAGAAGCCCCTTGAGCAGGAGAAAGGCGCTTTTCAAATGGACTGTAGCTTTGTTATTATTATATTGTCCCACATGTCCCTTGTGTGTCAACTTGAAAGCAGCCAGGATGAGCATAAAGCCCCCAGTCCAGACCTGCTCGTCCAGTAGGCGCACAAACCAAGCACAGGGACCTTCACCTGACCTGCCGCGGGACCCCTGACTGAGCGCAGGGCTGCGCCTTCAGAGGTGTAGAGGTGGTCACCTTTGACAATAATGGTAGCCCACCTCAACTGTGTATAACGGCTCTTTTTTCTGTTCCCCCCCAATTCAGCTGCTGCCCATTCATACGCTGCGTCTCGGAGTGGAGCTGGACTCCTTCAATGGCCGTCACTACATCTCCTCTGTGGCGTCGGAGGGACCCATCGCCACTCATGGACTTCTGAAGCCTGAAGATGAGCTTTTAGAGGTAACAATCATCTGGCGTGGCCTGTCGGTGACAGGGCTCTACCCACAATGCACCTCTGTGGCGATGTGCAAAACGATGAACGAGTCGAATGTGTAGGCCTCAGCGGGCCCAGTCAGCCTTGACCCTAACTCAAGATGCAGGCTTGTGGCCCGCACCCGTCCAATAGCAGGCCGTAAAAGTTAGAATTTACAAGAAAGAAAGGAGAGAGGAAAGCCTAAAAAAGAAACCCCGGCCCACAGCACAAACTAGAGCAGTGCTCTAAATAACGAAACTAGTCGAGTCGAGCAGTCGATCTAAAAGAAATGATTTGTGCGCCAAACAAAGTCCCGAACGCCAAAGCAGTCAAAGTCCACACAGAGTCGCCCGCTCCGTTTTAATAATCTTAGTCTTCAGTGTTACTTCAGGTGTCATGTATTGGATTTGCTGTCTTGTGTTTTATGGGTGATACCCTAAGAGGCGGGGCCCCCTTGGCATCACTGCTGCTGGCACCGCCCCCTGCCTTTATATTCTGGTGGGCAAGTTGCCCCCAGCAGAGGTTTGTTGGACTTTATGGGGTGAGGATCTCTTGATTTTTCTGGACTTTCGCTCTTGGATTGCGGACTTGGACCGGTTTGCTTGGCATTGTCTTTTTAGACAAATCCTTTTTTTTTTTTGTTCTGTTTTTAATTAAGTCCTGTCACACACCGTCCTGGCTCTGATGAGGTAAGCAGTTGCACCCTGGGACAAGAGGAAGAGGTGATGCTAACAATGCCATCTCCCTTCTCCTCCTCTGCTGCCAGGAACAGACACCCAGAGAGGGATGCCTAATCCCGCTCTGATGCCCAGTGAAGGCTCCGCCCATTCTGTTACCAGCCGGCCCACTCCCATTGGATGGCGGCAGATGTCAGGCTGACACTCGAGACGGGCAGAGGGCTCCAGACTTCATGAGGGGCAGCTTTGAGCCGTCCGTGTCTGTCGTTTGTATTTTTAAAGTGGTCAGCAGGCTGGCACCCCAAACGTTTTTGGCTGTCGGCCCTGATCTGCTTTCCTGGCCACACTACACTCCTTCATGTTAAAGATTCTCCGTTGTTCTTGTCATCCTGTGCCCTGAAGGGGGGCAGGACTGTTGGCAGCTTGTGTGTTCAGTTTGGGGTCAGGCCGCCTGGTTCGTGGCTCTTAGGGCCTTTTGCCATTTTTGTGTCACCAAGTCACAACACATGCAGGTACAGTGGTGACAGCCAGCTCCTATAGTCCTGTGGGGGTGAAGCAGGCTGGAGGAGGGCGGGGCACTTTCTCAGCTGCTGTGTGTCAGGAGGCCCTGACCCCCCCGGCCCAGCAAATCAAGAGCAGAGTGACATCTTCATGTAGATCTCAAAAGAGGGGGCGCTGTGACGTGATTAATAAACCGCGTGAGACGCACACACTCGCTCCGCGAGGACAAAAATATGAATACGGGACCCTTACACCAGAGACGGGGGAGGAGAACTGAACAGAGAAGGGTCCGCAGCAGTTTATAGTTTCAGGATGTGGGGGACCCCGAGGCAGTGCTTAGTATGAACAAAATCAAAAAATGTGTGCGTTCCTCTGTGTGTGTCCCTGTGTCCCTCTGTGTCCCTGTGTCTGTGTCCCTCTCTGTTTGTGTCCCTCTGTGTGTGTGTGTGTGTATCCCTGTGCGTGCGTGTCTGTCCCTCTGTGTGTGTGTGTGTGTCCCTCTGTGTGTGTGTGTGTGTGTGTGTCCCTCTGTGTGTCCCTCTGTGTGTCCCTCTCTGTGTCCCTCTCTGTGTCCCTGTGTGTGTCGATGTCGTATCGTAATGAAAGACATTAAAGGTTCAGGATGACAGCCCCACATCACTGAAGTTGAACAGATGGCAGAATCAAACTAATCAGCACCCGCGGGCGTGGTGACGCTGCCCAACAGACGCTCCTGTGCCCTTCAGGGTCCACCTAGGGGAGGCGGGGCTTGGAGGAGGAAGTGGGAGTGTCTTCAGGGGTCCTCTGGTCATGCTGAGCTGTGGATTAAGAAGCCGAGTCCACTTGTCTCTCCAGACTTGAATACCACGGCAGCACTGGCATTTGCACCAGGTGCAGTGCCACGTCTGACTCACGGGCCATTTCCACATAACTGAACAACACACATCTCTCTGGTGGCTCAGGAAGTGACATTCAGGATCCCTTTAAATCCTTTTTTTGTTCCCCACCTGATGTCGCCCTCGTGTGCTCCAAGATGGCCGACTTTGCTGGTGGTAGCTGAGCCCCGGGTGGTTGCAGGTTCGGTGCCCCAGGAGCCTCGGCCAGTGGCTGACGCGTCTCCCTTTCTTTCCTTTCTCAGGTCAATGGCGTCCAGCTGTATGGGAAGACGCGCCGAGAGGCCGTGTCCTTCTTGAAGGAAGTCCCTCCCCCGTTTACGTTGGTGTGCGCGCGGCGCTTCGGTGGAGATGACGCAGGATCGGCGATGGACGAGCCGGGCTGTGTGGTGGAGGTAGGACCGCCGTTTGTGACACGACTGGTTAAAAACGCTGGCAAATGGCTGACGGATCGTCTCTCTCGCCTTGAGCACGGAGAGCTGACCTGAAGTGCGGTGAACGCTTGGCGGTCGTTCACCTTCAGCCAGGCCACTTGATGGTAACATCGACAGGTGAGGGCGCTGGGCCGGCGGGCATTTCACCCAGGAGTCTCTGAATGGCAGTTGAGATGGCTGCTTTTAGTGACCAGTGAAGGAAGGCTTGATGATTGATTGACTGATTGAGAGCACAGCCCCACTTGATGATGTCAGACTGGCTTTAAAGATGAAAGGTCACTTACCTTCAACCAATCACTACTGGGAGGAGCAGACCCCGCCCCCCCAAAGAGGACATGTAGCAACCTTCAGAACGGGGGGGCGCTCAGGCTGTTTGACTGCAGCGGCCATCATCGTCACTTTGTGTGAGGGGGTCCCAAATTCTAACTGGAACAGCTAATGAGCGGGCCACGGCGTCTTCGGAGGTCTTCTCAGACTTGACCAGCCGGGGCTTTCATTCACGCCTCATTTACCGGATTGTATGTGTGGGACGGTGGCACTTCATCTGTGGTCACCCGGTGTGTCACATTTGTGTTTGGTGACACTTGTCTGTTTTGTGGTGTTTGTTTGTCTCGGCTCTTTGTTCTCATTTTGCTGGGAGCTGCTGGAACTCTTCGAGAACATCGGGGTTACAGCAGCAGACAGATAAAGGCACAAATCCACATTCAGAAGTGATGATGACGTTAAGGGTGCCAGACGAGGCTCGAGCCCCCCGGTGAGGTTTAGTCGCGGGGGTCGAGAAGCAGGCCTGGCACCCACACCTCATGCTTGGCTTTTCTGCTCTTTCTTTTCCCAGCCTGGTGACGTCCCGCTGGTGTTGACCGATGTGTCCCCCCCGCAGGCCGGAGATGAGGCCCAAGACCATCAGGTATGTGCCGGAAACGGGGGGCTCTCTTGTTTTATCGAACATCCACAGATATGAACGCCACAACAACACAAACGTCCTTTTCTTGGTGACGGAGTTTCAATCCGTCGTCATCCTGCTGAGTCCATTTTACATTTTCAGATGTGGACGAATGTGCAGTGGCGTCACTCACGGTGACAGTTTGCACTGCTCTCTATGGACTTTGTCACCATTTTCAGCCACCAAGCGTAACCAGCAGCACGCGATTGGCCGGCTCTTCAGCTGAGCACTTGAAATTCCCAGCATCCTCGGTACACATCGCACCTGGGATGGGGGGGGGGGGGGGGGATAGGAGTGGCAAGGGTGCGACGCTCTGAGCGATTCCTCACTAAACACGGCGCCCCCCAGCTGAGGGGTCGGTCAGCAGTGGGAGTTCATGCTCTCGTTATTCTTTACCAAAGGGGGTTTATGCCCGTCGTGGACGCAGTCGGGGCTCCTGTTGTGTTCTATGGGGCACCTTAATGGCACAGCTCTTCTGTAAAAGCCCATGTGGCAGGTGGTGCCCCCCGCCACTTTGCTGGTTTTATTCTGCCAGCTTGTAGACCGCCGTGTTACGTTCTTCGTAGATGTTCGTTTCTTCAAATTCCCGTCGGCGCTCCTTCTCACAACAACACGTTTGTATCAAGATGGAAACGAAAAGGCCACGGAAAGATTCAGGTGACAAATGTCATCGCACAGTTTGAGCGAGAAAGTGTAAGCAGGGGGACGATTGTCTGCTCCTGCTTATTAACGAGGGGTCCGCGCTTATCCACTGTGTGCTTTGGGCCTAAACCCGGTAAAGTGGAGAGAAACCCACCCGGCGTGTCACACGCAACGTTAAAAACACAGCACAGCAAAATAAAGTCCTTGCTTTGTTGTGAGGGTGGCACGTCTCACGGTTGGCAGAAAGGGAGATTTGTGATGGCACATCAGCGGCGAAACCCTCGGTCACCAGTGAAATCGGAGATGAGGTAACTGGCCCACTGTCGGTGACACGGCGGTGACGCACAACACACGAGGTACGGGACGCGCCTGATGGAAGTTGCTCTGCTGCCCTGCTTGTACCCAAAGTCCATTCAAAAGAACGAGGAGTGAATAAGGGGGTGCAGGCGTACAAACGGACAGCGAGATTGTGTCACCGTCACTTGAAAACGTCTTTCTGGAAACTCGGCAATATCTCAGAATTCTCCGCTTTTCCCTTAATGAACGTTTTTAGCCCCCGAGAGGTCTGCAGGGACCCTTAAGATCTCACTAATGCACCGCCTTTCCACTGCTGGGGGTTGGGGGGATTTCAGGCTCTTTAAACGAGACCCCCCCCCCCCCCCCCAATGCCACACAGAAGTCTTAACTTCCCGTAATCAAACACACACACACACACACACACACACACTCCCGTTTTTCATTTTCATTGAGTATCCAGAATTTTGGACGCATCTCGCTAACACTTCGCCATCTTAAATACCCTCTGGGTGGCGACGTTGGGAGTCCTTTCTTTCTTTCTTTCTTTCTTTCTTTCTTTCTTTCTTTCTTTCTCTCTTTCTTTCTCACCAAGTCCTTAAAGGCCTCAGACTGCCCTGTGCTTTCCCAGACTTGCAGTGGGCACCCCGTCGTCCTTCAGCACTCATGTGGTTGTCGGTTTTGTTCGTATGTTGAGTGCTTGGGAGCAGGAAGGCCACAAAACAGCTGGTCCTCTAAACTCACTTGGACTGCCTGACTCGGCCCGGCCAATGAGAGCAGCAGTGTGAGCGGGCGCCGACACGCCTCTGCCAGCCTGCCTGCCTGATTGATTGATTTTTTTATTTGTTCCTCTGCAGGTGGGGGAGCCTCCTGAGGTGCCAGAGGAGGAAGAGGATGGAGAGCTGGCGGTTTGGTCAAGGGACGTGCAGGTGGTGGAGCTGGAGAAGGGGGCGGAGAGCCTGGGCTTCAGCATTCTGGACTATCAGGTGTGTGTGCAACCGCCGCCCAGCTGTACCCAGACCCCCACCGACATCTTTAGTTTGGTTGTGGGGGTCCGAGGCAAAGCGCCCCGCGACTGACAGGACGTTCATTTCTCGTTTCCTGGTGCGGTGATTAACATTCTGCCATGTTGGTGACATCACTAGCAGGACGCTTTACACCTCCACTGCGGTCCAAATGGTAAAGCCGCTTTGTTATCGACGTTGTGTACCCGTTCAGTTAGGATCCTGGGCTTTATTTCATATTTATTATTTAATCTCAGAATATTTATTTTACGCATATTTTTACATTTTAAATTGTGACATCAGAGCGTGAGATGAACGCACGGGCACCATGTGACTGTTCTGCCGCACCACAAGATGGGGAGGATTCTTTCAATGAATGGGACTGGGAAGTGAAGTGTAGTCGGCAGGACCCGCCGGGGTCAAAGCCAGAACTTAAAAGCGATGTGTCGGCAAACTTGAGGAGACCTCGATACCAACGAGAAGTCCATTAGCCAGAAGGAGTTCAAATCGTCAGAATGGTACATTTGTGAACGCGTGTCTGCTGTCCTACCGCTGCACTGATTACGTCACATGTCACATGACGTAGATTTATGGAGGTGCACTTCATCGGCTCAGTTTGGCTCCACTTTGTATTTCTTCATTTCTGCCACCCCACGCACACACGTCCACTGCGCCAGTGTCTTAGCCCCGTGCCCTCAGTAAACGGCGCATCTTCAGGACTGCCGTGTGCTGAGACTCTCTGTGGCAACCTCCAATTGGCAGCGCAGGGTCCTGCTTGGGGGGTTCTGCCACCAGGCAAGCATCTGAAGTACAGCCACTGGGCGTCATCAATCACGTTGGCCGCGTCGGGGGCACAGGGTGTGAGGCCCGCAGGCTGGCATGTGGTGGCCCAGGAGCCTGTGAAGCGGCTGGGTGTGGGAATGGCCTGGCACTGCAGCAGCCTGTCAGGATGGCGTTGGTGGTGTTTGTGAGTCGCTGTTTTGTTTAACAGGTGCCACCACTGGGTGACCCCAACAGCAGCCTTAATGATGCAAAAGTCACGTGATGTCATGAAGCTGTCACTATAAAACATGTCACAACTCTTAGAATTAACTCTGAGGAAAGGTCATGTGACGTGTACCATGCTAGGGTGTAGAGGGCACACTCATGCCAACGCAGTGCCCCAGGCCGCCCCCACACTCTCCGTATAAACCTGGTGGACCTCGGGGTGGGGGTGGTCTGCTTTTTGCCTGGACGAAGTTCCATCATGAGATGTGACCTTCCGTAAGAGGAGCGGTGTGGCGTGGCATGATTCTCGTGCCCTCGAGTTCAGTTTCTGTTTGTTCCATTTCAGTCTGTCCACCCGGGCACAACGTCCATGTCTGCCACTCGTCTCCACCCGTCCATCACACCGGACCCTTTCTCTCGGCGGTCTCCATCTTTTAGTGCATTGCAGGCCTTGACAGGGTTAACACGAAGAGGATGTCGTGGAGCCCACCTGCCCGCCCGCCCGTGGTGTCAAGTGGTCGTAAAAGTCTTTACAGGGCAGCCGGCCTTGTAATTACCTTCTTGCTTTCAGGCAGATCCTCCCTAATTGGCCTCCCCTCTGCAGTGCGGCGGTCCCGAGTCGCTCCGTGAATTCCGGCTGCCCGCCCGTCACTGGGCGCCTCTCGCCGTCGGTCGGCTCTGCACGGGTTAACGGCGCTCGGGCCTTTTGGGCGCTCATTTCCTGCCGTGTTTTTCACTTTTCTTTTCCTCTTTTTCACCCCTGAAGGCTTACAGTAACATGTAAGCAGCGCTGACCCCTTTTCGTCCAGGGGTCAACTGCTATTTAGGCATGTGTGGAATTTTACAGTCGGCCCCCCTCGAATGCGGGGGCTGGCAGTTTGGTTTGCAGCACTTTCACAGCTCCTGAGAGGAACGAGCTCATGGAAGCTCGGCGCTTACGGTTTACGAGCTCTTAAGAAGATCTGAGAGGCCCGAAGAAAAAGCCGTGTGTGGCTGTGGGGGGCTGGAGGTGGTGGTGGTGGGGGGGCTTTGGTGAAACTTGACTTTCTTTTCCTTTTTTCGTTAACCATATGATTGACCAATTTGTCGTCCTCACCACCTGACCCTTTACCTGCTGCTGCCCACTTCTGCCCGCGTGTCTCCTGGCACACCTGCTGCCCACTTGCGGTTTTTTTTTGTCTTAGGTGGTCATTTGTGTGTCCCTAGAAGATATTTAAATGTCCCCAAACCCGCGCAGTAACCGAGCGCTTTACCTCCACTTAAGAAATGGGATCACCAAGCCACCTGCCCGGGTCCAAAACAAAGCTGGTGATTTGATCCAAACTGAGGGCCAACAGGGGCAGGCAGACGGGTGTCCATCAGGGAGGAGTCTGATTGGTCGCAAGTCCACGACCCCGGGGTCCCGGCCAGAGCCCCCCAAAGAGGACCAGAGAATCCTGCTGCAGGCGGAGCGACGGCACCGGAGCCCCTGATCTCCACGTTGGCAGGCCGGTCAGGAGCTTCAGAAACACTGCAGGGTGGTCACCCCGCGGTTTCACCTCATCGAGGGGTCTTTGTTTGTTTTTTATTTCTTTTCATTTTACTGCACTCCCTAGAAAGCGGTTGGCTCCCTAAAACCTCTTGATGGAATCGGTGCCACTCAATGTGATCTTGGCATGTCGGTGCCCATAGATGGGATTAAGCAGCCTTTGACAGTCGATGGCTGGGGGCACACTCTTCTCATGGCCAACAATCCAGTTGGTATTTTTGAACACTATATGGTGGGCTTTTGGTTAGAGAGCGGGTGAATGGGCCCTGTGATGGACTGGCAGTTACTCAGCTTGTGCCCGATGCTGCCATTCAGTGGCCCTGCTTGGTCCTCAATAGGCTGTGTGGTTGTTGGGTGTTGAGCCGTTGGGAGGCACAGACCAGTATGGCAGATCTCCACCTTGGCGCAGTCGCCGGTGTTCTGCTCCTCACCTGTGACCATGAGTGGCGAGCGATGGCTGATTTAGTGACCTCGCGAGTTCAGGTGGCAGGACTGTGGCCTCCTCGCGGCCCGGCTGGGCTGACACTCAGACTGGAGTCGCTGCGAAGAGCAAGTTGAGGTGGCTTTGGGCGTGTCGTGAGGATGTGACAATTGTGGCTCCCCCTAGAGCCACTCCAGGCAGGTCCCACTAGGCACAGAATGCCTGGGATCAGGGAAGTCTGGAGTGACCTGCTTGGCCTGCTGCCTCCAACAACCCTCACCTGGGAAAGCGGGCAAGGAGATGAAACGAGCCAATGAGGTGAGAGGACTTGCCAGTGATTGGGGTGTCGGACGGCGATGGAGACTGAGAGCTGATGCAGCTGAAGATTTAAAAATGATGAAGGTGAAAAGTAGTTGGTCTGTCGGGTAACACGAAGGGGCGCCATTGATGGGCACTCAAGATTACGAGTGACGTGGATGTGGAGCGCCAGTCCTGAACACAGCAGATGAGTCGCTCAGTGGGGTGACCAGAAGGAGCCAATTGGGGTCTTCAGATCTTCCCTCACGTAGCGTCTGTTTCCCCCTGTAGGACGTCGAGCAGTGACACAGGGCACACTCGTGCCCCTCTAATGCACCTGGTGTGGGGGGACGTGGAGACAATGTGCCAACTCGGCATGGATGTGTCTGACCCAGCACAGAACTCTCGGGTCTGTCGGGGTCTGCACAGCACAGATTTCGCCGAACACTGCGAGTTTCTGCAGACCCCATATAGCGCCATTCGTTGAGGTTTTGCACGAGGATGTGCCACACTACCTTTGAAGTGAACGAGACGACCCCTGACCACACGGACGCTGCATAAGTGAAGGCCAGAGGGGCTCGGACCGCTGTAGGCCTTGTTTCAGGTGTCTGCCAAATGTCAGCGAGGTCACAATCTTCAGACTCGGTGGGTTACGAGAAACCGGGGGGGGGGGGGGGGAGGGTGACGGCCGCTTATCTGCTGTGCCTTGCGGTGCCCGTCCCATTGACTAAGGTGGGCACCGTCTTTGGGTCGTCATTGTCCAGTTGTGCCCAAGTGTTTCTCCAGAAGTGTTCACCGGAGTCGTCACCGGCCAGAGGACAGATGGAGGAGGGGCTGAGCGTCTTCGACCCCCCCCCCCCATCCGTTCCCCGATATTTGGGGGGCAGCACACCTCCTGTGATATTGTGTGACCATTCGTTTGGAGGGCTCTGCTGGGCTCCCTCAGAATTCATAAACCCGGGGTGAGTGACGGGGTCACTTTGGGGGGCCGATTCAGTTCTTTGTCATTTAAATCTCAGATCATTCATCACATTTGTAAAAACGGGGAATGGTAAGCTGGAAGTGGCACAGCGATTTCTCACGGAGCGTGGCACGGATCTGTTTCTGCGCAGCCCCTCAGACTCGTGATCGATTTGAAACAGCTGAATGCCAGGGAGCGGTGATGGCCGGGCCGGGACGGAGGGCCGTGGGGGTCTCCTGCAGTTTACGTGAAATTGGATTTCGTTCTATCGCCCGCCAACTCGTTCTTTTCTTTTTTTTTTTTTGCTACCCTTCACTTCTTCCCATCGCCGCCTCTCTCCTTTCTCCACTTTGGACTAAAAATTGATTCTTGCGCTTGAGGACCTGTTGAAGCAGAACGGCGAGCCCCCAGCGATGGAGGTCGAGTCCTGCCCGGGGTGCCATGCCGAGCGTTCAGATCTCGTCGATACGCTGGCGCGTTGGCCAAAGGCGCCATCCAACCCCGTGACTTCTGAAGCTGCTATCGGATGTTCTGGGCCCCTGAGCCGCCCGCCCGCTCGCGCTCTCTCTCTCACTCGCTCTTTTTCAATTCGTCTTTCTTAGTTTTCTTCTCCCCCCCCCCCCCCCCCCAATGCTGCGGGGGGCTTTCATCTGCAGATTCTATCTGGGTGGGGAGTTTCATCTCCACGAGTTGTGTAGCGCCGCCATCTGTGGCACTGGCGAGTGTTTGGAGTCTGGATGGTGGCGTGTGGCACAGGGAGGTGTATTGGTGAGGATGATGATGATGGTGGGATCCAGGTAAGGCTGGCTGGCTGGCTGCACCCCTTGCACGTCATAGGAGACGACTAAAGAAAGTTGGTGTCGGGCCGTAAAACATTCGATGCCAGTTGTCGAGGGCAGCCAGCCTCCTTGGGTGAATCTCAATTACAGTATGGCCGCTAAACGGAGGACACTGAGGATGTTCAGCATGGCACGAGCTGTGCCAGCGCCACCTTCATTCCTTTGACAGCTTTGACCCGAACAAGTAAATGACGCTAATGGTGTGTGTGGCCGTTTGTGCCACTGAGCCACCTGAAAACTCTTCAAATCTGTGGATGTGTCGCTGCTCCGATCCCAGTGTCCCCTCTCTGGCACGGAGTCATTTACTAGGTGACCAGTATAGGCAAATAAGCAGGGCAAACTTTACGAAAGACTACCAGGAGAGCCTGGCCTTGGCATTATCCCTGTGGCAGCACGCAACTGATTGAGTGGCACTTCAGCCTGGGGTGGCTGTGACGCGGGGACAGTGCCATCTCAGGCCACTTGTATGGTCTATCTTATGTTTTGACACAGTGCCTTTGGATTGGGTCGCATGACCATTTAAATATGGTGGTGATGGCGCACTGTGGTGGGCTCAAAGTCACGAGAAGGCCCTTGCCCTGTCCAATTGTGGTTACTCGCCTTTTGTTTTGCCCCCCTGCTATTTGGAACCCTGCCAGGCTTGACTACGACATTTGGTTGTGTGCCCATCACCCTGTTTCAGTGGACTCACAGTACCCCTGGGCACCTTGAGTGCCCACTCTGGACGTGGGTGGAATCCACTGTGTTTATGGAAGCTGCTCCCAGATGGCACTTACTGCTCGAGGTCCGTTATCCGAGGATTCACAAGGAGTGCGGAGGGGCCGATGCTGTCAGTCGGGGGGTCCGTTGCCCTGTAGCTTCACTCATTCATATGCCAGCCTGCTCAGCCCCTGGGTGGTGTTGGCACATCCTCCCCGTGCCCATTGGTGGTCCACCTTTCTCCTGCCCCACCACCAGATGTGAACATCTAATAAATGGAGACCCTGAGGGTGGGAGTGTACCCTGCTGTCCAGTCCAGTCCTCGGCACTGCTTACTGGACGTGTCATCCTGTGGCTTACAGAAAATCGAGAGCCTTTACATCCAAAAAATGAAACCGCAAACCGCGTATGGGACAGAAGACTCGTTCCCAAAGTGACGTCACCGTCACCGTCCTCTGGTTAAGCCAAAAGTTGTGTGCGCCGTTGCTATGGTGGTTGAACCTGATAAAGAATGAGCCTCACCACAGGGGTCTCAAAAGAAAGTGTGGGGTGACCCTGTCACCGGGGGGATGACATCCCGGTGAATGTGTGTGACAACTGGCCTCAGTCAAGACAGTTTCTCAGAGTGGGACTGGCGTGGGGCACGAGGCTGCCAGTCCAATGCCTCCTCCCCACTTGGGCACCAAAGGTAAAAAAAACTAAAATGCATGAAATGTGACGTCGATTCCTACTTGGGATGGTGGTCTCTGTTGAAAGGCGCCATATCGAGCCAAGGCGCTCCTCAGTAAAATGCACAGCCGTTAAGGAGTCTCTCAGTAGCAGACTGGCACCCTGCCCAGGCCGTCTCCTGCCTGTCATCCCTGACGTTGAGCTCCGAGTCCATCTGTGCAAATCAATTGTGCCGGAGAGAAATGAGGACAACGGGGGGACGTGTGTGAGGGGGGCTTCAAGTGGCAGCCCAAAATATGTTGCCTTAAATGAGGGGTCCCTTTGAATTCACGTGTACAAATCTCTGGACCCTCAACACGAGCCTTACTGCCCTCTAGTGGCCTGGAGTGCTCAAACACTTCTAAAATCGCCCTCTAGTGGCACACATGCCCTGGCACCCAGTTGAAGGAGGAGCTCTGCTGGTTTAACCCTGCAACGCACATCCCATAATATTTGAACTGTTTAAATGGGCCCGTTATTTACAAGTCCCTAGTCACTCAGCTTGTGCTGCCCTCTAGTGGCTGGTGGCCCTGGCACCTCTATGAAGGAGCAAGTGTGCAGCATACAAACAGGGCATCCCATAATACCTGACCTTAAATCCATGTGCCCCCATTATTTCTGAGTCTCTTAGACACTCAACCCAAGGATCACTGTCCCCACGGTGGCTTCAAGTCTCTAGTGACTTGGTGGCCCTGGCACCTCTGTCAAGCCCTGCTGGTTTGCCAGTGGAGGTGACACAAGTGGTTTTGCTGACAGGATTGGCACGGTGTGCGTGTGTGGAGACGGCTGAGGAGGACTGTGAGGCCAAGCCTGATGCCAGTGAAGACGCTTCTCCAGCGTCCGTGTAATCCGATAGTTTGATGAAAGTGCTTGCCAGTCTTGTCAAATGAATCGTTTCCAGAGAAACATTGAATTGCAGTGTGAAGATAGGTGGGCACAACTGGGTAGCCACAAAGCTCGTCTTGTGGTCTCTCTCTGTGTGTGTGTGTGTGTGTGTGATGCAAAGTGAACACCTCTGTCTGCCTTCCTGACATAGTGAGGCGGTATGGTGGCTCAGTGTGTAGCTCCATAGACTGGGATTGTACTCCATGCCCACCCGTGTCTTAGTTCAAATAGCCAACTGGCCAGCTGGCATCCCCAGGACTTGTAGATGGAAACGGCAGGCTCCTAAAATGGAGGGAGACCGGGGGGAGTGGAAGGAAGTCTGAGCTGCGCTTTAAGGTGGGCACGTCCTCGTCATCCAGTCAAAGTGGCCAAAAAAATGTGTGACCTGCTGCTGTGGCGGATGAACCCAGTAAGGAATGGGCCTCAGCATGGGGGTCCGAACAAGAGAGAAATGTGTGAGTGTTGTCACGTATGGGGGGGTCATATAGCGCCTTTCGTTAGGCAATAGCTGCACCTTGCCTGTCCGCACTGGCGACTCCTGGTGTGTCCTCTTTCTACTCTTTGATGGCACCTGATCAGTGGCCTGCCTGCAGGAGGACAGTTGGGTACATCTGGGTGTCACCTCCTGGCTGGCTGAGGTGACCTCGAGATGGAGTTTGGAGGAAGGTGACACAGCAGAGAAGAGAGAACAAGCCGGAAGGACCTGTGGACTCGGTGAGGGACCCCTTTACATTGAGGCCAATTAGCTGTGGTGGGCAGGTCGATTACTGAATCGGTGCCCGGGTTCTCTCCACTGTGCCATGAGCTGCAGATCGTTTCCCACTCGGGGCATTTGGGTGGAGACCACCCTTTGAAATAATGGAGTAATGAGCATCAGCGAGGACACGAGTGGACCGGCCCTCCTGTGTAGCTGCTGTTGATAATCTGACCCCGTGATCGGGGGTCCGCGTCGTTCCGAGGGGTGCCAGGCACTTCCAAAATGTGGTGACTTTTGGAGAACGAGAAGACGATGATGGGAAACGCAAAACAGGGTCCCGTTGAGCGCCACTTGGCTTGTCCTGTTAGGCGCGTTCTGCTGGTGGGCCGACCTTTCCCACAGGATGAGGGGCCCCCCTGATTGATACCAGCTGGCTTGGGCTGCTTTGCTCGAGTCTGGCTGGAGCTCAGCGGGGCCTCGGCTAGCGATTAGCTGCGATGGGCAGCCCCCTTGGAGGGCGTCCAGTTTCCATGCAGGAGCGGCCCGAGGTGAAGCGGGTTGTTTTGGAGGGGTGGGCGCTGCCCGCCATCTCTTTCAATCTCGGCCATTTTTACGCTTCACTTGGCCTGGCTTTGGCCGAGATGCCAGCCGGGAGCTCGCGGGCGCCCTTTTGATTTTGGTTAACCGTTTGGTGGCTGAACTGAATGGCCAGGTTTGTGGTTTCGATGGACGCCCTGCCAATCATCTGGCGAGTTGGTTGCGAGGGTCCATGGTCTGCTATGATGCTGAGCATTGGGGATGTCTAATGAGATGTTCTTTAGGTCACGTGAGTGACTTCCCAGCGCCCACTGTGGCCTCCAGGCCGGGGTCTCGTTGCCCTCCTCATGGATTTCCACAGTGGCATCAGGACTTCATGCTGGATGGTCCAAAAGGAGCCTGAAGTGTTGTGCCTCCCTACCCTGGGCACCTTCTTGAGAACACAAACCGCTCCACCTGCCTGGAGTTGGCATTGACATGTAAGCAGTTAAAGGCACACCAAAGTCGGCCTGTGCCAGGCTGAATGCTGACTTTTCATCCAAACTCAAAACAATTGGCATGCCAGCCCAATTGTACGGGGATGGGATTGGATGAGCCAAAGCAATGGCAGCCCACGTGGACGCTTGGCGTAAGATGAAGAGACTGTCCTTAAACGTTTGTCCTCGCCATCGAGTGGAGGATGTGGGCGACGACGATGAAATGGCGACTCAGAACAAAAGCAGCCCTCCGACTCTTGGTGAGCGTCTTGGGTGACGGTGACCAAACGAGTGACTGGACAGCAAGACGTGGACAGACGTGTCTCTGAGGGCCCCCATTGTTTATTCTCGAAGGTGAATGTGAGTGCCCACCTTGGCTCGGCCCCCCTCTGTTAAAGCTGAGTGGTGGGTTTGACTCTCGCCGAGGTCTCCACGGGATTGAGACCACCGCAGGTTTTGTTCTTGTTGTATGAAGCGATTCCTCTTACTCGTTGTGGTTTTTCAACGGCACTTCTCATGTCCACTGATGTGTTCGCCTGCCCCCCTCAGGTTGGCTGTGTGGCCCCCCAGTAGCTGAGCTCCTGAACTGTGACCCTGCGTCAAGTCCTCGTGGTGTTTGAGTCCAGTCGTGTCAAGCCCACCTGGTATGGATGCCCACTCTAGCAAGGTGCTTTATAAAATCGCAGCACTAACTCGCTGTCAGGTGCCAAATGTGCCACACACAGGACGCTGCCCACCTACGGATGTACAGGAGTGTTGTGCCCTTCATTAGGGAGAGGTGCTGTATAAGGTTGTTGACTCGGTGCCCACCACTGTCACCATCGTTTACCTTTATGGCCCCCCGGTGCGCTCGCGTTGCAGAGATGCTGATGTCCTGGACTGTCCTCGCTGGGTCGCAGCCTTAGAAAGGCGCTATATAAAAGATCTGCCCTCCATGACGTGTTGTCGTGGCACCTCCTACACTGCAGTTCAAGGGAGCTGGCCGGACCCTCTCCAGGTCTAAATCGGGGTACGGCAGTTGGCCCTGAAATGCCTTCAGTAGGTTGTTCTGATGGTGGCACAGAGGTTGGGGCTGAAGCCTGGCTTCATGCCCGTATGTCTGGTTTGTGTGTGGTCTCCCTGTGGCCAACTTAGACTAACTGGTGATTCCAGAATGGTGCAGCATGGTGGGGGGGCACTGTGGTGAACTGGTGGTCCCTCCTGCCCTGCACTCTGATTTGGGCCAAGCAGGCACTAAGCCCTCGAGCGAAGCTTTCGCATTAGTGGTTGGCTGGCATCCCTGTCCTTATGGGTACAAGCTCTGGATAGCGCCCGAGAAGAAGGGGGCTTCTGTGCAGGTTTACAGGACTGGACCCTGGAGTGGAGTTGACTCTCTCAGCACGGGGCACCGGGCGTGGCCAACTCGCAGATGACCCGGGACACACGGGGGCATCAAACGTCTTGACTGGTCATAAGAAAGGTGGGAGTTGGAAGGACATGTTCAGTTTGGGCATTCCCAGGCCGTTCAGCTTGGCACTGCGTGAGTGAATGAAAGGGAGCCCTGTGGGCACATAAACGGCATCCTTGAGCATGTTGACTATGACGTCACACAATGGGGTGGGCTGCCGGAGTGTTTAAGTCACTTGTAGGTGTAAAATGTCAAATATGTAAATTGCCCGTGTTGTCCCCGTCCAAGTTCTTTGCCAATCCTGGATGTGGTGCCAATTAATAGATTGTGGAATAGAAGGGTGGGATTTTAGGGGGCACATCACGGGAGTTGGTCTGTGGACTTGGATGTCAGGCATTTGTCTCAGGCTGCAGTAAATGAGTGGTAGTGCCAGGGTGTGGTGGCGGTTTGAACAAACCCACTGAACCCCATGGCCGCCTCAGAGTGCCACAGGCTCGATGTGACCCTCTAGCTGGGTAACGAGACCTAGCGGGTTCTGTGTTTGATGACAGTCCTGTGGGGACTCCCACACTTGGCCACTGGTTGGGAGTTGGGGGGTCACCTCTTGTGTGTTCCTTTGTCCCTCACCTAACAGTTGTTTGTTTTTTTTTTTTTTTTTTCCTTTTTTCCAGGGAGGTGCGCGTCCCCATGTCACGTCACGTCTCGTCTTGTCCAGCATGTCACCTGTTTCGTGTGCCACACTAACCTCTCTCTTCGTTTCTCTCTCTCTCTCTCCTGGTGGGTTTCTTTGCATGCTCTGCTGTGAACTGTGGTCTCTGGCGCCCTCTGCAGGATCCTGTAGATCCGACTCGTATTGTGATCGTGATCCGCTCCTTGGTCGCTGGTGGGCTTGCCGAGAGAAGCGGTGGCATCCTCCCGGGAGACCGCCTGGTCTTTGTGAATGACACCCACTTGGACGCATGTGGCCTCGTGGAGGCTGTGGAGGTGCTGAAATCTGTGCCCCCTGGCAAGGTCCTCTTGGGCATCTGCAAGCCCCTGTTGGTAAGCGTTTTTCACACCTTCTCTCTTTCTCCGGAACACGATGCTCCCTGGCACATTTGGCCTTAACACCCAGCAGAGCTACTTGGCTGAGGGGGGTGCCAATACAAAACTTTTCCCATAATGCACCCTGTTCTAGGAGGAATGTGGATTATGGAAAGCAGATCTGAAATTGGAGATAAGTCACCAGGGGGCTCGAGCCACCATCATCTTTGTGACTCCCCCCAGTAAGAGTGTCCTGCTTGTTGTGTCAGATGATATAAATGTGATTAGTGGGTACAGTAGCACTGGGACAGGGCACTTTTGGTGGCATATTGGGGTGGGCAGAAAGTGAGTGTCAAGTGAGAGTGGCAGTGCCATAGCAGTCAGTATTGCAGATGAAGGGAGGAACAACCGGGTGGCCTATAGCTGCTAGAGGTCACAGATGGGCACTTTGCCAAGAAGCAGTAATGGCAGAATCAGGTTGGCATTGGGGCTGAAGGGACACAACATGGTGCCTTACAGCGAGTGGGAATCTGGGGGCCCCAAATAAGAATGGAAAGGGACCAACCCCAGCCAGAAGGAATTATGGGATGGTGACACACCGGAAAGAGGGCAGGGGGGCTAGGCTGGCACAGACGGAGATATCTATGCTGAGGAGCAAGACGGGCTTCATTTGTGCTCTGACTCTAAGAGCCAATTAGGAGGGCAGTGATGGGACCACTCTGTGGCAGAGAGACCTGTGGGCTTGGCGAGAGAAATGGCACCGTGCTGGTGCTTAGACTCTCTTCAGCGAGCCCACTCACATCCGTAACCCACAGTGCCATAGGTGGGCACCCACTCATTCCAGACCTGAATCCTGCCATCCCAGTGAGCAGCAGTTGTAACTTTTGCTTTGTCTCTTCTGTTAGCCCGACGTGGAAGAGAAGGAGGAGGAGGAATCCCCCCAGGACGAGGTGGAAGTCGACGTGGACAGCGCAGCCTCCCTCAGCCATGGCACTGCGACCCTCATGCTTCCCGTCCCACAGGTAGGCAGGACCCTCTGGCCTTCAGTCCGCTCTCAGCAGGTTGGCATGGGTGTCTTGTCTGTCCGTCCGTTCATCCACCAGAGAGTCATGCAGTGAGCAGTGCACCTGGTGCTTTGCCATCTGTTCTCACCTGCTGGGTATCGCCCAAGCCTACATGCCCGCTCATCAAAGGTGTTCCGCACTTCCTTTGACCCATTTAGGCTCTCTGTCTGTGGAGCGCTTCATATGGTCACCATCATGCTGGTCCGCTCCTGTGGCACTCCATGTCAGTGGGCACACTAGTGGTGTGGGGGGGCTCAATCACTCATTCATGCCCATTTCTGCCCTCTGTCATGATTAGGTGGTCCTTCTGGTGCCTGCCCAAGTCGCCCCTGAGGTCCACTACTGTCTTGGCCAGGTTGTTCCTCACCCTCATTTGAATGAGAAGACGGACCACCCTATGGTGTCTGGCCCACTATGAGTGGGGTCCCACCTGGGGCTCGTTAACGTCCCACGTGGATGAGGCGCCGGTCACCCGTCCCGTGCCAACTCCTCTCCGTGTGTCTAAAGTTCCAAGCGAATGTTCATAAAAAAAAAAAAAAAATCCAATAAAAATCCTAAACGAGGAGGAGGAGGAGGCAGAGACCACCATAAGTCTCCTCAAAGCTCAGCTAATTACGGGCCGTCAGGGCTCCTCACCAAGCAGCTTTGTGTGCCCAGACGGCTGGCGAGGAGAACCGCTGAGTTGGCAGAGGGACGGGCCGTGAGGGGCCCACTGCCTGCTTTATGACCTGCTTATTTGGGGGGCTCTGCTAATGACGGCCTTTTATTTTATTTTATTTTATTTTGTTCCTGTTGGGAGTCGGTGCAGAGAGCGGCTCCCTTCATCTTATTGGCTGCTCTTTTTTAAAAGTTTGACTCGCGTGGTGGGGGGGGGGGTTTAGGTGGGCGGTGGGTGGCGTCCTAATGAGGGGCACCTGCTCTCCGTGTCTCTCCTCTTGTTATGGTGGACTGGGTGGGCTCACCTGATGGCCCATCTTGACGTTTGATCGTCAAAGTGGGGACTTCACGGATCTCGGACCCCCCTGGAGATCTCTGGAGTGGGGGGGGGGGACAGTTATTAAATTGGTCACTTAACAGTAGTTGTCATTTTGTCACATGAATGCCACCAAAGAGATGAAAACCAGAATCTTTGAGGGGCTGCCCGTCCTCGAGGCCACAATGCAATTCCTAAGGCCGAGACCCCTTATGTGTTTGTCATGGCAGTGAGGACCACCAACTGAAGGTCTCCTCTGCTGCTTTCCATTCTCGACATTTTCACCCTCCGTTTACTTTATTGATTAGTGAATGAAGACCCCCCTCTTGTCGACAATCCTCCCCAAACTGGGTGGAGCTGACCGAAGTTCTCCCTCCTGCTGTCTCTTGCTGACGTTCTCCCTCAGGATCAACGATGACATCAGAATGTTGAGGGGAGATGTCGGCAGCGGAGTTACTCATTAAATGGTCGAGACCACCAGAGACCCCAAAAGAGAGATCAGTGCTGTCTGCTTTGGTGGGGAGATGATAAAAAGGAAGGATGAGGAGGAGCCGGATACACCGTGGTGGGCAGCCAGCTGAGGGTCTTCAGTCACTGATTCAGTAAGTAAAATGTCCAAGTGGCATCTCCAGAGGAGACTTTCATACGGTGGTCCCATCTAACTTGACAGCAGAAGGTCAGATCTCTGCATTTGTGACCACCGTTGTTACCGTAAATCCCTGGGTGGGAAAACAAGAACATTGGGCAACAGCAGCAGAGACCCTCATTAAATCAGCAGCCAGCCAGACCACCAGGGGGCACTCATTCATTCAGTCGTTTAAAGGTCCTCTCTGCCTCGGTGGTCCATTTCTAAGTGAGGGGAGATCCTTGCCAAATGATTGATGGCGTCATTTGACTCATTTTGGCACCCGAGGAGGCGATGTGAGAAGTTGATGTTCCCGTTTCATCTTCCCAAACCGCTTTTCGTGTTGAGGGTCTCGGTGGCAGCAGGCCAAGCAGGAGGTCCACCCCGCCACAGATTCCCTATCTTCTGGGGGATTCTCTGGAGTTCCAAAACCAGGCACAGGGTCTCTGAGCAATGCCAAGGGGAGCCACTTACGTTGTGCCCCCTGAACAGGCTCTTGGCACTCCAGAGGATGGGCGGCTCCTCTGAATGGCTGAACGTCTCGTCCTGTCCTGGAGGGCCTCGTTTCTTCACTGAGACTTAGGATGAGGATGGAACTCCACACCGAGAGTTTTGTGTTTGGATTCGCCTTCCAATTCCCCTCTTCGGACCCCTCGGTGCTGGGACCGCAGCCGCCGCTCCAATCCTTCTAACGAGACCCTGCGACACTGGAACTCCTCCACCGTGGGCAGATATTCTTATCCTGTCTAGACAAAGGGTGAGGGGTAAATGCCATGTCAGTTTGGTGGCACACGATGTGGTGGGTAAGACCTTGACCAATTAGACCTGGCAGCAGAGGCTGGCTATGGGGTCTTGGAGCCCCCGCTGATCGACACCAAAAACACCGCCCATCAAAGTGCTGACCTTGGCTGTCGGCAGTGGAGAGCGCCATCAAGTGGACACCTTGGAAAGCCCCCCAGCGCTGGGGGTAAAATGTCGATGAGAGACCGTGGGGTGTGGTGGTGGGCTCCTCCAGCTTACTGTTGAAATGATGAAATGCGATGATGAAGGTGAGATCTGATGTGGCAAGTAAACCTCACAAGCTTTGGTGACAGAACCTCAGGAGGGGGAGGTGCCAAGGCAGATCATTCGAGGGTCTTTAGGGGACTCGTTTAGTCAACGATAAAAGGTCAAGAAGAACGAACCCCCGGCTGGGTGACGATCTCTGGTGGTGGTCCTCACGCTTGTCACTTTACCATCAAAGGTGGCCAGGGATTCCAATGCCATCGTCCTGATGTTCAGTGCTCACGTCAAGATCCCCGGGGGGCGCTGAGGCTGCTTCTCGACTTTTTATCCGTCCCGCCGGTAACTCGTTTCACTTTCACATGGCTGCCAGCTGGCATTGTTGCTATGAATAACCAGGGCTGCGTCCATGAAACCCACCCCAGAGTGGCATCAGAAAATGCCAAGGCAGTGTTGTTGGCGAGGTGAAGGTGCGTTATAAGCGGTTGGCAGCCAGGAGAGGAGAGGGACGGGTCAACAGGGTGGGTGGGCTCCAACAGTTTGAGAGTGGGAGCCATAAAGACTACAGAGGGCTGAGGAGGAAGCAGCTGAAGACCTGGGGGCCACAAAGTGGGCTGAGCTGGAATGAGTGGACCAGGGGGGCTCTAATGCAGACCACTCAGTGGAGAAAAAGAGGATGAGAAGGTCACAAAATGAGCAGCAGGGAGTGGACGAGGGGGCGAGAGGTGGCGGGTCAGAGGGAACTGGACACGAAGAGACCGGGCAGTGTAGAGCTGGGTGGCAGCGGCTGGGGAGGTCGACTGGTCGGTGGTCCTGTCCACAGATTAGGATCTCGCAGCTTAGTGACATCCTTAAGGGGCTCCTCCTCTCCCACTTTGTCATCCGGTGACCACCACTCTCTGCCTTTTAGGGCTTTGAAGATGACCCCCTGTTCCGTGAAGAGCTGGTGGACGAGCCGGACCCCCATCTGTGGACCCACACGGGACCTGATGAAGATGTGGTAGAGAGGGAGATGGCAGTGGATGAAGAGTCTGAGGAGGAGCTGGCTGGATATGAAAGCCTGGCAAAGGGTGGGCACGAGTTC
Source organism: Erpetoichthys calabaricus (assembly GCF_900747795.2). NCBI lineage: Eukaryota > Metazoa > Chordata > Cladistia > Polypteriformes > Polypteridae > Erpetoichthys > Erpetoichthys calabaricus. The sequence continues at coordinate 170,047,202 of NC_041403.2, read as the reverse complement.
TCACACATGCCATACACGCAGCTCGGAGAGAAGGACAAAGAGAAGTGGACTGAGTCACAACACTGTGCCAGCGCTCAGGAGGTGAGTGGCACATTGGTGGCCTCTTGTGGTGATGGGTGGCACTGCTTCCTAGTAGAACAAATGAATGGTTCACATTGTACTTACTGCCCTGTGCCCTCAGAGGAGGATGGTGGGCATCATGCCAATATAGTCCAGTGACAGTGGGCACTTTAGGGCATATGGCCACGTAGCAGGGTGCCAGTGCAGTGCAGAGTTGCACCAGTAGCTTTGAAGTTCAGTCTCCATAACTTGCTCACCACGTGACCCAAAGGAAGTCACTTAAGGAAGTCGAGAGTTTTCAAGGCTTTGCATCATGATGGGTGCTACGTTTTTACTCGCAATCTTGGCACCCTGGCGTTTTGTGACCTGCTTGACCCTCATCATGGCAGTGGGGGCTGCCCCACTTGGGCAAAAGTGGGTGACGCTGCTGGCTTGACATGAACGGAGGGCAGCAGGACTGGAGGGAGTTGGCGCAGTGTGCCCAGTGACCAGCAGAGGGAGACAATTCACATTTGTTCATATTTTGGGTGCCTTGGCTGGTGGGCACAGATGAAGAGTGGGACTGGCGCGGCTGGTTGGAAGAGGCAAATCAATTATCGAGAGGATCTGGGGTGTAATGTGAAGTCAGAACACATCAAGCAAGGGGTCCTTGGGGTCCACTTATAAATTACGGTGCCTTGAAAAGCCCCCAGGTGTGTTTTTCCCAAAACCGATTGGCACCCTCTGGAATTTTGATGAATTTGACTGGCAGTCTTTATCTGTAAATGAAACGCTCGTCTTCACAGTGCTGCCAAAAAGGAAATGTAGAAAGTGTTCAAAAGTTAAGCCCCCCAGACTGAAATGTCGTCACTCTGTCAGAATTCGTCCCCGAGTTCAGCGGATGTCCCCTCTCCATGGTGTCATCGCAGGTGGGGTCGCGGCCACCACCCTCACACATCCCTTTTGTTCACCTGAAGCCATTTGTACCCCGGTTTTCTTGGTATGTCTGGAATCAGTTGGCACTTTTTGTTTCTTCCCGCTCTGCATTGCTTGGTGCCAACGCCAAAGGGTGAAGTGAAGCCGGACCCCTGTAGTGGTCTTCTGGGATTTTCTCATCCTTGCTCTGTTTTTCCCCAACAGGACAGAGATCTGCATGGTGGACTTTGGAGGGCAGAATCCCCAGGAATCGATGGCTGGAGGCCAGAAGCAGGTGAGAGTAGGGTGGGGGGCACATTGATCTGCGGTCTGTCTGAAGTCGGAGCTGTGAGGGGCGCCCCCTCCTGAGCCTGTGGCTGACAGTGAGGGATTGGCACGATTGAGTGCACCACGCTGCCAGCTTTACCACAGGTGCCTGGGACTTGCCTAAAAACAATGTCCTCTAAAGCTTTACAAAAGGCGCTATATACACTAAAGATGAAGGGAGCCCTGAGTCCTGTTTGCTGCCTTTTAACCTCTTCCTCCTCCTCCTCCTCCTCTTTACTCAAAAGCCCAAACTTCTCCAAATCTGCTGACCAAGGCAGCCTGGCCCCGAACTCCAGAAGCAGCCTGCTGGCCTGCACAGGCCCAACCAGCAGGACGAGGAGGAGGAGGAGGAGGACCTGAAAACCTTCGGTCCTCGATGACAGAACTAAGGGATCCTTTTATATTTTAAAGGTTTTCTCAACAGAATCTTAAAAACGAGAGCAGAAAAAAAGAAAGCAACGCGGAATCAAAAGGAGGAGACGGGCAAACGACACGAAGTCCGCAGGCCAGAAATGTCAGCCACAGTGCTGATGGACCCCAACCTGACCCAGCAAGAGTGGGCGCTCGGAGTTTGACGTGACGTCACCGCACTGCGACTTCTAGGAGGTGGGGGGGTGGGAGGCTCCGCCCCTCGGCCCATATGTCGAATAAATACACGAAAAAACGAGAAAATGACCGACGTTGAGCCCCCCCCATGATGTGATGTCACTCCAGGGCCCTGCGTTTTCAGGGACTCCCCCCAGCTGCTGTGGTGGGCCGGATGTCCAGCTGAATGAAGGGGGGGGGGGTTGGCACACTGTCCAGCTCTGCCACTTAAGACGTAACCTGAGGCTCCTGTGTCTTTTACAGAAGTGACGACGGAGAACGAGGCTCAAGAGACCCCCAGTGTGGACCCTGTGAGGAGCTCACAAGACGACCTCGGAGAGCTGTAAGTCTGAAGAGGTGGTGGTCGATAACTGGCACCTCCACTGCCAGGGTGGGTAGCATAAAGGGGCTGCTGAGGACTTTGAGTTTGGCCTCCTGACGTTCTCTCGTGCCATTGCTGTCTTGTTCTGCTTGTCGAATGGCAGACAGTCGGGCGCAGTCGGAGTCCTGGAGACCCCCGGTATGATGAGAGAGAATCTCTCTGGCCTTTCATTCCAAGGGTCTTTACGTGGGGAGGAAAACAGCTTGGCGGTAGAGCAGTGGGGGGCACAGCAAGAGGTACCAAGGAGAAGGAAACTGAGAAGGGGTGCTGATGGCTCCCAGCTATTAAGACTTGAGGCGCTAGAAACACAGCAGCCTGCTCAGTCCTGGGCTTCGGGGTCCAGCATCTCAAACTCGACCTCCTCGTGTTGTTTTGTTAATCTTTAGTAGGCCAGCGCCTCAAGATCTCAGCGGGCCCCCCGGTTTGTGCGTAACGAGAAGTGCAGGGAGCTCAGCAGAGCCTCGGGTCTAAACTTCACTGGACGCCAGGGCAGCGACACGAGGCCTGGCCTCACCCGGGCACACCTTACATTTCTGGCAGCAGCGTCTCGAAGGAGCTAAAACTGCCGAAAGGACGCGTCGGGGGTCCGTCCTGAGAGGAGTAAATGCAGGAATTCAGCTCTCGGTGTCCCCCAGACTGACACACCGCCGTCATCTTCCAGTTTTTGGTGAAGGAGAAAAAGCAGGTCCTCGATAGCACTGTGAAGCGGGCTTTAAAAGACAGACTGGCATCAAAGGTAACACCCTAGGGGGTCTAGGGGTGGGGTGTGCCAGTGTGAGACCTGCTGAGCTGAAGTGTGACAGGGCACTGATGTGTTGATAGGTAATAGGTGTGTATGGTGAAAGGCGCTATATAAGGGACTCCTAGATATGTGAGGCAATAGATACATAGAATAGACAGCATATGATAAATACACAGTAACTAGGGGCTGTGACACAAGCTAGGCGCTATATAATACAATAAAGGCGCCATATAATATATAAAGGTGCTATATAATACTATACATATCATATGGCGCCTTTATAGTATTATATAGCACCTTTACATATTATATGGCGCCTTTAAAGGTGCTATATAATACAATAAATGTGCTATATAATACTGTAAATGTGCTGTATAATATGTAAAGGCACTATATAATATAAATGTGCTGTTTAATATGTAAAGGCACTATATAGTATGTAAAGGCGCTCTATAATACAATAAAGGCACCATATAATATATAAAGGTGCTATATTATACAGTAAATGTGCTGTATAATATGTAAAGGCACTATATAGTATGTAAAGGCGCTATATAATACTATAAAGGCACTATATAATACAATAAATGTGTTGTATAATATGTAAAGGCACTGTATGGTATGTAAAGGCCCTATATAATATTATAAAGGTGCTATATAATGGCGCTATATAATATACAATAAATGCTATATAATACTGTAAAGGCGCTATATCATACTATAAATGCGCTGTATTGCTGATATGTAGAGATTTTCAGATCAAAGAGGTATAAAAAGTGATCTTTAATAGATTGACTGATGGATGTGAAAAGCACTAAATATCTGAGTGGCAGATGTCAAAGGCACTATATATTAGATAGATAGGCAGATGTTACTTTATTTGTCCCAAGAAAGAAATTGAGCTTTGGCAGAAGCTCAAAAAAATATTTAAGTATTCTAAAAAACAAAGAAGCTCCCTAAAAACAAAAAACATTAAAACAAAATGAAGATGACCTGGCCGCTAAGAGCGCAGTCCCAGTGAGGCAGCACAAAGACCCTCTGCCGTCGGTATGCAGGACCCCCAGCAGCATGCACTGTGTTTATTATGTGGGATTCCTAACCCAACGTGGACACCTGCATGAGTGTCTTAACCTGCCTGGGTGTGACGTCTGAACGTTTCCATGATGACAAAAGTCTCACAATTCCAACTTTGTCACAAATGCCCAATAAGATCCTATGGAAGTGTGCGGTGACAGTGGAGTGCAGTACTGCTCCTGGCCACCAGATGGCTGTATTGAACTCGGTCTCGCAGGTGGGCACTGGCCGTGCCATTTGCCTGTCTATTATATAGAGCCTTTCATCCCTGCCTATCTGTCTCTGTCTACTTATTATAAAGCGCCTTGCATATCCACCTAACTACCTCTACAAGCCTATAAAAACAATAATAGAAACCCAAAGGGATCTGTGATTTTCACTCCAGTATTTATTATAAAGTGCCTTTCATAAGTAATCCATCTGTCTGTGTTTTGTCTTGGTAGAGTAATCTACAGTATATTGCTGTACTTTCCCCTACTGTATTATTAATATGTAGCCTTAGAATGCCTAATCTCACAGACTTACCTCTGTTTATAACAACAACATTTATTTATTAGCACATTCTCATACAAAGAGTAGCTTAAAGTGCTTTATATAATGAAGAACAGAAAAATAAAAGACAAAATAAGAAATTAAAATAACAGAACATTAGTTAACATAGAAAAGGAGTAAGGTCTGATGGCTAGCTAGGTAGGTAGCTGTGAATAACCGGCCACTTGTCTATCTAGACAGAGAGAAGTGAAAGGCGCTATATAATAGGTAGGTAGGTTGATGAATGTTTTAAAATAATAAAGAGAGTGACCCGTCCCAAGGGATGCCCCATTTAAAGTGCAGTTTGAAAAAAAATGTAAAAAGAAGGGCACAGCTTCTCTGCCACAGCGTTGGCCGCCATGTTGAGGTCCGACCTCATTGGTTGTTGGATATGAAATGAACGCTGGCTTCCGTCCACCAGGAGGTGTAGTTAAGGGTCAGCTGTATTGTTCTGGAACCTTTGAGATGTCTGGGGTCTGAATTACTGCATAGGGACCTCTAGGAGGAGCACCCACCGGTCCAAAGAGAGGCTGACCCCTGACCCCACAGAAGCTCCAAGAGACCAGAAGTGACCCTGGAAATGTCACCAGGTCTGAAAGGGTCTTCTGGTGCTGGCAGGGGCTCAACTGGCTGAAGAAGGTGGTATGAGAAGGGGACTTCTGTGGCAGTAATTCCTGGCAGGCGAGGGCTTTAGACCCTCCGTGCAGGTAGAATTGTGTTTAGGTGGTCCCGGTGGAGTCGGTGGGATTCTTTGTTTTTGTGCCTTTATTACTTGTCACCCCTTGCATGTCCATTTTATAATCAAGCCACCTTCCTCAGTTACTCGTTTGATTTGTGTGGTCCACTTAGAGCCCCCCATTTAATTACTGAAGCCCTGGACGCCCCCCACCCCTAGCCTGTGTTTGATGTCCTCTTGATGTGGAGACCAGCGGGGCTTCTGACTTGCCCACCGTGGAACTGGAAGAGCCCCTCCACACTCCTGACGACATCTTGCAGCAGATGAAGGTATCTAGTGAGGAGGTCACGGCTGTGCCAGCCACCTGGCACTGGTTCACTTTGTGTCACCCTGCCACGTGTGGCTCAGGTTTCTTCACTGCAATCGTCTCCTCGTTTTTGATGACCTCTTTTCCATGTCCACTTGGCCCTTTTGTCACCCAGTTAGGGACAAATGAATCTTAGGGTGTTGTGCCAACTGACCCTTTTCACCCACTCACCCTGAGCTTCTTGCAGGATTGCCTTGGCATTCATCGCTGGTGAGGATAAGCCGAGGAGGAGCCCAGTCCATGCCAGGGGACATCTTAAAACCCCACTCAGGTACGACTTGAGCGCCTCACTCTTACTGGCGGGTTGTGGACTGGTAGACGGCCGTGTCTGCCGCTTTGCTTTGCCCGGTGGGCGCTGTGCTACTTTTAGGACTTTTGGGGGCAAATCCAATTATGAGAGGCTGCAAGGTAAGGACTGGCGTGATTAGTGTTGGTGACCTGTGCCCCGATCCCTGGAGCAAAAGAGGTCCAGTGCCACATGTGCCAGGAGCACGGGGTCGAGCTCTTCACGGGTTTTCTGACAGGTTCCTGAAACCTTCATGTGGCGCTTTGTGCCCAGATACTCGCTGGTAGTTTGGCCTTCTTGGTGACTTTCTGGCCTGGTTGACTTTTTCTCCTTTCTGTCACCTGGTGGGATGGCTTTGGTGGAGCCACCATGACCTTCTTTTTGTGCTTCAATTGTAGTGAACTGCCTGAAAGAGAAGAGGGGGAAGGAGAAGAGACGCCGATTTTAAGTCACTGGGGGCCTCCAAGGAGGTAAGTCGTGAGACCAACGCAGTGGTCCGCAGATCTGCTCTCGTGACGCTCCTCAGGAGCCTTCATGCCAAGTGCGGGTACACCTCTTCTTTGGCACAGTGGACAACATACCCTCTGACCTGGTGGTCTTGTCACTTAACCCCTCGTCAAGATGAGCACCTGCCACCCCTTTGCTGCGCGCCACTTAGGTGACACTGGGGGAGGGTTCAGGGGCCTTGAACACCTGGGTATGTCACCGTGCTGGTGGTCCAGAGGACCCTCACGATTTTTAGTGCCGCAGGGCCGCTGTGTTCCTTCCATCTCGGGAAGCCAAAAACGCCAAACCCTAGGAAGTCCCAAAGTCGGGAGGGAGAGCCGGAAGTCGGAAATCTGATGGATTCTTTAATAAAAACACACACCGGAGTGTTAAGAGAGTCGCCCACCGTGTGAGACGAGGCGTTATATGACCGCGCGGATGACATCATCACACGCGACCTCCTGACTCCTCCCCCTGGGACACGGCAACAGCTTGGCAGGATTTACCTTGAGTGTCTGTGAGGGACACGTGAAGTCTGCCCGCCCGTCTGTGTGAGATTTGGTCGCCCGTGACGTGTGCGTTTCTTCCGTTAGCCGTCCTTATTTTATTTTTTCTTCTCGTAACTTCACTTTGTCGTCATTGCGAGTCTCCATTTTGTTTTCCCAGGAGATCTTTTTAGCTGCGTCTTCATTTCACTGCCGCTAGAATTCCGATGCATTGTGGTGGTCCCTGGGTGAGGTGGTCCCTGTTTCTGAATCTACTGTGCGAGTCTCCCCAGTGTGCTACAGAACATTGTCATTGTCACATTCACAGCGTTGGACTGGCACTCAGTCCTGGGCTCATCCCTGCCTTGTGCCCGATGTTTGCTGCCCTTTATAAGCGGGTGGCATCGTGTTTAACCCTGGGGTCTGCCTCCATACTGGTTATTGTCGTCTTTTTCACCTTCGTCTTCCTTACAGCCTTCTTTGTTTCTCCCCCAAGGGTGGAAGTCTGGCGGGAGTCCTCCGAGTCTTTGGGAATCAGCATCGTGGGGGGCCAGGCGGTCATCAAGCGCCTGAAGAATGGCGAGGAGCTCAAAGGCATTTTCATCAAACAAGTCCTGAAGGACAGTCCTGCTGGCAAGACGGCCGCCTTCCGAACTGGAGACAAAATAATTGAGGTACGAAGACGGGCGACTTGGGAGCGATGTGAGGAAGTGGGGGCGTCGGTGGGACTTCTTCACAAGCCAATATGCGTTGTGCCCACTTTGGTTCATTAGTGATGGGCGTTTCAGCCTCTCGATGGCCGAAGTGCAGTAAACACCTGAAGGAACGAGGCAGAGACATGCCAGCCATAAAAAATGAAGATCTGTCACCGAAGTGCCACCACCCTTAAAAACATCAACAGTCCAAAATTTCCAGTTTCTGGTCAAAGTGCCAAATCGTGTCGTCGATGGGTTAATGGAGTGAACGACGAGATGTGCAAATCTGCACCCCTTCTTCCATTGATCCAAGGGCCGGCTGACTGTAGGTGATTTCAACCGTGGGCACTCTGACTGGCAGTGCCATATGCACTGTGTGCCAGTCACCCTCATTAAAGTAACCTTTGATTTGTGCCACAGCCGCCGCTCTGTTGGTTTGATGGCAGAGCCTTCATTGGCCTCCTGTCCGCAGTTTGTGGTATTTCTGGACCCAGGCCACCGTCGGTGGGCACTCACCGCGGCTGACTATGAGCACCCCACAAGCCTTGGCACTTCAGAAATGCTCTGACCCAGCATCGTCACTGAGGTCCACACGCCCGGCCATGTCGACCTACGAGTACCGACTGGGGGGGGTGAGGTGTCGAGTGTTGACCAGCTGATGAGCTCCAGCGTCACAATGTCATCCTCTGCTTCTGCAGGTTTCAGGGCAGGACCTCCGCAATGCCAGCCACGAAGACGCCGTGCAGGCCATTAAAGACGCTGGCAATCCTGTGGTGTTCGTCGTCCAGAGCCTGTCGTCCACCCCCAGAGTAAGTTGACGTCTGTGTTTGTCCTCGTCAGTCTCTCTGGTGGGCCGCAATCGGTGAGAGGAGGGGACAGGGGACACGAGGTGGCTGGGTGTCCTGCTGTCCTGTCCAGCCGGGCTGGGTGTGTGACGCGGCCTCCGTCACGGGGCGTGCAGCTGGTCCTCGTTTTGGATCATTCAGACGGGATGAAGGTGGGTGGACGTGTCCCAGCGTCTGGTGTGAGGGGACACTGGAGTGCGCTTGTCACTCTTTGCTGTCCCTTCATGTTGTCAGTTTTATTTCTGAGGTGGCTGCAGAGTAAGAGCTGATCCGTCCAGCGGCGGTGGTCTCGGCCCCCAGACGCCATCGAGACGAGTGCTGCTTTACTTCGTGTCATTTCACTTTTGCTCTCTTTGTCTTTCTGCAGCCCACTTCAGTGATGCATCCCAGTCAGAACCAGAGCAGACCCCCCCGACAAGGTGCCAAGGTGGGTGCAGCCTGACGTGAAGTTAAGTGACGAGCCCCCCCACCATGTGCCCTGTCAGAGCGCCAGGAGGGGGCTTTGAGGCTACCAGACAATGAGCAGACCCCGAGTCGGCAGTGGTACCCCCTGACACCTTCTAGTGGGGGCACTTGGGGGTCCTGCCATGTGCACACACCACTCTGGCTCATTTCACAACTCCCTCAAGGGGGGGGGGGGGTGACATCTTCAGTCGAGGGGCAGATTTCTGGGAGGCTGTGAAGGGGGGCTTAGAGGTTTTGTGCCCCACCGTGTCAGTGACTTATCGATGCTCTTCTCCTTTTGACTCAGGTGCCATCTCTAGGAGGTGCGCCCCCACCCATGAAACTCCCCCCACCCTACCGAGAGCCTTGTGAGCCCACCCTGAGTGAAGCGGACGCCGACGGTGAGTAGCTCCGGCTGGACAGCAGGATGGGGGGCTGCGTCGTCTTTATGATGTGCCATTCTGAAGGTGGGATGAGTGGCGCTCCTGGCGGGTGGCACTGACTGCTGCTTTTATCCCGGGTGGTCCTGCCTTCTAAATGGGCTTTTGGTGTCGGGATCTCGGTATGTGGCCCCTCACGTTTACCAGCCAGGTGTTTTTATGTTGCGTCTCTTTGGGCCTCTTGCTGTTGTTCAAGTTCATTTATTGTCACATTCACAGGGTGACAGTGACATCTGCCCATAATGCCCGCCCAGTGCCTCATCTCCTTTAAGGAGGACACACAATATGACACCCTGAATGGATGCCTTTGTGACAGCAGGATGGCTGACCCATATTGACATGGGGGGGCCGCGCTAAAAGAGGCTGTGAAGGAGCCCCCTAGCTGGAGGAGGCCGGGGTGGTCGCTGAGACACCTAAATAGGATAAGGGAGGGGTGTGGGGGACCCCTGACCCCAAAACAGCGTGGAATGGCTGGGACGAGGACCCTCGGTGTGACGTCTGAACGCCTTTTACTTGGGGACTCCATGTGTCCCACTCCTTTGTCTGTAGGTCGCCCTGCTCTGCCAGTTCTACTGCAGCGTCCTTGTCCTCCTCTTCCTCCTCCTCCTCCTCACACGCTGACCTGACTAATCCTCTGGAAGAGGAGCAAAGAGAACGGCAACCCGGAGCAGCGGGCGGCTAATTGAGATTAACATTGTGAATGCCAAAGACATGGCACCCACTCCATACAACCTGGTGGTGCCCGATGTTCAGTGTCCTTGAGTTGCCCTTCGTCGTCTCGTCTGTCATGGTGGTGTTAGGAGACCCCGATCAGCTCATCATCACAGCGTAGTGAGCTCAGTGTGGGGGGGGCGTCGACTTTGTTGTCCCCATCAGCTTCAGTGACTTCTCCTGTCCCTGAGGGGGTGGGTGCACTGCCAGCCTTCTGGAGCTCCTTAAACCGAATTATGGGTCGAGTGATGGCGAGGGGGCTGTGACCCCATAAACTGCGCATGTCCTTAGTAGCAGGAGTCATGCAATTCATCGAAATCGTTTCTGATCAGCAAAGACGCGCAGCCAAGCGGCCCCCCTAAACTGTGGACTTCCCAAGGGGCGGAGTTTCCCCTAATTATTCAAATGTGGCCTAGATATGTAAATATTTACGCGGTTGGCTGTTTCCACACACGAGAGCAGATGAGTCTTTGACACTTGAAGTCCCCTCCTTCTGCTCCTACACCCTGACCGGCAAAGCCCACCCTAAGTCTGGCAGACGTCCAAGGCTGGTGCCCCCCAGGGTGTCACAGCGAGGAGTCTGCCCTGCTCGGTGGCTTGTGCTTTGACAATAAATGCCCACCTGTGACACCATCAGCGTCACTCTAGTGACAGATTTACCGACTTCTGCCAGCCTGCTGACTTGGCGATTCCACTTTTGTTCTGGTGGTCTCTCGGTGTGCGTTTCCTGGCAGAAATGGCCGCCCTCAAGCCGGTGTAAAGGGGTGCTGATATAAATAATCGACTGATGGGATTTTCAGTCCGCTGTTTGGCATCCCTTTGCCCCTCCCAGTCCTGGCGCCTCGCTTGTTTGTTGTGATGCCAGGAATTCCGTTGTTTTTGCCGAGTTCTCCGTGAGACGTCGTCACACAATTTTATTCATTTTTTTTTACCTTTGGAGTTTACGCTTCTTTCATTTAAGTTTCGTTTCGTTTTGTTCTGTTTGCTCACATCTTCTTTGAGGACGGTTTGTTTGCATGGCACTAAGCGCAGTGTGACGCGTGACGTCCCCATCGCCACAGTGTCCAGGTCAGTGCCGTACACCTCCTGCTTGTCCAAGCCGCTCCCTGGTGTGGTCTCCCGGTTGAGGAGTTTGGACTCGATGTTTCAGGCTCCATGTGTGTTGTAGTCAGGGGTGGGTGGCATGGCTCGCTCTCAGTGTCGCACAAAGAGCTGCCTGGGTACTTGTGTTGGCATTTCAAGTGCAAGGCGCTATATAAGATGGAGACGCGTGTTCTGCCAGCTGAGCGGAGCTGAAAGCTTCTGTTTGTCGCCCAGACCTCCAAATGCTAATATTCCGGTGTGTGGTGCCAGTTGCGTGAGGATCATCTCCGAGATGCAGCAATTACGTGTGATTTTCTGAGCAATTATCGTTAGCGGCGCTTTGTTCTTCTCGGCGAGCCTCTGACGAGCGCGCCATCACGGCCATTTGTGATTGATGAGGCCACGTGTACTAGGAGCACGGAGAGCAGCTGACGTATTCACAGCTGGCATCCATCCTGCAGTGCCACTGTGCCCAGCTTTAGACTGCCAGTCCTGATTGGGCTCTCGTCGGTGCCAGCCTAATGGGCAGGTGAGCTCGACGCGGTGATTAATCAACTGAAAATCTGACAATTCCCGAGTTTCCGCACAACTGCAGCTGCAGGCCATCTTCCTGGGTACGGCGCCACCTGCAGGTCAGTGCAGCCTAAAGCAGCTAAAGACTGAGCTCCGAGCGGTGAGATGAGGGGGGGCTTGAGGGCACAAATGGGGGAGGAGCAAAGTCACAATAAGACCTGCAGCCTCGTTCTGCCCCTCTGAACAGGGACCCTAACACCCTCTCAGTTCTGTGCCCCATGGGGCTGTCAGGCTGTGGTGCCCGCTCCTTCTCCTGCCATCTGCTAAAAGCGTCGGCAGGCCACAGAACCTTCTAGACTGCCTGACCTCTGCCTAGCAGCCCCTCACTTGCTGCCATCCTGTAGCTTGACCCGTGGCCCCTTGGGGGGGTCTACAGATAGATGAGCTTTACTGTGCCTTTCTGTAGTGGAAGTGGCACGCGGGTGTCCAGCAACTTGGCCAGGGTCTCACGGTTATGCTGAGTTGGAAGTCTTTAGCCTCCAGGGGGTCCCCCCCTTTGTGGGCCTTGGCTTTTGCAGTGGTGGAGTAGGGTGGGTGGTCTTATGTCTGGCCGTTGTCATGACCTTTAATGTCTCACAAAGTACTGAAGTGTAGAAAAGTTTGGGATTCAGGAGAGGAAAGTGAGCGTACCATTAAAGGTGTAAGTGTGTGTGTGTAACCAACAGGGGGCGCTGTCATGGGGAACCCCTCCGCTGTAATGATGCCAAGACACAAAGTTAAGCAAAACAAGTGCACAATGGTGGGATACAAAAAAGGAGACCCTAAAGGAAAAACAAAAGCAGCTGCCAGCCTGGGCCTCACTTCTCAATCTTCTTCTTCTTCCTCTTCCTCCTTCTCCTTTCTGGGTTTTCCCTCCTGCTCACCCTGAACTCTGAGGTTTCTTGGGGGTCCAGTGGTGTTGAGCCCCCCTTGCTGAAGACGCTCACACTTGACCTTGGATTCACCCCCTGGTATGCAGGCAGCTCTCTATGGCAATGCCAAGCCTGAACCCCAAACTGTGTACCCCTGAGCCTTCAGACCCCCTTTAAGATCAGGAATTCCAGTGCCGTGCTGCCCCCTAGTGGACAGACTCTGCCCTCTGCATCCCCCAATTCTCCTCCTCTTTGCTTTTCTGGCAGTTCTGAAGCTGAAGGCTCCTGGTTGCAGCTCCCTTGGAGGCCACAAGGTGTCGCCCAGTGGTTGTGACATGCACCCCCAGCCTTTCCTGTGGAGGGAGGCCTGGTGACGGCTGTGGCTCGTTTGCAGGGAGGGAGGAGCAGAGGGACGCTGGCTGCATGCACCCTGCCGTTGGTGGTGGTGGTGGCCCACCTGTGGAAGAGTGCCCTCAATAACGTTCTCTCTTTCTCTCCGCAGGTAACGTTGGCTGACCGTGTGGTGCGTGTGTTGCCCACTTTGTGTCTTGGCAATGTTTTAGAACGGAGCTCCACATCGCCCGTGCCCTCCGCGGGGGTCTTAAATGGGATAAGGGGCTGCCTCACCATTCACACCTTCATTGCTTTTCTTCCCTTCTTGCTTTTCCAGGGGTCTGGGTTCTGCGGCTAGCTTCTTTAGAGGGGCTGAGGCTGGCAGAGGGCAGCTGTCATGATGTGCCACTTTATATATGTAGTTGGCATTGTGCTCTGCTGGGGTGACGTCATGGGAAACGTGCCAGCGGAGTAACCTCGATGACAAGTGGGGTTTGTACCGTGTCACCGATTTGGGCGAATTGCTTTATTCTGTGGGTGTCCCACTGGGGTGACCCGTTGGCTTGTAGGACACACTCTGTCACGGTGGCCAGCCAGCTTTCAGTAAAACGGAGAGGAAATTTGGGCCAAGATTAGGACCGCTCAGTTAGAAAGGCACTATATAAAGAGCAGCTTTGAGTGGGTGTCGTACCTGGCGGTGGTCCGGGTTTTGGTGAGCACTCAGTTATGACCGTATGTGGCGTGGCCAGTTTGTCCACCTTAAGCTGGTGATGGACGTGAACGGGATGTCACCCTCTAAATATGGGGAGCTTCTGTTTCCTACAGGCTGGAGGTTTGGGCACTCGTCGGTGGGCTCTGTGGTTGTCGTCTCTAACCAACCTTACCTGGATGGCTGTGTCCCGTTGGGGTCTCCAGCTGTCCCTCACAGTGTGTGTAGAAATGTCCTATTGAGTGCCCTTAACTCTTACACCGTCACATTCTCCTATAGGTGTCCACTTCAGGTGGACGTCCCCTCTTGTTCACAATGACGGATCCATCCTGTGGTGGTCTGCTTTCCCGTTTTTATAGTGGGTGGGAGTGCAGGGGGTGTTGTGCAGTTAGTGTCTTTCATGGTCCTGCGTCACATTCGCTGTTAAGATGTCCTGTTGTGGGCTCAGCAGCTCCTGGCACACGTCCCCCCTTTTGTCCCATCATTCCCATTTTTGGTAGATCCTCAGATTTTTCTTGTTTCGGTTTGGGGATTCGCCCGCCAGCATTGGTTGGTCAGGTGCCCAGTGTCACCTGTGCAGTTTGTCCGTGGACTTGTCGGGTTCTCTTTGATATGACAATGCGCCGAGGTGCCCCTAGGGGGCAGCAGACTGTGTGTGGGGCTGAATGCCAGCAGCTTAATGGGCACCACAGGTGCCTGCGGCCAGCACTCCGGCCTTTCTAACCTCCCCCTCCTACTTTTGGCTCCAGTAGCCCCCCTGCTCCACCCAATGAACCCCCCACCTTTCTTGCTTTCCTTGGGAGCTTCAGCTTTGGGTGCAATGGAATGAGAAAATGGCTTTGGAAAAATGTGTGGAATCTGTGCCCGGCTTTTGATAAAAGAAACGATTAAAAATGAACTTTGGCTCAGTTTGGTGGTGTTGAAGCCGCTCGGCCCCCCTTGCCACGCTGCTGACTGATTTTGACTTCATATAGCGTCTTGTTAGTGCAGACTCAGCTGTGAGTGCATTTGAGCCCAGTGTGCCATACGTGACGTGGCACGAGGGGGCTGAGGCTCTGAGTGACGTGTGTGTGTGTAGACATGACATGCTCTCGTGTGTGCCCGCTTGGCACAAGTTGATGTGTTTACTGGTCATGCACTGGTGCTACGACTCGCTCTTTGCCATGTAAGTGTCTTTGTGACCCCCTGGGGTCCCAGTTGGTGATTCGAGGGTGTTTGTGTGAACCCAACCCACTGTGACCCGCTACCATTATTAACAATAGTGACCCATGACACCAAGGGGGGCAGCCCACAAGCCAAGGACAAGTCGTATCCCAGTGGTCGAGTGGCACTGCCCTGTATGGAATGATGCCCCAGTGCCCGCAGCCATTGGCACCACCTCCATGGTTCCTATACCAAGCTGTGCCAGGGCAAGAGAGCAGACTGGCCAGATTTTCACTTCTCCGCGTGGCACAAGCCTGATGATAAATAGCAAAGCCGTGTGCTCGGGCACTCCAACAAACGTCTGGATGGACCCCTTTAAAACCCCAGCGGTCCTTTGTGACATATCCTTCCGTCCCTCATCGTGACATCTTCAAGAACGCACATCGCCAAGCCTGCCACATCCCGGTCTGCCAACAAGAGAGCACCGCCTCCAGGCAGCCAGGGCCCACGTTGGGCATTTGTGGAACCCTGGTGGGACGCGATGCGTCTGTGAATATTGAAAGGGGGCGGAGCCTCTCTGAACGGGTACAAGGGTCCAGTCCTCTGCCACTTTGTGGAATTGTCGTCGTAACGATGAAGATGAAGAGGGGCTCCCGCCATATTGGCAAGATGAGGTGGCATGAGTGCGGTAGACGGCCGTGAGGGCAGAAGCACTGGGGTGGGAGACTCGACATACCCTGGAAACTGAATGTCCTCGTGTGACCTGAGCTTCTGTGTACCGTATGTGTGTGTATTTTAAATGGTAGCCCACCTGAGCCCCCTGATGGGGGTCCCTCTTACCACATTGCTTATTCACACTGTTGCCTGCTGGTGCCCCCTGCTGGCCATTCTGCCTCACTGCGCCCTTTCATTCAAGTGTCATAATGCACGAGTGGACCATTTGCCAGCTTGGGTCCCTGTAGCACATCAGGGTGTCACTGTGGGCATTCAAAGACCCCAAAGTCCATCAAGCTGGCACAAGACGGCTTTCATTTCTGTTTCTCGCTCTTTGCTCCCCACTTTCTACATCTCATTCTCTGAATATGATGGCAGGAGCCTCCGTATTCCACACTCTGCGTCTTTCACATGCCTGGCACCACCAAGGAGCACCCGACGGTGGCCTTTTGCCAGCTGGACCCCTGTATGCCCACACCCCCCGTACCCACCCGTTTGCATGCTGTTTGGTTTGCGATGGCACGGAGGGGCCTCTGGTTTGCCTAATTGTTGTTTTCTTTTCTTCGCCCCCACTGGCAGTTCATTAAAGGAGGATGGTAGGTACAAAGTGTGACGTGTGCAAAAGAGCATGTGTGTCACCCGTGTGTCACCTGTGTGTCACGTGTGTGCGTCTAGCTGAAATGTTTAGCATGTATGTTGCCGTCCATTTGTGTGCCAAGTCTACTGACGTTGTTTCATGATTGTGGGGTATCTGCAGGGTCTCACTGGTGTGGGTGCGAGGCCAGGGGCAGTCCTGGGTGGGGTGCCAGTTCATTGTAGGCACGTGTACCCCCAGAGGGCGTGGATGTTTTCAAATGTTCAATGCACTAATTCAGATAGAATGGGGCCAAACAGGACCACCCCGGGCCTAATGTTTAATGATTGAGGGGGTCCCACTCTGAGGGTCTTTTGGCCATGCAGTGTGCGGACACAAAACAATACAAGCTTTTGGCAGCCATTGGGTTAATTGTTGGCCATGAGACAATTGAGATGCCCCCTTGAGACAAGACCAGGGTGTGGATACAGACAGTTAATAAAAACACAAGACCCCCTAAACACCACGTGTGACACACACACACACACACAGTGGCCTAAATGAAAAAGGCAATGTCACCTCAAGCCAGGTGACAGTGGAGCAGGGGACAGTAAAGGCCAGCAGATGAGACCTTCAGAGGCCATGGAGAGAAAAAATACTGACAGGGGTCCTCAGGCCTGAGGCTGGGGGGTGAAGTCCGAGTGAGACCACCTGGCCGTCCAAGTGCTGACATGGCGGTCTCAGTCCACCCTGTAAATTGGCATTGCGTTTGTGTGCCGCTGTGTCAGTCGGTCCGGACCCTCTAAAGCCACAGCCATTGTGAAGTACCTCAGTAATGAAGGGGGCGCTGCAGCCGTGGGCTTTTATATAGCGCCTTTTTATATTTATGACAGCGACCTCATGCAGCGTATTCCATGGCCGTGCCTTCCCATTGTGGTCACCAAGTATGGAGGGTGTTGTACCCCCCTTGTGCTTTTAGCCAGTGCCAGGTCAAGGTGACCTCATCCCTCTGTTTTTATATAGCGCCTTTTCCTAGTGCTGCTCCCCCCAGGACACTGGGCTCTTATATAGTGCCTTTCTAGACGAAGCACCCCCCCCCCCCCCGTGCATAGGGGATCACCGCTCTGTGCCACTCCATAGTGGTCTCACAGTGGGGGAGCGACCCTGCCCGTGACAGACTGGCCATGTTCTGAACATCAGAGTCCGCCTGTGCCGACTTTCACCCTCGGGCCTCATGCCAGGGCCCGTTTGCCCTCCAGCTCACTCGTGGCGATTACCAGCACTGCCAGTTCTCTGCCCGTTATTTCGAGGGGCACCAGGACGTTTCTTGCTCCCACCCCGGTTGTTCCTCCCTTACTGGTCTGCCGCGTCTTCTCGAATCTTCTTTTCCGGATGGTTCGACCGTCTCCTCCTCCTCCTCCTCACTTTCCAGCCCCCCTCCTGTCCCTAAATCACCTCCGTGACACGGACATTGTGCCCCGCGCCACTCACTGCTGCGCCGTCTGCTCGGCGAGAGTTCGGTCGAACGAGGGGCTCTGGGTGGGCGGCCTCGCCGGAGATACCGCAGTGCCTCATCCCATCTCTGCGCAGACAGGGAGTGCGAGAAGCCCCCTTAAAGGTTAACGCGAGGAGCGGGGGAGGGGAGGGGAGACGAAGGGGGCGGGCGTCGAGCCGGTGGTACTCGCAGCCTGAAGAGCGTCGCTGGCTGGCTGGCTGGCAGCGGAGCCGCCGTCTCCCCCGACATGACTTCTCCTCTGCTTCGGCTGGCCTGAGAGCCACGCACGGGAGACGAGGCGGGCGGCGGGCACAGCATGGACCATGTTGCCAGGTTGGTAATCGGAGACTCGGGATGGTGGGGGCTTCCTGGACCGCCGGGACTCCGGCTTTTAAATGCGAGTAGGAATCGTTCGTTCTGAGCGGCGCGGCCGCCGTGGCAGGTGAGACGGTGGGCTGCACGGAGCTGCAGGTGGGCTTAAGCGCCGGCACATTAGCGGACCGGGAGGCGCGCGACATTCGGAATGTGCCGATGGGTTCACACCGAAGACCGCAAGTGGCCGGGCGGACCCCGCAGGTGGATAATTGAACATACGGGGACCCGTGGTCACGGTGCCAGTGTGTGTGTGTGTATGAGCGGAGACCGTCATGGAGGAGACGGGCGCCTTTACTCGGCCACCCCTTCAGTCGGTGCCCGCTGTGCCGCGATCCTGGCCCTCGTACTCATCGCCTTGATGTGCCCGAAGCTTCCCGGGAGGCGCTGGCATCGCCACCGACTTCATAAATAACTTTTGAAACGAGTCTTCACCCCCACGACAACGCGGCCTCTCATTGTCCGGAACCAAACCTGGACGGGATGCCAGACCAGCACACGGCGCTCCCTAATGAAACCCCATTGGGATGTTGGGGGTAAAAGGGCACCACCACCAGTAGGTCTGGGTGAACAGTGACAGCTGGCAAAGTCCCCTGTGTCACCGCGTGCGCTTGCTCTTCTTTCCTTCTCCTTTTAATTTCTTTTATTCTCATTTGGACCAGCAGAACGGATCTTGTGTGCCACCCTGTTAATGTGGCAAAGCCAAGGCTGGCTGTGTGATGGTGATGCCAGGGCACTACATTGTGTATCATGGGATGGGCCACATGGAAGGGGTGACGCGACCCCGTGGTTTTCTCTTGTGCTTTTCCATATTGGCACCATCTCCTGACACCCCACCCCCCACTGTACTGTAGGGTGGTCCACCTCGTGTTTTTTATATTGTGCCTCTCCTTAGTGGTCTTCATCCAAAGACTCGCACAGTACTTGTGTCGCCTTTAAGTAAGGGGGTGCTGCACACTGTGCTTTTATATAGTGCCTTACCATGGTGATCGCCACTGCAGGGCACTGCACTTCTACTGTACATTTGCTGCCTGCATGGAAGGGGTGGCATCACCTTTGCTGCTATATAGTGCCTTATCATATTGGCATCCCGCTCAAGACCCTGTAGTACAGTTGTTCCCTATATGGCAGGGTGGCACACCCTCTACTTTTATGTAGTGCCCCTGGCTGGTGATTCTCGCCCTTCATTTCGAGTTTGGCCAGTTGAAGGTGCTGGTGTGGGAGCCCTCCTCCTTGGGCATGACGGTTGGTGCCATGTCCTCTTGTTTCTGTGTGATGAGCCTGGAGGGAGGGACGCAGTGCTGGCAGCCTGGTTGGCGTTGTATGCTGAAGTGGTGTTTATGGATGGCACAGGCTGGGCGTGTAAAGTGCTCCTCCCATTGAGGGTGGTTGTGAATGCAGCGAGTGCCCGTGTCCCCCGCGTGTATCACCCGTGTCCCCTGTCTAACAGGTAATTGTGCCCAGTGTGACTCTGAATTGGCCCAAGTGGCTTTGTGTGTGACTTGCGTCTAATTGAATTGTGCGATAAGAACGAAATCCTGAAGTGAGCCAATTGGGACAGAGAGAACAGATGGGCAGGTCACTGGAGCCCATCCTGGCAGCTTCAGGCTCAAGGCTGATGCCAGTCCTCGGTGCCACGTTGTGCTCAATCACACCCACACAGGACAACTTGGTTAGTGAAAACCTGCTAGGGGGCTACTGGAGAAAAGCCTGTGGCACACGGGGGGCAAACTATACACAGATTTGATCCCAAGAGACAACCGCTCACGTGTCAGGGTGGCACCGGTTTCTAAACCCGCCACGTGACGTGACTTTGGGGTGTTTGTCCAGTGTGACTGTGCAGCGCTGTGGCAGCCAAAAAGTAAATAAGGCGCCAACAATGGAGAAGCAGAGATCCATTATAACAAAATCACCAGGTGGGAAGCGTCCTGAACTTCCAAAGGAATTAAAGTGTCTGTGGCAGAGAAAAAACTGGCACGCCCTTCACTGTAGTGGGCACCACTGCGCATCGAGGAGGGGACATGCCTCGCAATCGTCGATGGCTTTTTTGTGAAGTGACATTACAGTAAGACGGTGACATTATTGGGGCCACCTGAACAGCCGGAGTCCCAGTCGAGTGACGAGGGTCCGGTTCTCCTACTGATTGCTACTCCTTTATGTTTGGCGTCCTTTGCAGAATTCGTCTTTTCTGATACTTTTGTGCTTTTCTTGACGCCATCTTGATTTTCACGGCTGACTCCTTTTTGTGAGTCCCATCGCTAGGGTGCAGGCTGGGAGTTCACGACCCCTGATGTCATCGATGCCACCCCTTGAAAGGGCACCTCTGATGACCTGAGCCCGCTATCATCACCCCCTCTTTATGGCGTGGAGTTTGATTTTAATTTTTATTGCCATCGGGCTTTGACGACGGGACGGATTTGCGGTTGCCATCTTTTTGTTGTATTTTTTGATGTTTTGTCTCCTGGACCCCTCAAAGTAACCCAACGTCCATGGGCTTGACGCGGCTCTTCTCTTTCCTCCGGACCCCACAGGGTTAAATCCGTGTCTTCGCTCTTCCCGATGTGATTTTTTTTTTTGCCTTTTTTTCTTGTCAATGTTTTTCTATTTCGTTTTCCATTTCCTGGGGCCGTCGTGAATCAATTTCACTTGGCACTTTCATTTATTCCTGTGACTTGTGCTCGGTGGCGCCCAAGTGGGAGGGCAGCGTGTGGGTGACAGCGGACAGGCAGACCGAGAATCGGAGGGCAAGGAAAAGAGAAGCAAAGCGGCTCAGCCTTGGCGTGAACCCAGGCCGGCAAACGTTACTTGCTTAAAAATTGAATTTGGTGGCAAAATGGCCCCCAGTGATCGCGCAGCTTCGGCCGTTTGAGAACTCATTGGGACCCCCGTGACACCCAGCCCAAGCAGCTGTGCTACCCTCCTAAGACAGGTGAAGTGAAAGTAATCGGCACAGAGCCTGGCGTTAACAACTGTAGTGCACCATGCCATGTGTAGGTCTCTGTTATATGGCATTTGGGATGGGGTTCTTAAAAGCAGTGCTTAGGTCTGTGATGCGCCATCTGTTGGAATGACATGCAATGCATAGCTCTTTGTTATATGCCATTTGATAACAGGATTCATAAAAGAAGTGCTAATGTTTGTGATGCCCCCATCTGTTGGAATGGCTAATGCAATGCATTTTATTACTGAAAAGTTTTGTGATGTGCCATCTGTTGGAATGACAGAGACATGGCAACCTGATGGACTAGGTTGATACACGGGTTGAAATCTAAGCAATGTTTGCAGAGCAATGTGTCCATCCAGTTGGTACAGGATTCATAAAGGCAGCGCTAATGTTTGTGATGCGCCATCTGTTGGAATGACAATGACATAGCAACTGAGCAAGCTCATCGATACACAGACAGACATTTATCCTTTTACTGAGGTAGATAAGCCGAGTTCTGTTTGTCGCAGTTCCTCGCAGTTGGATGTGTTCAGCGTTCATGTTTGCAGTGCAGTGTGTCCCTCCAGTTGCTATGTCTCTGTTATATGCCATTTGGTAGGGATTCATAAAAGCAGTGTTAATGCTTGTAAAGCACCACCTGTTGGAATGACCAATGCAGTGTCTTTACATGGCTACAAATGTTTGTAATGGTGCCATCTTTTGGAATGACAGCAACAGGACAGTCCCGTGGTCTGTGCTTTAGGGGTTGGGCCAAAAGGGATGGGGTCTCTTGACATCACAGCTGTGGGACCACCCACTTTGGAGTCAGAGCTGCTTCTCTGCTTAAGACCCCCAATGAGTCTCCTCAGGGACGCCGGCTTGGATTGTTTTACCAAGCTGAGCCAAGGGAGACAGGTGGTGGTGTCTCTCTGAGCCCAAGAGAGTTTGAAATGTCGAGAGTGTGTGGCACTGTGGGTACAGAGCGGTGGGTGGCAGCACTCAGCAATGATGTTGGGGGGGGCCACCAAGGAAGGAGACGGGAAGCACAAAGCACCCACCTGCACAGCTGCGGCTGATAGTGAAGTGTCTGATGATGTCCCAGAATGCATCTCTCTATGTGTTGTGTGTATAAATATATTGTAAAATGAAAACGCACAAAAGGAGTGGGAAGAGTTGGGGTCCCGGCAGGCAGACCCCATCTTGTTGGCATTGTAACCGTGCCAGCTGTTCCCACTATGCCAGCCTGCTACTGTGAGACTGAGTGAAGAGCAGAGTGCTCAGATGGCCCAGAGATGGTGTCCGGTCTCTTTGGCTGAGATCCCCTGTGCCCTAAGGGTGGTCCGTGGCAGTGCCTAGTGTGTCTGACTTCATGTGCGTGTTTACACGCATGCTCTCCCAGTGTGTGTGGAGAAGGTGCAGGATTTGAACTTGGAGACGAGCAGATGATGAAATGAACGGTTGCTTTAATTCCCTTATTCTGGGCAGCTTCTGCCCCCCAATGCCCATCTTTATTTCCACTCAATTTTATGACTTGACGAGGGGCTCAAACTGCCCATTTGGTGTTTCTGCTCCGCTGGATGTACGTGAAGGTGCATGCGCCTCTCCTAATGACTTCCTCTGCAGACTCTGCTGCCCTGCATCATAAGGCCACCTTGGAAATTAACGGCAGCCCTCGCCAGGCCCGTGTGGTCCTAATTGTGCAGAGGGTGACGCCAGGCCTCCAGATTGCTTTCCTTGTCGTTTTTCATTTTATTCCTCATTTGTTCCTTTTCCATTCCCTCGTTGCTCGCGCTCTGACTTGTGTGCCACGTGCGTCTTTGTCAGCAGATCATCAAAATGCTTCCTGACGTGAGGCAGGAGGAGCGGCCAGCTTGCCAGCTGCGGGAGATGAGCCGTGTGAAGTGCAGATTGAGTTTGTGACCCGAGGTCGAGGCGCCTTGTTTGGGTTTGCCCCTTCAGTGTCCTGTAATTACCCAGAGTGCCTACAGCAGGCCTGCATTAACCCTTCAGTGTCACGGACTAGGAATCCAAAGAGGGGGAACACTGGCAGAAACCCCGGCTAGGCACAGGGGCCTTGTAGCGTTTGCATAAAATAAAAAGATTTGTTTTTACTGAGAACACAAAGCTCAACTGAGTGCAAAGCCATAAAGGAATTGTCTGCAAGAAGACATTCCGAAGGAGACAAAGTCCCAATACCAAATCCAGAAATGGAGTCAAAAACGGATGAGTGCGCCTCTCATTATAACCCTGTCCTCAAGAACGGGGGTGCCACTGCTCAAAAATACTTCATGAGCTTACAGTATATTCACCTTGTTTACATCCGTCTTCATAAAAAGACAAGTGTCTGTCATTCCAACAGGTGGCGCATCACAAACATTAAGACTGCCCCCTACCAAATGGCATATAACACAAACATATGCACTGAATTTATCATTTCAACAAATGGCGCATCACAAACCGTTGTAGTGCTGCATTTAATTTCTACAAATGTTTGTGGTGCGCCCTCTGTTGAAATGAAAAAAAATACAATGCATTACAAAATGCATTCCAACAGATGGTGCACTGGAAACGTTACATTGATTACTTAGATTTTAAGCTGTCTTCGATAGGTAGCACAGTTTGTCCACCTTAATCAAAGGACCAGTGTCTGACGAAGGGTCCATCCGATTGCTACATCTGTGTCATTCCAACAGATGGCGTATCACAAACATTTGTAGCAATAAAAGGCATTGCATTTGTAATTCCGACAGATGGCACATCACAACCGTTGACACTGCTTTTATGAATCCCATCGCAAATGGCATATAACCGAGACCTATGCACTCCATTTATCATTCCAACAGATGGTGCCTCATAAACATTTGTAGTAGTGAAGAGAATGGTCAGTGGATTGAGACGGTGGAATCTTGTTATGAGGAAATTTCACACAAACATTAGGAAGAGAACTACAGACCCATGGATCAAGTGACCAAGTAGTGTGGTGCAGAGGAGGACTTATGAGAGGTGGCACATACAACACACCCGCCCCCAACCCGGAGAGGGCCCTCCACCCTTTTCTGGCTGAGACCCTAACCTCTGATTTGGAGGTGCTCATTCTGCCTGTGTGTGTGTGTGTGTGTGTGTGTGAGGTCACAGCCCGATGAAGCCAGCAGGACCACATCATCCACAAAAAGCAGAGATGTCATCCCCAGGCCGCTGGACTGAGTGCCCTCCACTCCTTGGCTGCACCTTAAAGCTCTCCATGAAGATTATGAGCAGAATGGGTGACGTAGGGCATCCCTGGCACAGTCTACACCTGCCCGGAATGACTTTGGCTGTGGTTGTTCAGGGACTAGCTGGCCTGGGACCCCACACTCCTGACGCCCCCCTTATGAGGTTTGGGTGCCGTCGTTCTGCTCTTCTCATGTCCGTCTGTCCCTCGGTGTTCGTCTGGTCGATAATGTCACATGCAAAGCCCCTCTCCATTCGTATGGGGACAGTCCGAGAGTGCAGAGTCACTGAAAACAAACACAAAGCAGTCTGCAGAAGTGAAGGCCAAGGGTCAGCTGATCGCCTGCCGTCGAGTGTGTGTGAGCCCACCCTTGCACCGCCATCTTTAGGGTTGGCCTCCTTTGTTTCGGTGGGATGGGACAAGGCGAACACGCGTCCCAGCCTGTGCCCCCTTCAGCTTAGGCCCACTACAGACGTCCTTGATGATTGTCCGGTCCTGTTTATGGGCCAATGCAGCAGCGTCGCCATCGCCCCAAACCCTGAGCCTAACTGTCTTCTTCTGTATTTCCTTTTAGAGATTATCAGGCAAAGGTATGGCGACCTCCCAGGTGAGCTGCACGTCATCGAGCTCGAGAAGGACCGCCACGGCCTGGGGCTCAGCCTGGCCGGCAACAGGGACCGCTCCCAGATGAGCATCTTTGTGGTGGGAATCAACCCTGAAGGGCCAGCGGGACAGGACGGCCGCATTTGTGTCGGAGATGAGTTACTGGAGGTCAGTGAGAGTGGCCAATGGGGGCATGTGGATGAATGGAACTGCCAAGTGGGCACAGTCGCACTGAGACACCTGGGCATGGAGGTGCAAGGCGCTATATCGGGCTACACGTCTGATTGTCTGCCAGGTGGCTCTCACTCTGGTGGTGTTCATGTTAACCAGTCACTCACTCTTTACTTCATGCAGTGCCATTCACAGAGGGCACCATCACAGGGCATAACATAAATCTGTGGGCAAAACGGGTCATGGAAGCTGTGCCCCCCCCAGAGAGCTGGCAGCTGACTGGTGAGTCGGGACCGTGTGCCAAGCTTGACACCCAGGCAGCCTGTAGCTGTTGCTCAGTCCTCTGTCACAGGAGTGCTACCACCCCAGAATGCAGGGGACAGTTCCGTCTGACCGGGTCCGAGTGACCACCAGTGCTGTGAGAATGTCCGTCACTGGCAATGCCTTAATGTGACGTCCACTCTGGGGACCCCCATTGCGAGACCTCCACCTGGTCAAGAGAGCTGCGATGCCAAACTCCACCAGTTCAAAGAGAAGGACAGCCGCCCACCATGACTGCCGTAGTTCAGGCCGAGACACACAAGTGGACAGATGACCATTCAGTGCGTTATGGGACAGTCGGAGCCACCGGGGTCATGAAGGAGTTCAGCCCGTCTGTAAGAAGATGTCTGAGCCGTGAGAACTGAACGGGAGTGGAGCAGCCAGCAGGGACCTGAAGGTCACAATGAGTGAAACGTGAGGACCAACGAGGAGTGAGAAGGGAGTCCGTCTGTCCATTCCCATAACCTGCTTGTTCAGGGCACCTGGAGCCAATACCTGCAACTGTCAGCCACAAGGCAGGAACAACACCTGGACAGGGTGCCCGTCCATCACCGGGTGAACACACACCAGGCTCCATCTAGCAGTGCCAGTCCACCTAACTGGCATGTCTTTGGATTGTGAGAGGTAACCCACGTGGACAAGGCAGAGAACACCCAGGGGTGCAAACCAGCAAAGAGCACGAGATTTCAAATCCATTAAGTAGCAAAGTGCTTGAACCTGCGCTCAGCATGGCATGTGAATCACATGAACAAACGGCAAACATGCCAGTTAATGTGCGTGGACAGACTGATAGGCATGAAAACGTGGACACCAACGACAAGTGAATATTTACATGGGGTGAGCCACTGGTAAGCTTTGCAGCCCCGTGTCCACCAATGAGGGGGGCCATCAGAATGAGTGGTGAGCCCAGATACACACATGGACCTCTGAGGGCACCATTGTTGAGGTTCTCTGGCGTGGAGTGAGAAGTGCCATGGTGCCCACTCCTGCCATGATCCAGCTGCTTCACTCCTTTCTCTCCCTCTGACAGCCCTGAGCATCTGATGCCCAAAGCTGAAGTTTAAGGAGCGATGTACCACCTTGAAGTGGCACCAGTGTGTAAAGGAGCATGGCAAGGCGGGCCTACAGGGGGCGCTGTGACGGTCAGTTGTGTTCTCTCCATAGGCCTGACGCTGGCAGAGCTTCGGGTTTGGTTTGGTTTTTTAGTTTTCCTTCTGGCTGGACGTGACGGATTTCCATGCAGCATCGCCCGAGTGCTTTGGTCACACAGGATGTGGCTCATTGATTGTTTTTGAATTTAAGCTTTCGTGATTTGCCTTTATTAGATTTAGAGGCCATTTATTGCTAAATAATGCATCAGCCTAGCGCTCTGTCTGCTTGGCACGCTACAAAAAAAGTACGTGAGGTGCATAAGGAAGGCAATGGCGACCTGCTGGGGCAGGGTCTGTCTTGGGACTCAGTTTAGGTGGGCCAGTCAAGATGGGTATCACGTATTGGAAGGTGCCTGAGAGAGAGAGAGAGAAGCAAAAGCCTGCCCAAAAAGGTGCCAGTCCATCCTCTCACTTGCGGATCTGTGAGCCTCATGTGTGTGCCCCCTACACGGAGCTGGCAGTGTCCCAGCTGGGACTGATGATGTGGGCTGATGTCCTGGCAGTTACAGGCTCGGCCACTCTTCACAGGAGTGGTGCCACCCGCCGTGCAGGGGATGCTGGGTTAGGCTTTAACTGTATGTATTCTCCATGGTCACCCCTGGACTTTGGATAGAAGGGGAAGCCTTAAGGTGCCATTTTTAGACAGTATGATCAACACAAAAACTAGCCAAAAGTAAGGCGGGCATCACAGCGCCTTCTCCTGCCTGAGTGAACGTGGCATATCTCTCTTATAGAAATGAAGTTGAGGGCACCTGCAGTGCTGCCAGGATTGGCTTGGCCTCCTGACCCATTGACTGGCTGGGCACGTTGGACTTGGCTGATGTTTATCGGTGAGCCCGCTTCACTCGGCCCATGTCTGGTTATCCTGGGAGGCACCCCCCCACTGGACAGTATGCTAGCGCCTTGCACTTGTTAATATTTGGGAAACTTCAGGGGAGCCCGTCGTATGATTGGCTGTGACCGCTGCCTCTCACTCAGAGCTCCGCCCTCTGCTCAGAGCGGGCATGCAGGGTGTCCGCTCTTATGGTGTTTACAGCCAGGGCACCTTTCCTGGTTCGAGTTTCTTTTGTTTTTTCTGTGTTTATTATTTTGTGTGCTGTTGATATTTTTGTTTTTTAAGCCCCAGTTCATATTATTGTGTTAATGTTATGATTGTTCTGTTTATTCGGCTTTAATGCATCATGTGTCTCGTGCGCCTATTGGGTGTGGCCTGCTGACATCACTGATGAGGCTCCGCCCCTAGCCCCTATAATCCGAGTGGAGGGTTAGCCGGGTTAGGGGGTCCATCCAGGCACCCTGGTAATACGAACAAAAACAAAAATTGTGAACATGAAGTCCAAAGAAAGTAATCGGGCATTCTGCGATGCCCAGGCTCTGCCAGCTCTCCCTAAGCCTGTGCCCTTTTTGGACTTTGAGTGTTAGAAACGGGTCCATTGGTGAATGCCGTCACTCTTAAAATGGGTCCCATGGCGGGAGAGGGATGTCACAGCTTGTCACAGAGCTCGTCGCCCGGTCTACGGATGAAAGAGGAGGAGTCATTAGAGGGCACACGTCCTGAAGCGCGTGTGACGGAGGGGCTACCCTGCTGTACCCTACCCAGGCCTGGCAGGGGCTCTCTGTGCACTGGCGTCTGACGGGCATTATTGAAAGGCTAGGCTGCTCCTGATGACGAGTCACCGTGGCCTGGACACTGTTGACCGCACGTATTACAGCATCACATGCCAGGACATTGAGAGAGGGTCTCTAGCAATGACATGGACACACAAAATGTAATAACATCCATGAATGTCTGGCACGTGTGACAATGACGTCAGTATTTTGTCTCCATCCACCGTTTAAACAGAAGAGCCTTTCCTGTTTCAAGCGAGGCAGACGTCAGATGTTCTCTACATTTTATTTACACCACTTGGTGATTCTGAACATCCAAAACGAGCCCCCTTGTTGTTTGAAGGATCCTCTTCTCCTAGGGAGCCATCTTGGTGCTTTGGCCTTGTCGATGTTCTGACGCCGCCATTTTGTGTTGTGCTTGTTGGACGGTGGCCACCATTTTGTGGCTATTTCTTCATGGTATGGTTTGCATTGGCCACGCCACGGTAATCACATGGCAGCTTTTGTTGTCACGTCACACCTGTAAAAGATGGTGGCGCACACGTCTCTCTATGCGTGAATTGAGTCTGAAGTATTTTTGGCATTAGGAGTCGGGGTGTGGACGTGAGACTTGGGTGGCGTAGCTTTTGGGTTACGTTTGCTGGTTTGTGCCATTTGGTGTTTCTGATCTTTCTGAGTGCTGTGTGGTCCTCCGCTATTCTTTGTCTCTTCATTTCTTACCCCGTTGTTGCCGTACCAGTCCACTGCTGTGACTAGTTGTGCCATCTCTGCCATTTTGTTTTCTTTTCAGAGGGCTCCAGCCATGTTGCGCTTGTGTGATGTCATCACTTGGCGAGAGTGGCATGGCATGGACTCTGGAGAAACTTACATTGGCACTCGTTAGGGAAACTCAACCCAAACTGGTTGGAGGGTTGTTCTGGCTTTAGATTATCTAATCCTAACTACAGGGTCATGGGGGTCTGCTGGAGCCAGTCCCAGCCAGCACAGGGCACAAGGCAGGAAACAAACCCCGGGCAGGGCGCCAGCCCACCGCAGGGTGGCTTTAGATTACCGTTTGACTTTTGTTGTTCTTCTGGCCGCTGGTTTGCTGTCCTTCTGCTCTCCAACTCTGCATTGGCCCTCTGGACGCTGGCTGTGGGTCTGCGCTGCTACGCCGTCCTCTCTGCTGCTCGTTTTGTGGCCTCCAGTCCTCGTTTTAATCGGCTCTCCTGTTTCCTCCTCTTCTCTTCCAGATTAACGATCAGGTCCTGTATGGAAGGAGTCACCAAAACGCGTCGGCCATCATCAAGAGCGCTCATTCCAAAGTCAAGCTCGTCCTAATAAGGTGAGGCTGCCTGTCCAACATTAGGAGACTCGAGGCGCAGTAAAACCCAACCCCCCCCCCCCCCCCCCCGTTTTCAGGTCTCCTCCTCAGGTGCCCCCCACGCAGATCGACGTTGCGTTGTTGGACTTTGTTTTCTTTTCTTGCTGATCTTTGCATGAGATCTGAATCCCTCTGCTGACAGGCATCCTGCTGAGGCTCACTTTGGCGTAGTCGGCAGGATCCTAAAGGAGGGAGGGGGGCCCCAGTCTGCCCAGAGATCCTCCCCTCTCGTCGCTCTCGTTTATTTGAACTTACTGCCTTTATCGTCTCCATCGTCTCCCTTGGGCTGCCGATTCTCCTTTGCTGTGTTTGTTTGGTGTGCCTGGTAGTTAAAACTCAAAATTAGATTAAGACGCAGCTGGGCCTGTCGAAAACACGGCTGGGGCTCGTCGGTCTTCTGGGACGACGTCTGCTGCCTGAGGTGACAACTTCATAACGTCGACATACAACGCAGTCCACAGGCCCTTGACGTGTGTGTGTGTGTGTGTGTGTGTGTGTCTGTCTCTGTGCCCCTGCAGACCCCTTCTCTCTTTTCATATGTTGTTCTCTTCCAGCCTGGTGCTTCAATCAAATTTTAAATGAGTTTTCTTCCCTTCTGAGGCCGCACTGAAGGAGGTGTGAAGAGGCGAGAAGGCAACTTGAGAAGTTTTCCAAATGTACTAAAAAAGTAAAACGGAAATCTCCCATCGACACCAGCATTCAGAGCCGTGAAGTTTGGCTCAGGTGCACCCCATTGTCGTGCTCATCGTTGAAATGTTTGGAGACCACCTGCCTATGGGAGGTCCCAGGGGTGGCCTGCAGAGCTGAGAGGAGTGTGACGAGCATGTGTCCGCAGCATTGAAGGTCCTCGAGAATTGTGGAGGCCCACCGAGCTCTTGAGTGGGTGACGTTTGGAAGAACCCCAGAGCTGACCGCCTGAACAGACGAAGCAAATGGTGGGGGGGGGGGGGGTTGTTCGAGAAGGGCCTTAGTAAGGAGAGGTGACCAGGTAGCCACTTTGGGCTGAGCTCCAGAGTACCCGTGTACAGACGGCCAGACCTCCAGAAGGACCTTTAGTGGCCACAAGACGCATGGGGGCCCACTTGGAGATGGCACAAGTGGCACCTAAAGGCCTCATTGTAGATAAAAAGAGCCTCACTGGACAGAAGAGCCATGACACTTGAATTTGAACCCCAGCCCTGACAAAGAATGGCGGAGCGAGCACTACTGTCACTGGAGTCCATTAAACCTCCTGCCGTCATTAATGTAGCAAAACAAGAGAAGGAATTGACTGTAAATAAATAACAGTTAATAAAGGGGGCACGCTTGACTCCCAGGGCATGAGTTTGAGACCCCCGTGATCAGACCATCAGCGTGACGGTCACTTCGTTCTTTCAGCCTCTTTTATTTGCCATCTTTTTTTTTTTTTTTTCTGTCTTTAAAGTTTGCTTCCTTAGTTCATAGTGTTGGTTTTATGCGCCATCTGTTGGAATGGAAACTAAACCGCGTCTCATTAATACACCTGAGAGAGGCCTTTGTGTGAGTGTGTCGTGAGTGACGTCATTGGTGTTGCAGGGCCACTGGTGACGACTCCACGCTCAGATTCCAGTGCTCGACCAATCGCAGACCGGGCCCGCTAGCGTCACAGTACTTGCTCTTGTGATTGGCTATTCAGTTACCTTACAGTCTGTTCTTCTGGTTCCAGTGCCAGTGGTCCACTCCAGCCCAGTATGAGAAGAACCAGTGACAATAGGGTGGACCCCACTGAACGGACTTCTGTGACTGGGAGAATCCATTCATCCTGACCATAAGCTTCATTGAGCCCACATCTGCAGAAGGAGACCCCCAAACCCCCACATGTGCATTACAGTCTGACAGAGGCCTGCACTGTTAATCAGTCACACCATCATAAGGTCCTACACTTTGATATGCTTGGCTGGTCTGTGTCCCCTGAATGCCGCGGCTGTGTGGCTTCATAATGTGCTGCACGCATGGAAAATGACAAGCGGTGACACTTCACTGTCCGGGTTTCGCCATCTTGGTGTAAACTGTGAGGCCACCCATCCCCTTTAGGTTCATAAAAAGCTGTCATCCCCCACCCCACCCAGAAAACATCCCCAGGGCAGAATCCCTGGCTTGGGAGGTCCTCGTCCCCTAAGGGTGCTGTTGAGTGACCTCCACCACCGGACGGCCTGCCTCTGCTTGTCATCCTCGCTTCCCTTTCACTGTCACATCCCTGTTAATCTGCATCTGGCAGTGACAGTGATGAGCGCGACTCTGGAGAGGAGAGACCCCTCACCTTCAACTGCCGCATAGTAATAAAGATATTAAATGGCAGCAGGGGGCATCATGAGGTCACGCCGGCATTATCTCTGTGGTAGCGGCGGGCACGACGCAGCGCAAAGCTGTAAAAGTAATTTAGAGCTGCCATCTGCAGTCACATTCACGGCTGACATGACACTCGCAGAGCTGCCAGGTTTGCAGGCCTGAGCTGACAACTTAGAAAAAAGCCAGAGGGCCGAGGTCGGACCACCCCCTCCTGTCAGCTCCTTACATTCAGGTTATTTGTGTCACTCTAAAGTGACAGGGCTGCACGTCCTCCTGCACTGCTGATGAACCCCTCGCCTGCTGAATGGCGCCAGTGCTCCCTGGCGGGGCCGCTGTGGTGTGCAGAGTTGATTCTCCAGGCAGGAGGTGACCCCCATAGTGCCCGGGGCAGGCAGCCCTCCTGAGGTTTGAGGGGAGTCTTGATCAATGGCGGCCCATTTGGCTTGCCCTGCCTCTCCATGTCCACCCGAGTCCCCCAAGTGCTCACATTGGTGTAATTGATGGATGCCAGGTTGGCACAGCCCCCCAACACACAGTCCTGCTCAGGGTCCGCTCTGGTGCCCCTGGTGCAGTTGACGATGTTCATCATGTCAAGCAGAGAGTCCGTAACCTGGGTGGTTGGCTGTGCTAACGCCCGGGTAGACAAAGGACGGGTGGTCTGGTGCTCGAGGGGTCCTTCGTTTTTGTTTTCCATGCTGTCCGTCTCTCCTTCCAAAAGAAGAAATAAAAAGAAAAGTTTCATCCAAAGGCTAACGGTTTGATTTCTGTTTTCTTTTCTTGGAAGAGCTGCAGATGCTGTCACTCAGATGGCGGTGCCCCCCTTCCCAGGCTCCTGTGGTCTCATGTCTTCCTGTCAGGTAGGCACCATCTCTTATTATGCTGTGCCCATCACACAGGCCGTAATCCGTATGCCACGAGTGTCTAAAGCTGGCAGTAGCGTTTGTCTCGGCCTTAACAACGATTTGCTCTTTGCAGTCTTCGGGTTCTTCATTGTGAGAGCGGCAGGACGTCGGGCATTTCCATGTGGACCGGGCACCTCTGAAGCCACGTGCCCCTCTCTGTGTGTGTGAGGCCACTTCCCGCTCATGACGTGGCACACTGGCGGTGCCAGGGGGCAGTGGTGGCATCTCGCCACAGATGTTTGATAGCCGTGACTCTGACAGGCCCACATCCATCGGTTCATTCGCAGCTCCTCCATCGTCTGCTGTGGTCGTTTCCTCCATTTTCTGTCTGTGTGGCACACCTCCTCCTCCTCCTTCCTCTGAGTCACTGCCAGTCCTTCCACACGATGCCATGCTAGTTTTACGCCCCACACACAAACATTAAAACGACGCTCAGAAATGAAGTGAGCGCCACTGAAGGCCTTAACGCCTGTCGACAGCGAGTTTGGGTGGGACGTTTAAAAGAACGAAACAACTTCCTGACCAAAAGCCAACGTTGGCATCGTAAGTTCATGGCTTAGGTGAGGCTCAAGTCACTGGTAGGCAGAGCTGTGTTTTACCAGGTTACACGCCGTACCCGCCCAGAGTGTGTCCCAATGCAGTCCTCGATAAGTTAAGTGCGGCTCTGGGGTGGGGTGGCCGAGTGGTCTCCAATCACAGAAGAGTGCGTCGCTAGAACAGCCCACCCTGTAGATGGGACCTCTGACCTCTGGAATGGAGAATTGGTGCTAAGTTGCACAAGCATGAGCCCCTCTTCGCCTTCCAGGAAGACAGCCTGGGGGGATACAGGGGGGGCAGGCACCTTAGTTTGGGCCAGAAATGAAACGAAAAGCCGAATCATTGGACTTGCACCCCACTGGTCCAGGAGGTGTGCCAGGGACCCCAAGATGGCTTACATTCAGGGCTTCCTGGCCATGCTGGGCCTCTGCTGACCCATCCAGTCCATCTCTACAGATCACGAGAGCAATCAACATATGAGGGCAGCGAGTCAGCTGGTATCTGTGCCAGCCGGGTGACCCGCCACTCGTCCAGGGTGGTATCACTTTGATTCTGCGGACACTCACTTTACTGTGCTTGTGTTTCGGGCACATGTGTGTGTCTGAATGAATGAAGGTGTACCTGACGTGACACTCACTGCCGAGGGGCTACAAGAAAGGGGGACGTGTTTAACTACGAGAGACGCCAACCCTGCCCGTGGCCAGCTTGGGGAGTGTAAACAGACGAGGGCAGTCGATGAGACCTGGGGCATTCTGAAAGGGAGGAGGGCAGGGCCACAAGTGGGACCCTGCCACAACACAACAGGCCCACCTCAGCCTCCTGTTTTTGGGGTCTTCAGAGTGGCATTTTGCAGATTCTTTACCAGTTTCGTTCGTCTTTGCCCGCACACACGTAGGAGATTGTTACTGAGATCCACAGTCACTGACCTGAGTGACAGTTGGTGTCACAGTTGCCAGTCATGAGGAGTGGCCTAAGCCAGCAG
This sequence comes from Erpetoichthys calabaricus, assembly GCF_900747795.2. NCBI lineage: Eukaryota > Metazoa > Chordata > Cladistia > Polypteriformes > Polypteridae > Erpetoichthys > Erpetoichthys calabaricus. Next base: position 170,013,246 of record NC_041403.2, on the reverse strand, counting down.
GGTCCCTGTGGTTTCTTGGTCCCCTACCACCACCACCACCCAGCCCCACACCCCTTGTCTAGGATGGGTGCCTTTGAGGTGGTCTTGTCCCCTTAGTCCCTGACTTGTGTTCTGCCACCACACTGTTGGACTTCCGTGACAGACGGGTGGGATTGGGAGCAGGTGGAGACCACTGCAGGAGCCAATCGGGTGAGACGTGGCACTGAGCCTGAGATTGGCACATGTCGCCATTTGGAACTCTTTCTTTGGATTTGGCCTGTGGGTCAGCTGGAAGGCAATCTGGAGACCATGAAATGAGCAAAGAGTTTGGGGGGCCGAGTACTCAAATTCAGGTTCAAAGGGGGTGTCACAATTACATTGTGCGAGAGCCACAAAATGGCACGTACCAGCTGGGGGGGGGGGGGGGGGGGGGGCTTCACCTCCAGGTGTCAAGGACTGGTGGCCTTTGCTGGGCTGAATGGCCCGTTCTCGTCCAGACTGTTCTAAAGTGGTCTCTGTGGACGAGGTGGCCTGTAAGCTGGCATGGCGGTGGGCTTGGACCCCCAGTATTGACCGGTGGGCACTGTCGGCCTGGGCTTGCTGCCACATGTTTACGGACTTCTGAAGATTTTTATGTAGCTCTTTTCTGTTCTTCTTCTTCTTCATTGTGTTTTTTTTTCCCAGTCACAAGCCCCCTGTGAACAGCCACAACAAGTGAACGATGTTTTACAGAATGAGGACCCCCTGAATGTCTCAGTCCCTAAGGTAAGTGGCCCCCTTTTCTTGTTGATATGCCTTCATTTTATGAAAGAGAAGGGGAGTCGTAATCCGTGCCAGTCAGCTCGGGGTCTCCTCGGCCCCCCGACTTCAGTGTCTGCTCCAAACCCGTCAGCCTCTCTGTGAGGTTCCTTCCTCTGAGGCCTAAAATCCCGGCGTGGTGTCTCAGTGACGTCCTCTCGTTTGTATTTTTGTGTGTTGTTCTTCACCTCTTTGCAGGTCCAATCACTCGCTCTTTGTTTGTTTTTTATGTCATTGACTCTTTTGATTGGAGCTTTAGTTTCGGTTTTCTTCATTTGTTGGTCGCCATTTTGTCTGGCGAGGGGCATATCGACACAAACAGCTTTAGAAGGTCATCAGAGGAGGCGTTTCCTTTCTCATAACCGTCTTGAGTTTCCTCATTTACAAAATAGTGGAGGTGTGAGGCCCCCCAAAACAAGCCAGGGGAGCAGGCCACAATCCTACCGGGCCGCCCAGCAGGGGCTCACTGGACTTCAGCCAGGCCTCTAAGGTTACCTCCTGGCTTCAGCATGAGTAGGCCCGAAAATGGAGAACTGGGAAAACAAGGGATAACCGTAAACCCTCGGCATGTCTTGAAAGGCAAATGAAAAACCTTCTGTCATTTGAGGATTTATTTAAAAAAAAAAAATCAAAAAAGAAGCTTCAGAGAACAAAAAGAAGCAGAATGGAGTTGCCTCAAAGTCCTAAGCCAACGAGTCCAGATCTCTGAATCCAAGCCCAGCCGTAGGTGGTCTGGCCAGCCCAAACGTCCCAGTGCACCCCGGCCAGGCGTTTGATGTTCACAATTAAAAATCCCGAAGGTTAGCTGGTCAGGTGACACGTGCCAGGGGGACGAGGGGCTCGCATGCATTTTAACCGCCTGCTGACTGCACAGGTGACGGCGACGGAAACTAACTGGGACAAAGTCAGAAAATTAGCCGAGCTTATTGGAAGAGCACAGGAAGTGAAAGCAAAACTCCGAGAGCAGACGGGGCAGAAGCCAAAGCAGAAACGAACGACACGAGCCGTCAACGAGGGCATAACCAGAAAATCGAGGAGAGCCGCAGCAAAACGGCACTCGGCCAGCAGTGCTTTAGTCCACGAAGATCCGCAACCTTGGACTGGCAGCAAGTGTACGACGCTGGCCTGGTGATGTCACACTCCGCACTCTACCAGTTGGCTGGCCAATCAGAACACACACAGCGCCCACATCATAGGTGATGGCGGCCCAGCAAACGCCAATCCGAGCACAACTACAAACGCGTGAAACAGAAATGAGTGTAACCCGCCGTCATGGTGGTGTTACTTATGTGGCGGTCGCCTTTGTCCACGGACCCTTCAAACATCTGAGACCTCCAGTTGGTTTGTTTGTTTTCCTTTTTTTTGTTGTCTCCAGTTGGAGCTCAGCTCAGGCAGGTGACGTGACTCGCTCAGGGCCACACAGTGTCACTCGCAGGGTTTGAAGTCCAACACCTGCCCCAGTGTGCCACACGGCCTGCTCCTTGGCTTCTCAGACCCCCAAGATGACAATTGGGCGGAAAAAAATGAAGCTAACAACTTGGGTCGGGGCAAACCATTGATGATCATCCGTCATTAAATCTGTGATGTTATATAGCGCCTTTCAAGGTGCACATCACCTGAATACATGAAGGGTGCTCAACAGCAGCGTGACTCGCACGGTCATCAGCCGTCCACTTTTAGGCGCCTAAGCCCCCCTCCATGTTGTTGTCCCACTCACTCGCAGCACTTCCATGATGTTTCTGTTTCTCACAGGATGACGACAGCTTGGATTTGGTGGAGCTCCTTGGAAGAGACGACGTCTTCAAGACCTTCAGCGAGGGGACGGCCACAAAGGTCAGCAAGTTGGCGTTACTTTGGTTTTCTGGTGGTTCTGTGGCAGGGATATGGCATGTCGGACATTGGAAGTGGGTCAGCCTGGGGGTGCCGGACCCTGCCAATGAGCTCCGAGTCTTAGGAAGTGGGAGTGGCCTCATGCTGGCACATGCCCACTTTGGCATGCCCTACTTTGGGCCGCTTTGCCCTTCCTCTCCAGCTCTGAACCTGCTTAATCCAGCTGAGGGCACAGGTGACACAGGGAGTTAAAGAAGCCATTCCCACTCCTGAACATTACATGGAAGTTCTGAAAGGTTACGGACCACCGCTGTGTTGTAACATCTGATATTCTGAGAGAAACTGTCACACAGTTGGACTAATCGGAATAAGGAAATGGTGTGGTGCAGTTCTGTGTTTTGAAATGGGAATATTCCCAGTTTTGTTTCATGGATTATACTGTGGGGGCTTCTAGAAGTTTGGGACTCCCGGCCCTGGATGCTCATCCCCAGTTTTTTTTTTCTCTTTCAATTCCCTTTGCAGGATAGTAAACCGCTGGAGGAAGCCGAAGAGGGCAGCACTGCAGGGGTGGCACCACACGAGCAGGTGAGCCTGCCAGTTCAGCGGGGCACTGGGTGAGGACTGGGATGGCAGCCACAAACCTTATTCTGCTTTCACGACTCAACTGACCGACTGCTTCTGCTGCCACCTGCTGGTAGCCAGTGGCATTGGCTCCTGCCACTTCTAAGATGTCCTCTTTGGGTGATTTAGCTACACTCCATTTGGTCAGTGCCTGGCATCTAGAGATTAGTGTATGATGCCCTCTGACTGCTGGGTATGCCACAATACCCTTTACCCTGCCATCCCGGACTGCACACCACTATGTAGAGTTACACATCGAGGGGAGCAACGGGCTGCAGGAATGAGTGGCATGTTTGAAATTCGAACACCCTGGCGTCCAGTCATGAATCCCATTAGTCCACCCACTGGGCCATAGTGGCCAGTAGGCACGGCCGCAAACCGCAGTGTTTGGATTTGAGCTGATTGCCCGTGGTGGGTGTGATGGCAGCTCCTCTTTGTCTAGAGTCACAATAATGGGGGCCGCCATCTGTTAATCCTTCAGGCAGCTAGTGGGCCTTGAGGTCTCGGCCTGAAAGCAGACCACCAATTCTGGGTGTCCCATAGCCTCCCACCTCAGTTTTACTGTTCATGGAGCCCACTGCCTGCTGGGATATGTCACCAGAGTAGAGCTTGGAGTTTAGAGGATTCAGGTTACTGGCTGGACTGGTGACCCCCCAGTGGGAGCTATGGTCTGAAGGCGGTGGGGACATTTGAGGGAATTGAGCACTGATGAAGTCTCACTTAGGTGCCAAGGGGGCTGCCAGTTCCGTCAGGTGGGCAAGCGGGTGATATGCAACTTCTTTTCAGAGTTTTCAGTGTCATGTCAACCGTTTCCCTCTTGGATTTTCCAGACTTCCGTGTTTTCCCACTCATCGACAACTCCTAATAAAGTGACCCTCGGAGTCCAGGAGAAGATGGCGGCCCCCACGTCTCTTCCTCTGACTGCCTGCGCTGCCCCAGACTTGGACGAGTTCAGCCGCAGTAAGTTTCTTGTTGAGTTGTGATTGTGACGTCCCCACCCCTGATCCTCACCAGAAGCTGGCACCCAAGTCCCTGGCCATGTGGAGGTGCCCAGGTCCTGGCGGTCTACTGGGAGGAGCCATTGTGCCCGTCTTCATTTGTGAAGGTGAAGTGCCACTCAAGGTCAGCCTCTGGTGGGGATTTGTGATCGACTTTGCCAAGGCCCAGTTGCCCAGTCCAGTGATAAATGACACTGGTGCAAGACCTTGGTCTTTGGAGGAGACCCCAAGGTCAGACCCTTTCCACTGGGTCTCCAGGTAATTTAATCCAAAGGCCTTCCTGATACGGAGTTGTGGGTGGCATGACAGGGCGCCCCCTTCTGTCAGGCCTGTGTGTCTGGGTGGTATGTGATGTGGGCGATGGGCATAGCATGGCAGTTTATACTGCAACTGATTGTGATGGTCTGGTGACGTGTGTGCAGTGGGCCGGCCGCGTGATGACCAGTAACTGCGTAGGCCAACGTCCCGCTACCAGACTTGACCAGCCTTCATTTACATAATCGTAGCGCGTCGCGGTGACCATTGGGGGGCTCAGTCGTGCAGTGGGCCGTGACAAACTGGGACAAGTCATCAGGCAGTTTGTGTGTGTGTGTGTGTGCCGGGATGAAGGTGGCTGTGAGGAAGTGTAGAGAGGCCCGTCTGTGCCAGGGTCTCTTGTTTGTTCTTTAGGACCCCCACTGGTGCTGCCATGTGAAGAGAAGGCTGGAGAGAGTCGTGTAATCGAGGTGACTCTGCCAGGATTTAACTTTGCGTGGTCTCCTCTAAGGTTTACATGAAGGTCTCTACTGTGACTAACGTCACCTTTCTGGTGACAAATCCTCCATCGAGGAACAATCGGGTCTTGATAGCATCGGACAAAGTGACCGCCATGAGCCTCGTGCCTCTTGGGCTGTGCACGTCCTCACTTGAAATGGCAGCCACACGTGCAGACGACGCACGCGGCCCCCCCCCCGCCATTGACAGTACTTGATGTCTCCACACCGGGACCCTCCGTCCGCTGGCTTCACTGCACATGGGCCCTCCTGGCCGAGGTGTGCCGCACAAGTGCGTTAGGTTGGCACTTGCCCGCCTGGCATGCTGTGTTTTGTTCGCCCCGAACCTTTAAATCATTTCACGTTGGACCCCCAGGTGTCTGAGAGTCGCTGGAATCTTTGATGTTCTTGGCCAGAATTCTTCTTCATGTTAACCTCAAAATCCTCCATTCTCTCCCCCAAACAGGCAACACCCCCTCCCCTTTTGTGCCCATGGACCCCACGAGCTGCCCCATCATCCCAGGCCAGGAGACGCTGATTGAGATTTCCAAGGGCCGCTCAGGACTGGGGCTCAGCATTGTCGGTGGGAGAGACACCCAGCTGGTGAGTTGAAGCCGAGACCTGCACGGCACTCAAAGGGGGGCCCTGGTGGTCTGTGGTGAGACCGGGGGGCCGCGCCCAGGGTGGGATCTTCTCTGGAGGCCTCGGTCAAAGCGGTGAATGTATGCAGACCCGTGTCATGTGTCACAAGAACCGCAGGATACAACTTAAGGACAGGAGCCGGACATTTTCATGCAGAATGGCGAGGACAAACGCTGAACAGCCAACAGCCGGAAAAATCCTCGCGTTGTCCGTGTTGCGTCCAGTTGTCCCAAACGCGTTCCTTTTCACTCAAATGCTGTCCACTAACTCACTTGTGACAAAGCAGACGGACGCTCTCTCGAATGACAATGACGCACATGTGCTCAGACATGATGAAGAAGCGTTTGAATTGTAGACCCGCCTCCCCGTTCTCTCATTGGTCACGAGTCCAGCCCAGTGAGTGCTCGCTCGTTCATTGGCCAGCTGCACGCATCACATGACACGCACACAGACGGCGCCCTTGGAGAAGATTGGAAGTTAAAGAGCAGAGGGTCCGAACCGCACATCCGTGAGGCGTCGACACGCAGACGGCTCCTTCACTGCCCGGGGGTCCTGCGGTTGTGGGTGTGGAGAGACGTGATGGCGGGAGGCAGGTCTTCAATTCCAGCGCTCCATTCGCCTTCCAAAGTGGCTTATTATTTGAGATCGGGCAACTGGGTGACGTGACACAAGTAACGTGGGGGACGCGCTGATCGTGGCTGCTGTTGTCACCACAAATTCCTGATTTAGCACAAAGTTTCTCTCTCTGTTGTGGCTGAGAATCTGAGCACTACAATTAGGTAAGCAACATTAAAAAACCAATTGTGTTTGAGTCGAGTGCCCCTCGTCGTTTGGGTCGAGTGTTCCTTCAGAGCCACACGTCACCACAGGTCTATGCCAGCAGTTTCAGAGTGGACATGGAGGTCAGGGTTAGTAGGGTCAGCGGGTACCATAATGACTACGCGTTACTGTAGTAAAGGACAGGGTGTGCTGTGATTAGCATGTCGATCACTTTGATTTGTCACCGCCTATAAACTGCTGACCCAGACGTGCGGTGACGTCACTTCTGTCCTCAGACTGCTCCCGCTGGCCTGTGCTGATGTGTGCACCTCCACTCCTTTAAGCTTTCCTAGTGCTGCAGGTCGGTTGGTCGCCACTAGAGGGCGCCATTGAGCTGAAGTGACTGAAGATTATGGCAACATAAGTGGCTTGATAACAAATACGTTTCATTTATAAGATTACAGCTATGGGCCTCGTGTGTTCTATATTACAATTGACAGTTTAGACAGCAATAAATGTAAAAAAAAAAAAAAAAATACAAAACCGAGTGCCTTTATGAACAATTCATCACAGGACATTCAGCAGAAGTGTGTCAAGAAATGTCACAAACAGCAATACGCCTGCATAGCGCCTCAGCGGGTCTGGAACTGCCCAGTCACACGTTTTCATTCTTTTTAGTTTGCTTTGTTATTAGGCGTTCTGGTCGTTCTCTGTTCAGACACAAGTATTTATCTATCTATTATATAGCGCCTTTCACACCTGTCTGTCTGTATGAAGTACAGGGCTGCTTGGGAGTTGTAGTTTTAAAGTGCAGCCCAGTTGGGGGCTCGGCCAGATGGATGCTGCCACACAGCATACTGGGGGAGAAACTGCCCCTCTAGGCAAACTCTCACCATCCATCCATCTTAGCTGGCATGTCGGCCCCAATCCCTTTACCATCTATGACAACCTAAAACGTAATCTGAATAGTGCTCTGTTACGTAATGATGTGACTTTAATAAAATACTAAAAATTCTCTAATAACCTGTCACTTTTTTGAAAATGAATGTTTGGAAATCTGAATGTTTTCTCAACAGAAACAGAAACAGATACAGAAGAGAAACATAAACATTAGACAAAATTTACATACAATTCCAGGGGACCTAAGCCTTTTGGACAGTACTGGAGGTGAACTATTGGTGTGATTTCACAAGAATCCAGCATTACTAATATGAAAAGCCTTATAGGGAGGCCATCTTAGTGAGGTCAGAAGCCTTATAGGGAGGCCATCTTAGTGAGGTCAGGAGCTTTAAAGGGAGGCCATCTTAGTGAGGTCAGAAGTCTTATAGGGAGGCCATCTTAGTGAGGTCAGGTGCCTGGAAGGCCATCTTAGTGAGGTCAGGACCCTTAAAGGGAGGCCATCTTAGTGAGGTCAGGACCCTTAAAGGGAGGCCATCTTAGTGAGGTCAGAAGTCTTGTAGTGTGGCCATCTTAGTGAGGTCAGGAGCCTAATGTAGTTTGGACATTCTGTCTGATGTTTGAGCTTCCCCACAGTGAATTTCCAGTCAGATTTTGAGGACAACATTTTCCACGGTACTGTCAGTAATTTTATTTTATTATTATTCTGTTCATTGTGTAATTCTGTCTGGAGGACCAGTCCTTATGTGTTTTTGTGCCAGCAGGACTGAACCCAAGCTCACATACCCCATTGTTCCATTTCGTCATCAAGCTCCAAACAAGCCCCTTAGATTTTATATCGGCGCTAACCGTTCTGAGGCCCTCGTTTTTTGGACAGTTGTAGTGCAGGCCAGTTAAGGGCCACATGGCAACTGGATTGACTGGACAGGCTTGATGTTTCCAGTCCAGTTCATTCTCCACTGTGCCACATCACCTGGCCCTCAAGGCAGCGAATGGGATTCAGCCCCCACTTCTGTGTCACCACCTTGAATTTTACAGCCACCAGTATGTGTGGAAAAGTCCACTCTGGGCACCCACCATTGTGTGAACCTCTGTCCTCATTGGGCGCCATGGGTTTGCTGATTTCTTCTTCTTCTTCTTCTGTGTAGAATGCCATCGTAATCCATGAGGTCTACGAGGAGGGGGCTGCAGCTCGAGACGGACGCCTTTGGGCTGGCGATCAGATCCTGGAGGTAAGGCCTTGGTTTCTTCCTATAGTCTGTAAGTGCCCGGCGTGTACTGCACCCGCTGTTCTAGTCAGGGTGACAGCAGTGGTGGCCTGTCCCATACGCCGCACATCAGGCCTGCCGTCTCAGGACACAATTGCACACCCTGAGGATTTGCATTTAAAATGATAAGAGGAACTTTACTGAAGAGGCGTTTCAAAAGGGTCTTCGGTCCACAGCCTGAAAGGCAGCGTTTGGTGGGCTCCCCGGGTCCCTCCCCCTATTTTCCAGCTGGCAGACCCCAGTTCAGTCGCACACCGCCTTCCCTGGCAGCTGCAGTTAATCACACGGGTGTTTGTCTTGGCCACCGCAGCCAGCGAGTGACATTCAGAGTACAGTTAGTCACCCAGGGTTTGGTGCTGTGGCCTTCGCCTTGTGATTTATGTCACATTATTGGTGGCAAGTGGGCGAGTACTGCCACCCGCTGGTGCACAGCAGGCAGTGCCAGACCCTCGTGGCTGCAGGATTGTCCTCGTGCTGCTTTCTCGTCGCGTTACCTTGGCATCTCTTTCAGTTTCACAGGTCAAAGGTCGCCCAGTTTATAGCATTAGGACATGAGACGTGCTGGGTGTGTCTGCTTACGTTTACGTGGTGACAAGGACCTCGATGTCAATAGCAAAGAGGGCACAAATGGTCCATGTGAAACTTCCCTAACTTGGTGATGTGGGCCAAGGTGGCGCGTTGGGTGGTCTTTCACCACAGGAGATTTCCTGATGACATTGTTCTGAATTTAGCAGCTGCTCAGGTGGTCCTAACGTGAGGTGCATGCACTTCTCCAGGCCTTCCTACACGTGTGTTCATGTGTGTATTGTGACCAGTAGGGGGCGCTGCAGCACCCAAACCCCAGGTGCAAATGCGAGGTTTACCGAGATGCGTGTCCTTCCAGAAGGCCCCTTCGAATTCTTTCTCTCTTGCTTGCTTCTCCTCCACTCCTCCCGTCGTCCACACCCGACCTCGGAGTACCCGTGATGCCAGGGTAATGGCCATTGGAAGCACTTCTGGGTCAAAGTAGGGATCACAAATGCCTGCAGCACCCCCTGGTGGCACCCATGGAACCCGACAAGGCTGCCCTATGGGAGTCCAAGCTCCCAGCATGCCTTGCAGGTGCCCGCACAAGTAGGGTAGCCCAGGGAGACTGGCACCTGGCCTGTCAGGGAGTGAGTGGCTCTTGCCAGGTTGTCTACCCATGTCCTTCCATCCTACTGGCCTCCCAGCTGGGTAGGGGTCTTCAGTCCAATCCTGCTGGGAAGCCAAGGTGCCCACCTGCAGATCGACATGCTTTGTCAGTCTTGTTTGTGCCCACTCAGAGCCGAGGTGAGGGATCGGAGCCCATCCATCACGGTATCCAACTGTGAGTGTACTGAAATGAAAGGCGCTATACAGAATAGAGATTTACTGACAGTGTGTGCGCTAGATGAACCTGCCAGTGTCGCGAGGGTCCGCAGTCTTCACCTGTGTCTGGCCGGCTGTCTTGACGTCTCTCGTCTCCCTCTTACAGGTCAATGGCAGCAGCCTGCGCAGCGCCACCCATGAGGAGGCCATCTCCGCCCTGAGGCAGACCCCCCAGAAGGTGCAGCTGACCGTGTTCCGGGATGAGGCCCGCTTCAAGGAGGAGGAGAACCTCGACGTTTTCTTTGTGGAGCTTCACAAAAAGCCCGGCCGAGGACTTGGCCTCAGCATCGTCGGCAAGCGGTGAGCACACATGCCCTTGGGACAGGAGCGTCATTGTCATACAGCTGCCACTGCCAAACCTCTGGGCCACCTCTGGGTGTGGCGTGTGCCTTTGCTTTGGGCTCCTTAGCTGAGGAGAGGCCAGCGCTGCCCCACCTTAGGAGGGTTTATACTTGGGTGAGATGGCCTCGCCATGCGGGTACACCCAGCGCTCTCGACCGCGAACTTCAAAGTCCGAGAAAAAACAACAAAAAATACAAAAAACAAATTCATGTCCGCCAAACATGAATAGCCGGGTGAGGGAATGACAGGCCACAAAAGAGGAAGAAGAGTGGGGACACCAGCTGGCTCTGATAAAGGAGGGTCCAACAAAATACGCCACTCGGGCAAGTTAATCAAATTCAGCCCTCAGCTCTGGAAATCGGGGTCCGTCACTGGAGCTCCGACCGGCGGGCTGCTCAGCCTGCGAATGGCGCCTTGTATTTGTATGCGGACTGGAAGGGGCGGGGCTAAGTGCCTCACTGTGCTGTGGGGGGAGGAGGAGAAGAGGAAGTCGGCAACAGCGCCCCCTGGCGGGTTATCACGTACCGCCATCGAGCCGCTGAGCAAACCTATGGGCGCGTCGGCGTGGCTCCTGGTCTCCCAGAAATGCCAGTTTGGTAGTTAAATTGCATTTGGAGGAACGCCATGCACCGCTAATATGTTTCAATTGCTCTTTATATTCCTTTTAAATGAATCAACAGCAACCTCCCATTTCTTCGAGTACTCCGACCAGAAACCCACTTGTGACGCATTGACGCCAGCCGGAGCTCCAGATAGTCCGAGAGCGCAGCATTAGGGTGCCTTCCATTCACCTGAGAAGTCGAATCTGCCGATGACGTCACACCCGAGTTGAGCGTGTTCCAGTAAAGCGGTCGGAATGCCAATATGGGGGCCACCAGGAAAGTGTTTGTCCGATTTGCTTTCCTGAAATAAATGGCAGTTGATAACAACACAATACGCTGTCATTTGAACATCCGAGCACTGTGGCAACGCATCCTCAGATAGAAGATGAAGTGAGATTTAATGAGACATAAAAAATAAACACAAAGTGCTAATAGACAGTGGAATACCACGACATTTTGGATTGATGTCATAATCTGAGGCAGGACAAACTCAGACTTGACTGACCCGCCATGAGATTCTGAATAGGAAATCCAACTGGCGGGGGCACTGAGTTGAAACTTCTGACTTCCCAGTTCAAATGGAATTACAACATTAGGCGTTTTATACATTAGTAAGATGGCCGCCTTACAAGGCTTTTTACCTTAGCAAGATGGCCGCCTTACAAGGCCATGTACCTTAGCAAGATGGCTGCCTTAGAAGGCCGTGTACCTTAGTAAGATGGCCACCTTACAAGGCTTTTTACCTTAGCAAGATGGCTGCCTTAGAAGGCCATGTACCTTAGCAAGATGGCCACCTTACAAGGCTTTTTACCTTAGCAGGATGGCTGCCTTAGAAGGCCATGTACCTTAGTAAGATGGCTGCCTTAGAAACCAGTTTACCTTTGTGAGATGGTTGGCCTTCTGCTGCACTCACAATTATACATTTTACCAAGGTGAAAGGTCAACATTGTGCGGAAATTCATTTAGCTTTGATTTGTCCAAATCATCAAAACTCGGAGCTCAGAGTTTGTAGTTCACATGGAATCTCCGACCCACAGAAGCACACCTCTTTGCCGTCTGGGAATGCAGCACTCCTCTTAGGTTTTCTCCCTTAGTAAGATGGCTGTCCTTTTAGGCTTGTCAGTTTTGGTACATTCACGCGCCATGAGAGATTTTGGAGTTCCCACTCTGACATTCCTTATTTATCAGGTCAGGTTCTTGGGAGAAATGCGAGGTGGTTGTTGGTTTGCTGTTTGATCCACACGCAAAGGAATTCAACATCAACTCTTAATTTTTCCTAAAGAACATTTTGGGGCCCTCAGAGACGTTCATTTACCTGTGCCTTGCCAAGCGCCCCCATGTGTGCTGACCAAATCGCCTTTAATCTGCCAGCAGGAATGGGACGGGAGTTTTCATATCGGACATCGTGAGAGGAGGCGCCGCTGACCAGGACGGCCGGTTAATGCAGGGGGACCAGATCCTGTCTGTCAATGACGAAGATATGCGCAGCGCTTCTCAGGAGACTGTGGCTGCCATCCTCAAGGTATGCCAACGTCAAAAGTGGGCAAAACCGGTCTGTTCTTTAGGCTGAGGACCACAGCAGGGGGTTCTGGGAAGCAAAATCTTTACTTTCCCTTTGGCCACTGGGATGCGTCTACAGCAGAAAGGTCCTGGCAAGTGGGAAATTGAGGTTGTCTGCAGCACGGCCTTCTGGGAAGTGTAGTCTTCAGCTTTCATATGGCGCTGCAGAAGAGAATTCTGGGAAATGAGATTAAATAGATTTTCATAATCGCAGGAGAGAAATTCAGATGTATACAGCAGCACAGATCCTGACAAAGAGTACAACACAAGACAAAAGAATAAAACATAAAATGTTAACAAATCAGTGGAGTAGCACAGTGAAGGCTGGAAGGGACGGACCTGAGCAAGAGCCGAGCTGCAGCACGACGTTACCAGGCACAGTAGCAAAGGGTTCTGGGAAATGCGGCCTTTAGCTTGTCTCTCGCGTTCTGTCACATGACAAGGGTGGGCGACGAGGCCTCAGGGGTGGGGGGGGGGGGCTCTCCTCTCATCTCATGTCTGTGGTCTCCTCCCTGCAGTGTGCCAAGGGGCTGGTCCAGCTGGAGCTGGGACGACTCAAAGCGGCTTCCTGGGTCTCCTCGCGGCTAATGTCTGAAGGGAGTCAGGAGGTACGTGTGGGCGCCGCTCGGCTCTCGCCGCCGTGTGTGTGTGTGTGTGTGTGTGTGTGTGTGCGCGCGCGTTGGTTCAAAGTCCTCCTCCTAATTGTCTGCCAGCTCTGAGAAGGGGCAGGGTGTCATCATCGGGGTCTCCTTAATGTAGAAACAATTGGGGCTGAGAAGGTGACATCGTAGGTGAAGTGGGGAGGCTGTCCGTCCGTCTGTGCACAACGTTGTCCAAAGCCCTGACACCTGCTTGGTAAAAGGCTTAAAAAAGCGAAGGCTGCAGACATAAACCACCGCCTACAGTACGTCATGTTAGGGTGTTAGGGACTTGATCAAATAAAAAGCGGCCCATCAGCCCCATCGTCATCCTCAGAGACGTCCTGACGTGTTTGACTTTCTCTGCGTATTCCTCGTGTTTTAGATTCCCAGACTGGCGCCTCCTTCCTACGACTCCGTGAGTGGCACGACAGGACTGCTCATCTCCATTTCATAATCAGTCTTCTTTAGGTGGAGGGGGAACACGTATGAAGACCACCTGTTTATTCGTGGCAGAGCGGAGTGAATGTGTGTGTGTGTGTTCTGACTGAGAGTCCCAAAGCGCCAAACACTTCCAGAAACGTCCACTAGAAGGGGAAGTCCGGCCAGAAACCCTGGCTGGATACAAAATGAGCCACATAGAATCTGAAAGTCGTCTTATGACAAACGCTCACCGTAGAGCACACGAGGACTAAAAAGAGGAGGGGACAAAGCCAACAAACATCCCCCCCCCACCCCGAGTCACAATCCAATGACAAAGAAGAAGAAAAAAAAGACGAAATGACAAAATGATCAGAAATCCCAAAGCACAAGTAACACCCTCCAACTCCCTAGTGCACTTTGAGCGACCCGCCAGGAACTGGGGAAGACCCTCCTGATTTCCCCCTGGGGGAGACTCTTGCGAGTGCCAAGGAGGTGGTCTTCATGCAGAGCTGACCAAGTCAAGGCCGACCTTTAGGGGGTCCCTGGACGACACAGGGGGAGCTGTTGACTTGAACAAACCTTCCATGTTGCCCTTCCCTGTCACCTCACTGTATGTCGTCCCCCTGCATGTCATTTTGCTGTACGTCCCCCTGCCACGTCTTTTCTATGTAAGCCCCCCCCCCCCCAATATGTCGTTTTGCCGTACCTCACCCCGTGCGCCCCCTATATGTTGCCCTGCTCTATGTCATTTCTGTATGTGGTGTTTCTTTACTGGCTGTGCTACTCGTCTAAGACGAGTAATCAATGTAGACCTCAGCGTTAGTGTTTGCTGTGCTCCATCTGTTGGAATGTATTGTGTAATGCATTGCATTTGTTATTCCAACAGGTGACGTGTCTCAAATTTGTACCACCTGCAAATGTTTGTGATGCACCATCTGTTGGAATGACAGAGACGGAGCAGCCATACAGGCACACAGCCACCATGTCATTTCTCCACACTTGACGTCACCGTTTGGTCCCTCTGTGTGCCCCTTCACTGTTTGTCACCCTCCTGTCTTCCATCCATGCACAAGGTCTCCAGTTATTTATTTCTTGTATCGGCCCACCAAACCAAAGGGTCACATCTGCCACCACCTTAAGATAGCCCGGCGTCCCCGGTCACTCGAGGGTCCGAGCCTTGAAGCAGTGGACGTGTGGCCCACTCTCGCCCTCCTCGCACTTTCTCCTGTTACCTGCAAATCGTTTTTGTCCTCCGCTCCTTTGCGTCTCCGTTGTCGACCACCTGCTTTGCTGGCCTCCATTTGTAACACTCCTGTAGGGGGACCCCAGGGCCTCCCACCTCGTTTGTGCTGCTCGACTGTTGGCCGCTGAGTCTGCGTCAAGTATGAGATGAGGAAAGGCGCTATAGTCCTAGCCCAAAGTCGACAGTACATCAAGGTGGACGCACTCGGCTGCTGTGCCCATGAGTGAGTGACCCGTGTCTGTGTGTGTGTGACGTCTTTGTGTGTGTCATACGTGACCGAGTGTTGTGTTTCCAGTTTCTCTCTTTATTTTCTTTTGTGTTTTTATTTATTTGTGTCACCTCAGTTTTTGCCATCTTTGGCCTGTCAGTTTGTCTTTCTTTTTCACTTGCGTCTTTTTGTTTGCAGCTCAGCTTCACCGGTGCCAAGAAGTCGTCCCTGGAGGCCCCTCCGAATAATCCAGGTGTGGCAGCGCCCGTCTACTCATGAGTTTGGGTTTGTGTGTGTTAACTGTAAAGTGCTGCTGGTAAAAGGCGCTATATAAAGTCACTTGCCAGGTGCAGTCGGACGAGACGGACACCATGTCACCCTGTCCATGCGCACAACTGCCATTGCCATGCTTTCCCTTCAGGCCTCTGGGCTCAAATGGCTTGGGGGGGTTCCACACAGACACCTGCTGGCATCGGCAGGATGTCCCCCTGAACGTCATGGGGTTTGTTCAGAGCAGCCTCTGAGATGGGCATGCTGTGCATGGCACTGTAGTCGAGAGGGGTGTACAGTGGTGCTCACAAAGCTGACCTGGCAATGACGATCCAGCTGTGTGTGCCTGGGCTCGCCTCGGCCACTGGTGGTCTGGGGTGGGCACTCCATGTGCTGACCCCACCCTAAAATGTCCTCTTGTTGTGTCCTTTTTTTTTTATTCTGATTATCAGGCTCTGAAAATGAAATCCGGACAGTGGAGATCTCAAGGGTAAGAGTGGCTGCTGCGACTCGACGCGGGATCACTGATGTCTGGGGAGGGTGTGACATCCCATAATAATCTGAGGCAGGCACACCGTACGGAGAGAAACTGAAGATACCTGGGGCGGTAGCCATCTCTCATATAGCGCCTTTCATCATCTGTCTACTTCTCGCTCATATGGTGCCTTTCACGTGTATCTGTCTGTCTGTATAATCACTTTCACCTCAGTCAGTCAGTCTGTCATTACTGTATAGCGCCTTTCATGTCCTTCAGTTAATCTGCCTGTCAGTCATAGAGTGTAAGTCACATCTCTCTGTCAGTCTTTACTATATAGTGACTTTCATATCTGCTTATCAATAAGTCTCTCATATCTGTGGCAAAAGAAACTTGGAGGGGGTCCAGGGCCGGCCATATTGGACGAGGTGTGAGACCTCGGCCAGCTGTCCGTCCACCTCCCCCTGGCACTCCACTGTACTGTCAGTCTGTCCAGAAAGTCCCAGGGCCCATCTGGTTGGTGTCCTCCATGCTGGCGTCCGTCCCCTCTTTATTCTGCATGGCAGGCGCACACTCCATCTTCGATGCCCCCCTCTATTAATAAGTGTTTATAATCTGCTCTCCTCTGGTGGCTCACGCTGTATGGTGGTGGACGTCCTGTGCTTGAACTTCTCACCACACCTGCCTGTCTGTCTGTCTGCTTGCTTGCAGGGTCCCACAGACGCACTGGGGATCAGTATAGCCGGAGGGAAGGGGAGCCCGCTGGGTGACATTCCCATCTTTGTCGCCATGATCCAGGCCAACGGAGTGGCAGCCCGCACTCAGAGACTGAAGGTAAGGCAAAGGCCACCGAGTGGTTCTTCTCTTGGCGTCCATCTTGTCTCCCACAGTTGAGGGGATGAAGGCATTGAAGACGTCTGCATGTCCGGTGGTCCCCCAGCTCAGGGCAGACACAAACAGTTGAACGGCTGTCTGTCCGTGGATCCATAAAGACAAGCAGGTGGACACTCCTGTGACTCGTCAGTCCTTAGTGCTGTGAAAAAGTCTTTGCCCCCTTCCAGTTTTGGTGCATTTGACACAACGGGTGACCTCCGACCTTTAGACAGAAGGTGACATTAGAGGGCGGGAGTCTGAGTGGACGCACAACGCTGTTTTCACATCAGGACCTTCTTTATTCGAGGAACAAAGTCCTCCAGCACCGTCGTGTGAGAAAGTAATTGCCCCCCAGAGCTTCAGTAACTGGTTTACTACACACGTCATGTCATTACAGGCGGAGTGGTGGCTCTGAGGTTAGGGATCTGCACTGGCAATCAGAAGGTTGCCAGTTTGAATCCTGTAACTGCCAATAGGGACTCTGCTCTGTTGGGCCCTTGAGCAACGAAGGCTCTTAACCTGCAATTGCTGAGCGCTTTGAGTAGTGAGAAAAGCGCTATATAAATGAAAAGAATTATTATTTTATTATTATTATTTGTCACATGGCTTTCAAGGTGCCTGATCTTCTTCAGGCGCTCTGGTGGGCTTGTGAGCGTCCCTGTCCTCTTGAGGTCCTCCCTATTAGGTTCAGGGCTGGACTTTGAGGGGCCCGCTCCACTACGTCTGAGCCCTTCATTTGCCGACGTGCTCTTGTGCTTGGGCTCTTTGTCCTCCTGGGGACACTTCAGGTCACTGACCGGTGACTGGACGTTCTCCTTAAGAATATTCCAGTCACGTCTTTAAACTCTTCATGCCAACTCATCATACCAGCACCGCCACATCTTATCGTAGGTCTGATGTTCTTACTGTTAGACTCCAGACACAGCAGCCCCCTTGTGCCGCTTGACTTGGCTGTCATTATTCTGAAGGGCTTCAGAGGTCATCCAGGGACTTTCGGCACTGATGGCTCCTCTCCCATGTTTCCTCACGGTGGAGTTCTGGACTCGGAGCTGAGCTGAGGCCGGGGAAGCCTGCACTTCTTTGGATGTCCTTCTTGACCGAGTCATCTCTGTGCCCATGGGGTCATTTTGGTGGCCAGCCCTTCCTGTTCCAGAGATAATGGTGGGCACTGTGGTGTCTTAGAAATGGCTTGGTCAACCTTTTGGTCATCTCTTCTGGCACTTGCGCTGTTCTTGTGGAGGTGACTTCACACTGAGAGTTAATAGAGGGAAAGCTTTAAATTCAGCAGGGCAGTGGAGTCGAATTATCAATGAGCTTTGGTCAGCTGAGTGAGTCACTAAGGGGGCACTTACCTTTTCACAGGGCACTACAGGTGTTGGTTCATGTATCGTTCCTAAATGATCCCTCCTCTGTACAATATGATATCTAAAGAGCCAAAGCCATCCACTGTGACAGAAATGGAGGATATGCGGACGGGGGCACAGACTTTTTCACAGCACTTTGTAGCGCCTTATTGGGTGAGCCTCATGACAAAGTGCTAAATGAGTTTAGAGACATTAAGGGCAACCGGCAAGCTGCAAAATGAGCCCCTTGAGCGCCCCAGCATGGCTGTGAAAATATGCCAATGAAGAGGGTGGCACAGCTGGGCCATGGCAGACCCTTCAGGGTTCAAATGCTGCGTCCTAGTGCTCGCCTGTGTGACATTAACTGTGTTGGCGTCTGTGACAGACTGGCTAAATGGCCCCATGTGAGTGTGCCAAGCGATTGACTGGCACCCCGGCCTGGGCTGGCCCACATCAGCCTGAAGATGTTAGGCTGTGTGAGGCTTATAAATAAAGGGGTCTGAAGCTCTTTATGATTGGGCTGATCATGGAAGGCGCTATATTCAGTGGTCACACATGGCAACAGACTAGCCTGGAGCTGTAGTGGGGACCGGGGACAGTTTGGCACTTTATGAAGGTCCTTAATAATTTAACTTTTAATTCTGTGTTCTGGTGATTTGTGTTTGGAGTCAAAGGGGGTGAGAAATTTAAAATGGATGGATTGCCTTATGGTGTTTACCATTGTTGACGCCAGCCATCTTGAATCCGCAGGTGGGGGACCGCATTATGAGCATAAATGGGCAGCTGCTGGATGGCCTGACGCACGCCGAGGTGGTGGACATCCTGAAGAACGCTTATGGGCTCATCTCTCTGCAGGTAGGCCTGCCATCCAGAGGGTGGTACTGACGCCAAAAAGGTTCAAATGTTCAGGTGTGACACACTGCCCCCTAGTGCTCACGGGCTGCTGGGACATTCAGACTTCCTGAGGATTGACATTGTTTTGTTTTAATGCTCTGCCCCCTAGTGGTCATCTTGTGCTGTACTCGGGCTTGCTGAGCGTTTCCTTCTCTCCTAAACCCTTGTTTTAAATGACACATGCTGTAATACACGGGCTTCCTTGTTTTGTGTGTGGTGCTCTGCCACCTTAGTGCTCTCACCCTGAAGCATTCAGGCTGTTCGAGATTTGCTGCGTCCGCTAACCCCTTGTGTTCTACAATGAGATGGATGAGCTTGGTGGGCCGAATGGTCGTTTCTTGTGTTGTTCTGTGAAGTACTGCCCCCTAGTGTTCATACCCTGGCATATTCAGGCTTCCAAAGGTTTTCTAGGTCTCCTCACCCCTTGTTTTGCATGTGACGCACTGCCCCCTAGTGCTCATTCCCTGGAATATTCAGGCTTCCTAATGTTTGCTAGCTCTCTGGACCCCTAGTGCCCTCTAGTGTTCACTTGTGGTATATTCTGATTTCTTGAGAATTTCTACCTTCTCTAGCCTTGTGTTTTATGTGTAATGCACTGCCCCCTAGTGTTCCCACCCTGAAGTATTCAGGCTTCCCGAGCTTTGCTGCCTCCACTAGCCCCCCTGTATTATATAATGAGAGTGAAGAGCTCGTGGGTGAATGGCCTGTTCCTGTCCAAATTATTGTCATGTTCTTATGTAATGCACTGCCCCCTAGTGATCATACCCTGGCATATTCAGGCTTCCAAGGGTTTTCTAGGTCTCCTCACCCCTTGTTTTGCACATGACACACTGCCCCCTATTGTTTATACCCCGGTATATTTAGGCTTCCTGAGGTTTGCCTCCCCTCTCCTCTTGTTTTACATGTAGTGCACTGCCCCCTAGTGAGCGTGCCCTGATGTGTAGTCGGGCTTTTTGAAGTTTTCTAGCTCTCCTAACCCCATGTTTGTATGTAATGCTCTGCCCCCTAGTGTTCTCAGGCTGTGTGACGTTGGTTGCCCCCCCCCCCCCCAACCCAACCTTGTTTTATTTGCAGTTCCCTGCCCCCTAGTGGTCACATCGTGATATACTCAGGCTTTTCCCCCTCTCTTACCCCTTTGTTTTAAATGTGACACACTGCCCCCTGCTGCTCACACCCTGGCATACTCTGGCTTTCTGAGGTTTGCCAGCTCACCAAAGCCCTTCTTTGATATACAGTATGATCCTCTGCCCCCTGCAGCTCACACCCTGGGGGTATTCGGGCTGTCCGAGGTCTGCTGCAAGTGTTTATTTGTCCCTATGCTCATCCCTCTCGACTTTCTGATCTGAACTTAAAGCTGAACTACTTCCTGTTTGCATGGCACAGCACAGAGATGGACCTGTTAGTGCCATAGACCAAAATGCCACCCCCCAATGCCCCTCCCCAGCCAGAGGCATCGGTGCCCAACCTGTACTCCCCGAAGCCAAATGCTGCTATCGGCCAGATTATCATCAGTGCTGTGTCATTTGTGCGTGCCGCCCGTTATCAGATGCGTGCAGCTGTGCCCCTGCGCGGTGTGTGTGAGCAGATAATCGCGGTCCGCTATGCACATCGAGAATTATCAGGCCAGCTTCAGGGGAGCGTGGCGTGCGTTTCTTCTTCTTCTTCTTCTTCGTTGTCATCGTCTTTTTTTATTTTTTCAGAAGGGAGGGCTCTTTGCATGTTACTGATTAGCGGACCCATGGGGACAATTACCGTGCCATCTCTTTATTCCTGTGCCCCTTGCCTCCCTCTGTTTGCCCATCACCACCTCAGCGTTTAGAAACGACATGCAAGTCCCGTCTCGTTTGCTGAGGTATGAAAGTGTTTCTGCAGTTCTGGACCATGCTGGTGCCATCTGAATAAAGCGGGACTTTCTGTGCCCAGGTGCCGCCTGGAGATAAGAGGCAGTGCCAGAGGGGAGAGGGTGGGGGAGGGGCGGCAAAACATCCAGTGTACAAAGCCAACGACGGATTCATGAACGGAGATCCATTTGTTTTCTTTAGTTATTTATGCAAATGAGCGTGTCACTCTTATTCCTTGATGTAGCGTGCGCACACGTGCCATCATCTATCTATCTGGCGTGTCCTGCCAGGATGTTCGGGTGGTGAACACATCCTGGAGGGGGCGCCGGGGCATCCTCGTGTACACAGGTGGACCAGTCTGTTGGCATTCACCTGGATGAAGCGGGTGCACACGACGCAGCCCCTCACGGACCACTGGCTACTTCACAGCACACGCTGAGGTGTGATGATGATGTGGATGAGCGAAAGGCAAAACGAGTCTGACGGAGCAGTCAAGAGGTCCCCAAAAACGGAACCCAAACGTGCACACGAGCCCCCTGAGGAGCCTGGCCAGGCCACTGCCGAGTCCCTTGGGCAGATTTACCTTTTATAGGCCCGGACCCTCCCAGCTACAGGGACCAATGGGAGGAGCCTGCTGGGCAAGAGTCCGGTCAAAGGAGACGCTTCAATGGGAGGGGCCAAGGGCCAGCTGCTTGTCATAAACATTAATGGGTGGGGCCAATTTAAGGCAAAAGGTGTTGCTGGGCAACAGACATTAATGGGTGGGGCCAATTTAAGGCAAAAGGTGTTGCTGGGCAACAGACATTAATGGGTGGGGCCAATTTAAGGCAAAAGGTGTTGCTGGGCAACAG
The DNA here is from genome assembly GCF_900747795.2 of Erpetoichthys calabaricus. NCBI lineage: Eukaryota > Metazoa > Chordata > Cladistia > Polypteriformes > Polypteridae > Erpetoichthys > Erpetoichthys calabaricus. The sequence continues at coordinate 169,991,750 of NC_041403.2, read as the reverse complement.
ACATTAATGGGTGGGGCCAATTTAAGGCAAAAGGTGTTGCTGGGCAATAGACATTAATGGGTGGGGCCAATTTAAGGCAAAAGGTGTTGCTGGGCAACAGACATTAATGGGTGGGGCCAATTTAAGGCAAAAGGTGTTGCTGGGCAATAGACATTAATGGGTGGGGCCAATTTAAGGCAAACGGTGTTGCTGGGCAACAGACATTAATGGGTGGGGCCAATTTAAGGCAAAAGGTGTTGCTGGGCAACAGACATTAATGGGTGGGGCCAATTTAAGGCAAAAGGTGTTGCTGGGCAATAGACATTAATGGGTGGGGCCAATTTAAGGCAAAAGGTGTTGCTGGGCAACAGACATTAATGGGTGGGGCCAATTGAAGGCAAAAGGTGTTGCTGGGCAATAGACATTAATGGGTGGGGCCAATTTAAGGCAAAAGGTGTTGCTGGGCAACAGACATTAATGGGTGGGGCCAATTTAAGGCAAAAGGTGTCGCTGGGCAACAGACATTAATGGGTGGGGCCAATTTAAGGCAAAAGGTGTTGCTGGGCAACAGACATTAATGGGTGGGGCCAGGGGCCAAATTAAGTTGAAAGGAGCAGCAGGCTTTAATTTGGAGGGGCCAGTTTTAGGCAAAGGAGTTGCTTGGCAACAATAATTAATATGAGGTGCCAATTTAGGGCAAGAGGTGTTGCTTGGATACAAGCACCAGTGGGAGGGGCCAGAGGCCTATTGCAGGTGAAAGGAGTGGCTAGGGGTGGAGCCTGACTTGACATTCATTTATTTTATTTCCCACCTGCCATTTTTCATAAAGTAGATCTGCACGTGCAGCGGCCGATGCCCAGGTACCCACTTACCGGTTCACGAGCTGTACAGCTGACTTTTGTGCCCACCTTGCTTCGGGTTCGGTTTAGTTGTGCCCACTGCTGTAGAGTCAGGGGGTGTTCAGTGACCCTAAGCTTTATTTTTTATTTAATTTAATCTGATTTTTGGCTGTGGGTCTCGCGCTGCGCCTAGTTGTGGTGGTGGAGCCTTTTCACATTTTGGGGGCCTTGCAGTTGACAACAGTTAGAGGGCGTCTGCTGTGCCCGCTGTAGTTGGCCTCTGGGGGATGCCACTCAATCATCACTCTTCAGGTGTGACCCCCCCAGGGTGCCCCCTTTGAGCTTAGTGTTGGCCGCCACCCTTTACTTTGGTGTCCCCCCACCATTTTCTGTTTGTTTTGGGGGTCTGCCTGCCCTTTGGGCCATTTCAGATTGTGCTTTGGTTTTTGGCTCAGTGGGCTTGTCTTGGTTTGTTTTGTTAATTTTGTATTTAGTTTTGTATTTGGAATTTTTGCCTTCTTTTCTTGGAATCTTTATTTTACAATTCATTTTAATTTTTTCCCCTTAAAGACAGCGGCCCTTTTCTGGGTGGTCTCTCTTTCTTTTCTGAGATTTTAAACTTTGACTTTTTTAAGCTTTTAGGCCCAAATCACAGCAGCTGGTCAGGGTGGCACTGGCCTCCATTGATTCCCATGTCAAAAAGCAAGCAGCAGGGGGTCCTCCACATACCCTGTGGTGCCACGTTGGCATGGCGTGGGGCAGCATGTAAGGGGCACATGGCCTGCTTTTATTCCTCCTTCTTTGTTAGTTTGTTTTCACTTTGGTGACAGGGCCGGACCTGAGCTGTGGGGACATGGAGGTGCTGGTCACATCTGAGGCTTTTTGGCAGCCTTGGCACATGTGTGATTGCCATTCTTGTTATTTCTCCACCAACTTATCTGCCTATTGATTTGTTAAACCACTCAGAAACCAACTGCTCACAAGCAGTAATGGATGACACAGCACTTGATCTGCCGTCACTCGGCTTCCAGGGGGCGCGGGGCACAGGGACACCCGAAATGAACCCGAGACGTCTGAGGGGCCGGGTTGGTGAAGTGACTGACTTACGTGGGGGTGGACTGACTGATCTGCTTGATTCTTTACACACAAGACGTGCCGAGCTGTTGGTCTACTCCGCGGGGTAGAAGACTTGGACGCTTTGACAAGAGTGGGCCACTCGGACCACCAGGCTCGTTGGTCTTGCTATACAACACAAGGGGGCGAGCCTAAATATATAGCCTAAAGTGTGTGTGTGTGTGTGTGAGCACTAGGGGGCAGCATGTTACCAATAGAAGAAGGAGTTGAGACTCCCTGGGCAGCCAAAAATGTGCCAGGGCATCACGCAGGGCCATCTTAACAGCATCGTGGGCCTCACCCGGGCAAAGTCGTGCACCGGGGCCCCCATTTCAGTTGCCAGTACCATAGGTTAGGACGGCCCTGGGAGTACGAGCACTAGGGGGCAGTACATCATCATATATGAAGATGAGGGCAGCCCCTCGGACCACCAGGCTCATCAGTCTTACTATACAACACAAGGGAGGGGAGCCTCGGTATCCCAGTGTGTGTGTGTGTGAGTGTGAGCACTAGGGGGCAGCGTGCTGGAGACGTCTGGCCACGAACGGGCCGTTCAGCCCACCCAGCCGAGTAGAGCAGGGGGTGAGCCCTAGGGGGCCTTCATGAACAGGTTTAGTTATCGGCCCCCCGGGCGGTCAGGTGTGGACTTTGGTTCAGTTCTTTACGCTCTTTGATCTTTTCTTGGTTTGATTTAGTCTTTCATTTGTTCAGTTGCTTTATTTGGATGTTTTGTTTCATTTCCGGTTTTATGCTGTCAGTCATGTTTGCCAATCGGATGCATTTTTCTTTTCTTGATTGATCGATCGATCGATTGATTGATTTATTTTAATTAACTTGATGTGGTTTCCCATCAGACCAAGTGGAGACGCGTGTTTTGTCTTTTTGCGTCTTTGCCGTTTGTTCTGTTTGGCGCCTTTTCTGCCTTCCGGTGTTTTCTGTTATTTTTTTTCTTTTGTTCTTTTCTCCCGATTGTCTTTTTATTGTTTGGCCTTTTCTTTCGCTATTTCTGGTGTTTTGTATTTTTTTTGTCCCCCCCGCCATGATTGTGTTTTTCTCGTTTGGCCTTTTCTTTGCCCGCCAGTGTATTTTGCGGCCCACCGTTTTGTCGTTCTTATCGGGTGCTGACATGTCACACGTTGACCGTTTTCGTTTTGCGTGGTGTCTGCGTCATGTGACTTTTTGTTTCTTTCATTTTTGCTTTTCTCTCACTTCGCATGCTTTCTGATCCACTCGTCTCTTTATTCGCTCGTCGGTTTTCATACTCGATGATCAGAGACCCCCATTACTTGTTTCCCGTCCTATTGAGCTCCCCTGATGGCCTTTGGAGTGACTCCCGTCACCGTCCCCGTCCCCGTCCTGTTCTGCCTCCTCGATTTGCAGTGACGGCAGCTCAGTCCACCTGACGGAGACGACTTTCTAACGCTGCCTGCTGTTTGATCGCCAATGCGGCGTGAAGGAGTGAAGCCAGCCTTCCAGGCGATGAGTGGCTTTTGGCTCATGCCAGGTTGGCAGAGACAGGGGCATTGTGGGCCTTGTGCCAGTCCTATTTCCCCAAAATGGCTGTGTGTGTCTGTAGGATAATCCCACCACAGTTCCCAGCTGCTAGCCAGAGAGCCTGGAAGTTTTCAAGTCGACCGAGGCCCCCCCCCCCCACCTCCCCCCCAACCCTTGCCTCGTCACACACAACCCGCGTGAAGGTGCGAGATGGCGCGCATTTCCCAGGAGTTTGGAGGGAGCCGTCCCTGCGGAGCGCCTGCGTGCGGCGAGATGTGCTGACAGCACTTGTAGCAGGTGTAATCCGCAGATAAGCGCAGGCGGGGGGGCTGCTCATTCATTACCTCGTGTGTACAAATCACTTATGCTAATGAGCTTTTAATTTGGAAATGAGGCCACCCCTCCCCCAGACACCTCCGCGCCGCCGAGTTACCGGAGCTTTCTGAAGGCTCACAAGTCGTGCAAGGAAGGAAACGGACCACTAGGTGGAGCCAAACTCCAAGTGGCCTCGCGGGGTCTCGTGTCCCCCCCCTGAGAGGTGCAGGCTTTACATGAACTGGTGTGTGTGTGTGTACGTCTATAAGAGAGATGAGTGTGAACAACTAAGGCACTGCACAGGAGCCTGACTGCAGGGCACTAATATTTATAATGATGTATCACGGGGGGGGGGGGCTCACCTTTATAGGGTCCGTACTGTCATGTCTGCAGAGCCCAGCGGAAGTGCCACTTGCTAATCGGCTTGTAACACGTCCTTGAGCTCCAGCGCTGGCATCATGGAGCACAACTGCCTGACCCCAAAACTTCAGAACACAAATGTGGAGAACAGGGCACTTGTACGGAGGCGGGGCTACAAGTCTGAGTGGCAGTTGTCTGGGCGGGGCTACATGTATAGGGGCAGTTGGATGGGCGTGGCTACATGCATTATGATCACACCAGTTGACTGGCAATCGACTGGGCAGGGCTACAGGTCTGAGTGGCAGTTGTCTGGGTGTGGCTACATGTATGAATGTATGGGGGGCAGTCAGATGGGTGGGGCTACATGCATTATGATCACACCAGTTGACTGGCAATCGACTGGGCAGGGCTACAGGTCTGAGTGGCAGTTGTCTGGGTGTGGCTACATGTATGAATGTATGGGGGGCAGTCAGATGGGTGGGGCTACGTGCATTATGATCACATCAGTTGACTGGCAGGGCTACACGTTTAGCCCCGCCCAGCCGACTGCCATTCAGACATCTCTGTGGCAGTTGGCTGGCTGGGGCTACTCGTCTGAGTGGCAATCGGCAGTGCCCGTGATGTATGTTTGGTTTGTCATACAGAGGGGGACTAAGCAGTGGCCAGTTTTGAATTATTGTGGTGGTCTCATTCTACTTTACTTGTCTCATTGTCCCTGTGTCATGCATGCTGGACACCTAAGATGCTCGCCGTCTTGGTTTCCAGTTTGTTTTGTTTTTCCAGAAGAACTGTCCTGTCATTTAGGTAGTCGGGGTGGTACTCTCCCATTTTGAGGTGTAGAAGCTCCGGCCCCTTGTGGGGGTCTCTGGTCCAGGCCCGTCTCTTCAGACTGAGGTCCACTTTTCGAATTTTGAGAGCTCGGGGCTCCGCCTGGTGACGTTTTTTTAAGATGGTGGCATGTGTGACAGTCTTGTTTCGGGGGTCCTCCACTAAAATCTGCTTGGCGTCTCTCAGGTCGGCACCTGGAGGTCCGCTCAGCGACCTGTGCCCGCCTTCTGATGGCCTATGAGGTGGCGCTGTGCCGTTGGCTATTTTCAAAGTCTTGTGTCTTTTTATTTGAATTCCATTTCTTTTTCTCTCCAAGGTGGTGGCCGACACAAACATCAGCGCCATAGCCAACCAGCTTCAGAGCATGGCAGCCAGCCCGAACCTCAGCTGCCCAGTGGCTGCCCACACGGAGGACCCCCAGTGAGTACACCGCTGGGCCAGAGGGGACACTGGGAGGAGGAGGGCAAAGGGAGACCCCAACGTGGCACGTCTTTGAGTTCTGGAAGGAGCCTCCTATAGTGGTCTGCGCTCGTCATCATGACAATGGTCTTTCTTGTGTCAGGGGGTCCATGTGGGTCTTGCAGCTCTGCGCCAGGATGTGCCTCTCTCTTGTTTAGGTGTGTCATAGCAGGAGGGGTCCACAGGGTGGCTGGCGCTGACCATCCAAGGGGAGGTAAATCTGAACGAGTGGAGGAAGAGGAAGAGTTGTGTCCTCTGGACCACTTGAGCTTCTCCCACTGGATTCTTCCTCTTCCTTTTCTCTTGAGTGATGTCCTCCATTTCGATTTGGATTGAGTGCCCCCCCTCCATGATTTGTCACCCCCTCTGCTCCTGCTTGTCTTTGCCCAGCTTGTGTTTCTCTTCTCCCTCCTCGGTGGTCGTCACACTCATCCTCTTGCACAGACAGACCCCCATTTGTTCTTCCTCACCAGAGCTCTTTTCCCCTCTGACTTGTTCTGCTCGTGATTTGTGTCCTCTTCCTTTTCTCCCCCTTTAGTTCCTCACAGGTCCCTGCGGACCCTCTCCTTCACGCCGACTGGTTCCTGTTCCCCTCCCTACTCTGCTCCATCTTGGTGGGTGTCGTCTCGTCTCCCGGACCCTCTGATGTGCTCTTCTCTCTTTCTTGTCTTTTCTGTGTGATGTTTCCTTGGATGTCACCAACGTCCTCTCGTTGGCCACCTGTGTGTTCTTCTTTTTGGTGTCTCAAGTTGCACCTTCTGTTTCCTCGCAGGTATTGCCCAGAGGTGCCTCCCCTCCCTGTTCCTCTTCATCTTCCTCCTCGCCCTGCTGCTTTTCCTCTCCTTTGCTGTTTTTCCCAGATTCTCATCTTCCGGATCTTCTCCTCGGCTCTTCTGCGTCGTCTCATCTTCTTCGTCTCATCTTCTTCCTGGACAGCCTGCCCCCTACTGGACCATGGCGTGTCTTCTTTACCTCTGACTTGCTCTTCCTCGTGTCATGTGTCCTCCTCACGAGTTTTCTTTGGCGTCCCCTTGTCGCTGATGTCCCTCCACCATTAAAGCAGACCCTCTCTCTTGCTGTGCTCTTTCAGAGCATCTTGCGTTTCTTGTCATTCTCCTCTTCCTCCTCGTCCCCCTGCTTTGTTTCTCACAGATGGCCTTCCTTCTGCTGGGCCTCTCCTCCTTGGCTCCTCTGTGCCCACCTCGTGTGGCGTCTCGCTATCCTGCCTGTCGTTTGCTTTTCTTCTCCTTTTCCCCTTACGTGTTCTTGACTGCGGTGCCCTCCGGACCCTCTCCCTCGCTGCCTGTCCCCCTGACTTGCTCTTCTCCCCTACCTCTCTACTCCATCTTGTTGCGTCTCATCTTGTCCACTGGGCCTCCTCTGTGCCCGCCTCGTGTTTCTTGTCCTTCCTCTCTGCCTTTTGCCTGCTCGTCACATGCGTGTCCTCAGTTGTCACCAGTATGCCCCCCATCTCCTTCACCGTGACTCGCGTGTTCCTCTTACCGATTTTTTCAAGCTCAAGGAGTTTCCTCATCTTCCTCACTATCGCACCAGCCCCCTTCACTTAACATTCCCCTCCTCCTCATCATTATTTCTTATTCCTCTCACCCCCCCCCCACTGTCCTCTCTGCCATCACACAAATCCTCATCTTCATCCCTGATTCCCACCCTTTTTTTGCCAGCCTCAGATCTCCTCCTCTTCCTCCTCCTGCCCGTTGTTCACAGATGTTCTCACGAGGACGTGTTGGCACTGTGTGCCCTTGGCTTTGGCCTCATGTTGGTCTCTCTCTTCTGTCTCGTTGCCCAGACCCTCTCAGGCTAAGATCGTCACCCTGGACAAAGGCCCCGATGGACTTGGCTTCAGTATTGTGGGTGGCTATGGAAGTCCTCATGGCGACTTGCCCATCTACGTCAAAACCATCTTTGGGAAGGTATGTACGACTGGTGGTCCGGCACTGGGGGAGCGAGTCCCCCGTTAGACCGCGTCGGTGACGTGAGCCTCCTGGCCGGCCAGGCTGCCCCCAAAAGCGCCGTCTGACTGATGAGCTCCATGCGAGTCGCCCTTTGACCTCAACCTGCAAAAGCGTCTTTAGTGACCCCGCATGTCCCAGAGGCCCCGCAGGCACCACAGCACGAACCTGAAGGTGACCTGAGCGGTCACACACACACACACACTCTGATGTGACTCGGTCTATTGGTCACCCTCACCTTCATTATGGGTGTCCCCTCATACAGATGACAAATGGCCACCCGTGACCTTTCAACCTGAAGGCCCAGCTTCATCACTGGGTGGACGGGAGACACACTGGTCAGTCCGGTCCAATCCAGTCCAGTATGTGCTCAGTATGGCATGGCAATACTGCTGGAGCAGGTGGGTGGCATGTGGACAGGCGTCACCCTGCTATAAGAACATGAAGGAGCAGGACAAGGACTGGCCTTGGGGAGGATTGTTTGTTTGAGTTTATAGGACTTCACACACCACCTTCATTATGCCAGCTGAGTAGGCCGCACATACAACACCAGGGCCACAGCGGGCATCGTGTGGGTTCAGCTTCCCAGACTCCTTTGGTTTAATTTTCTTGTAGGTCTCCTGATTTTTGGGCCCACCAGGCCCCTTCAGGGATCCATTTATGCGGAAGACGACAGCCTGCCAATCCTCAGTAGTACGAGTGGACACCCCTTCTGGTGTGTGCCCTCTGGGTGTTTGGTGTGGGGTCTAAGGTGCCGCTCTCGTTGTACGCCTGGGCTGGTCAGACCCTGCGTCTCTGGCTGTGAGTGTCCCCAACACCGATGCACTGCACTGGTTTGACAGACGGACCTCTCTGCTTCCTGAAGACCCCTACATGATGGTGTGTGCCACCTGTTGATGCCAGTGGTCTGACATTCTCTGTACTGCGTATTGCCAGAGACTTTGGTGTCAGTCTTGTCCCTCCTTAACCATCCAGGTGATGATGGCACAAGGACACTTCTGTATTATGGGATTCCCTCTGACTTTTCCACTTGTGTATAATCGGGGGGCCACACACCCTTGGCAGCGTTCGGCTGCCTATCCTCCAGTGTCGGGTCACTCACTGGCTGTCACCGATTAACCAGACAAATTTTACAGGGCACCTACCTGGCACTCGGGCACCCTTGCAGTAACTGCAGGACCACACCGTCCTACATTTGAGCCAAGGCCTGGACCCTCTGCTGCCTCCCCCGGACCCCCCATGTCTGGTAGCGTTGTGTTCCTTCCTGTCAGCCTTTGCCTAGAGGGGGCCACTAGAGGGCAGCATTGCGGTGCGTCTGCAGCTTGTCGTCACTCGGCTGGCGGCCCCTCGGGATTTCGTTTTATTATTTTAAGGTGGAGGGAGAGCCACTGCCAGCGACACGGGTTCAGCTCCTGCTCCGAGGGTCTTGGCGTGTTCTCCCCGTGCTCACGTGGCCTCGCTGCGGTATTCTAAGCCTGTGAGAGGGGTGCAGTTTTCTGAACGGCGGCAGTGTGGTGGCTCAGTGGTTAGAGCTGGGGCCTCACAGAAGTCGATCTGAGGGCCTCCGGCTGCATCCGCTTTGACTTTTGCCCCCTTTTTGTCTTTCCAGGGAGCCGCCTCGGATGATGGCCGCCTGAAGAGGGGGGATCAGCTCCTGGCGGTGAACGGAGAGAGCTTGGAGGGCCTGACCCACGAGCAGGCGGTGGCCATCCTGAAGCGACAGAAGGGGACGGTCACCTTGACTGTGTTGTCCTAATCCTGCAGCCCTGGCCGGACTTGGGGAGCCCTCTGAAGGTGCCTTGTCTGCACATCATCCGTGCCACACGTGTACCCTACCTGCCTACGGCCGCCGAAACCAGCGTCGTCCATGTGAGCCCACCTGTCCCGCATGGCAAAGAGCCAGCCGGCCGGCCAGCCTCCCGTGTGTGTGTGCGCGGCCACCCTGCTTCCTGCTCATTTGCTACAGCACTGCCAGTGTGAGTGGGCTGTCACCTGGCACTGGGCATGGCCTGGGCAACCTTAGCAGAGCGCCAAGTCCCTTCATGTCACATGACACTGGGGTGGGGTACATTTTAGAAATAAACTTTCATGTTGGCACATACAAGGTGGCCATTGGTGCCCATCGTTTAGTGAAGACCAACACCTTCATTTGCAAAGGAACCTCGGGGCGACTCGGGAAGGTGGCAGAAAACAAAGTGACGGATCGGGGCTGATCATGTGACTTCCTGCCTGCCTGCACACACACACACACACACGCGTGTGCATACACTACTAACATTATCAAGTATGTGTTTATATACAATTAACAGGGCGGCTTGTGTGTGCGGTGGGTATAAATATCGGGGATGTGTGGGCACACAGCGTATGGAGGTGTGTGTGTGTGTGTCACCCGTAGCCCATGTCACACACACACACTCTCTGTGTCCACTGAACGTCTGTCTGTGTGTCGGTGTGTCTGCGAGTGACTGCGTCGAGGCACGGTGACAGGTGGATGGCCGTCTGCACAGGTGCCCCCCGTCATTTGTGTCATTTCTGTTCTTTTTAATTTGAGTTCCTTTTATTTGTTTTCTGTTAATTTCACTTCAATGAAAGCAATAAAGAGACGATTTTCTTATTCCAAGACGTGACTTTGCCTTGTGCTACGCCGCCATGCCGCTACCGCGTGTTCTGCTGCCCCCCCATCGCCCCTCACTGTGTGGTTTGACGTCACTCAGGGGGGCTTTGGCTTTCACAAGCTGTTCTGTGGAGAGAAGGACACTCGATTTTTAAAACACGCATCGACCGTGAAATGCGTTACATGGGCCGCTTGATGGGAACAGCGGGCAGACAGGCGGCAGGGTGGGGGACTTTTCTTGGTCACAATTGCCAGTTCTTCAGTTTTTATGTATCCTCCTTACTGAAAGGACACGTGTCTGTGCGTCTGTCGTGTTGCCATTCCAGAAGATGCCACGTGACAACACGTTTAGTACTAAAATGCATTTCATTTGTCATTCCAGCAGGTGGCGTATCAGAAACTTTAACACTGTTTTTATGTCCCCTAATACTGACATATACCCGTTGCATTTGCCTTTCCAACAGATGGTGCATCACAAACCTTCGTAGTTATAAAATGCGTTGCACGTGTCATTCTAACAGATGCCATGTCACAAACATATTTAGTGATAAAGTGCGTTTAATGTGCCATTCCAACAGATGGCACATCACTCACTTCCAACACTGCTTTTAGGAATCCCATCACAGATGGCACAGCAGGCAGACGTGAACGTGGAGGTCTGCGTCGATTACTTTAATCTCAGCCCGTCATGAGAATTATAACTTGGCATTGGGTTCCGATCCAGAAACTCCAGAATGTTCCAGCCTGCTCCGCTCTGTAAACTCGGCTTATGACTCTCGTCAAATGTGTCACCGAGCTCCTGGACACTCAAGTGACGCCTCTGAGTAAAATGTTCAGCTTGGTGGTGGCCTGTCATGGGAGTGAAAAGCGCCATCGTTGTGGCACTCAATGGTGTGAACCAGGAGGGGGCACTGACTACGTCAGGGGGGCTTCAAGCTGCCGGACTTCATCCTTGTGGTTCTCAAGGCTTGGAGATTTTGTTCCTCGGTGGCTCCACTGAATCTCTTCAGGAGTCGTAGATGGGTGGGCGCCTGGCGCGGAGTGTCATGAGAATCCAGTGTGAAGGACACAGGACCGAAGACACCCCTTGCACTGGCACGAGCTCACTAGGCCGTTCTGCCCTCCTCTGCCACCTCTCCTCTCCATCCTCCTGGCATCAGACTCGGTCACAGTGGGTGGTCTTTAAACCCCACCCTGGCTTTACTTGTGCTTGAGGTCCTTAGATCCGTCGACAGGTGACGTCAGGCACCAGCAGCGTCCATGAGACACAAAACAACAAAAATGACCGAGAAGATCCAAACCACAGCAACACTCAGAATGGGGGGTCAGAACTGTAATTCTAACAAAGGCTTTACGTGGGCACAGACCACTCAGCGAAGTAGTGCCAGGGTGGCACTTCTAAGTCAATATTGGGCCTGCTGCCAGTGCCTACCCTCAGTCCGTGCCCGTCGCTGCCCCCGTGCTGCCCAACACTCGCGCCACACGCGGTTTCACAATCGCCCGTCTTTCTTTGTCCTGGTGGGTCTCGACTGGATGTCCCTTTGGACGAGCTGAACGGCCCCCCACATTTCTGCTAAGGGGTCTCCTTTGTCTTTTCCTTGTCTTCCGCTTTCTTTGGACTTTGCCCCTCTTGATCCTCCACACCTGTTGATTGTCTAATAAACCACACGCAGGTGACAAGTGACAAGTGACAGAAGGAGCTTTAATTTGTCATCAGACTCAGAGATTTTCTTTCATTGCAGGCTAACAAAATGGTTCAAGTTGTTGTCACCTCATGGTGTGACCTGATTGTGTGGCCTTGTCACACTGATGTCTGGCAGCTTCAAGCACTGGAACTGCATTGTCACCGCTACAGGGTGGCATCTATGCCCATTGTGAAGGGAGCGCCACGTCTCAAAGCCTTGGTCTTCAACCCGCTGGCTGTTTGTGCGTCAAAAGTGAAAAAGTCGCTGGCACCGGACGTCACATGGCGGTCATTGTAACCTTGGCGTCGTCCTCTAGGCAGATGTTGTCGTAGCCCTCGTCTCTGAAACACAGTAATGGGGGTCCACAAGTTAGTGTGAGGACTGGCCGACTCTCGGCTCCCCCCACGGTTTCAGGCCCGCGTCTCATCTGTCTGCGTGGAGCGCCCACAGGAGACCACCCAATGAGCTTACAGCTCCTTAAAAAAAGTGTCCAGTCCTCACTTGGTGGTCTCCAGTTCTGCACTCGCTATCTACTGGGGGGAGAATTGAAAGAAACAAATGGAGACCCTTGAAATGGTTGGTCCTCCTCCTTGTTGTCAGCCTCAGGCCACCTCTGCTCCCTGACTGGCACCATCCAGTTTGTGGGGGGTCTCTGCCTACTGGCACACTTGTTCTCGATCCCTCTGCCCGTCACCGCAGCCCAGCAGCCAAAATGAAAAGACTGAAGGGCATTGATGACAAGTCAGGGAGATATCTGGAGAAGGGGGGAGCAGATGAGACCACCACAAAGGCACCAAAGGTAGAATTCAGAGCCCACCACTCTGCCAGCTCAGGCTGTGACAGCGACTGCAGAGGATGTGCCCACCTCAACAATCTCCTAGGCGTTCTTTGCACTAAAAGGCCCACTGAGTAAAAGTGGCAAAGACACGTCCACCCCTGGCATCAAGAATCTGCGGACCCTGGAGCAGAACGTCTTGCGTGGCGCTAATGTGCCAGGACTGGCACTCTGATCAGTTCTTTACTTTTACAAGTTGGTTTGATGCCCCAGGTGGCTCCAGTCTGGTTCCCCTGCCTTGACAGTCAGGTGGGCCTCCTATGCCTGCTGTGCTCCCCTCCATATTTAAGGCTGAAGCCTGGTAGCAGGTGCTACTTGGCAGAGGACTTCACCCTTTTTGCTATGGCCACCCCATGGACTGAAGCAGCCCTCTGTCTCGGTCACTTGGCCGCAGTGACAGCCTCACTTGAAAGAGTCAAGTGAATTGTCACAACCTCAGTGCCCATCTGTTAGTAATGAAGGCTGGTGCCCCCTCTTCCCAGTCTACCCCATCTCACCGCATGTCGTGGAGGACGACTTCGAGGCTGGTGCCATTCTGGATCGCGCCATCGGGTGGCTTTCCCTGGTTGGACTCTGCTGGCTCCTCGACACTGAAACAGAAATGAACACAGATGGTCACGTGATCCCCGCCAGGTGACCTGTCCTCGGCGTGGAGCCGCCTAAGGGAACATCACGTCACCGAGACTGCGGATCGGACAGGAAAGAAGCAAAGGAACAGAAGATGACAGGTGGGTGTGACGTGGGGACTCTGCTTGGTGAGACCATAATAAAGACCCCTAAAAGTGAGAGACCGGGGGGGGGGGTGACAATTCAGATGATCGAGTGGCTGATAGGCAAATACATAGGTATGGTAGGAACAGATGGACAGGTAGCTGTGAAAGGCGCTATATAGAACTACAGATTACACAATATAATGGAGAGCAACGTAACCACAGATGAACAGGAGTGAAAGGAGCCGAGAAAGTCGGACATGAAAGGCACTACATACAGTCCTTTAAAGTGACCACCATGCCATGTGCTTTGTGGGTGGAGCTCTCTGGAGGCGGGGCCATCATTGCTGCCAGCTCCTCCTCCTCGCCCAGCAGTGAGTGTGGACCGTGTGGCCTGTCACTTGGTGTTGCTCAGGCGGGTGGCGCTTGTCGGATTGTGTTTTTTGTGCCCGTTCACCTCGGATTGGCTCTTGTGTGCCTTCCTCCTTATTTTCTTATTGTTTTGTTAATAAATCCTGGTTGGGATTGTTTCTACAAGCCGGAGCTTCACGCTTCCTCTCCTTTGTGAGACATTTTTGTAGAGTTTGGCACTTTAATTTCTAAGTTGGACTCCCCATCGATAGGCCTGTGTAGGCCGCAACCTGCAAGTAGCAGTTGGGGGGTCTTGCAGCCTTCAGGCATCGACCAAGCAGGCCAGTGAAGGTCCCGGGCTGCTTGTGTGGTCTTTTGGAGGCCTCACCCCCCATTTGTCCCAACACCCAATAAAACACATGATCACATGTAAAGGCTCTGTATAAAGTGAAACCTGGATACACAGGCATGAAAGTCACTATATAGAATAGAGGTGGCGCTACATAGAAGATGAGTAAATGGGAAAGGTGTGATGATTAAATAAATGAAAGGCACTATATAATGGGCATGAATCGTGCTGTATAACATTAGGTATGAAAGTTGGGTGATAGACAGCACATGGCACAGATGACACAGGGATGGATGAAAGGCACTATATGACAGATGGACACATTATTATTCCCAAAGGAACCTGCAGGAGTCGACAAAAAGGCACAAATATCCATATAATAAATAAATATGTTAACAAATACAAACATAAGAATTATGAGGTAATGGAGTAATGTGGGAGATACCACTGAAGTGATAGACGAGGGGCTGGGTGTGAAAGGCACTATAAAAAGTGTAAAATGTGCTATAGAGCAGACAGGTCGATATAAAAGGTGCAATATGAAATAATAATAATAATAATTCTTTGCATTTATATAGCACTTTTCTCACTACTCAAAGCGCTCAGCAATTGCAGGTAAATGATTGCATGTGAAGAGGCACTACACGAATAACTGATGGCTTCATGCGCTGTATGGAAGATGAAATAATCTGAAGAACGACACATGAAAGGAGTTAAAGAACAACAGACATGGAGGGTGGGCATCAGGGAGGCTTTCTGTGTGCCAACGCCCCTGAGATGGCCACCATTTTCAGGGCGGTGCTCACCTTGTGCCTTCACACCACATCTTGTTGACGATGAAGACAATAAAGACGAGGAAGAGGAAGACCACAACGGCGATGATCCCGGTCAGCCAGGGTGGGATGGCCCTCTGCGCTGAGACTTTATCTGAAAAGAGCCAAATGACATTTTTGATGGCGGTCAGGACGCCGGCCTCCAGTTTCTAGAGCCCCCTACCCGTTGTCGTCCTGTTAGAGTCGCCTCTTCATAACATTTAAGTGAAGAAAAGGCAAAGGCCAACAACGAGAAGTTGAACACACTCCGCAGGAATCGAGGGTCTGTAAGCTCTTTAATCACACAATCTTGGATGTCACACTTACGGTGACTCCAGCCTTTGTACTGTCACCAGTGTGACAAGTCACCGTGCAACTTCCAAGGCCACACCCCTAGTAACAGACCTGAGAATTGCAAACCCGAATCTACTGAAGGTGGCAGTCACTGTGCTGAAGCATCTCCTTTTATACAGCTGAGGCCACACCCCCTAGTGACATCATCGAGTGGCCCCGCCTCCTCCACCTCTATTTGATAATTAAAAGGCAGCCATCTGTGATTAGCACAATACGGATGGCAACCTAAGAAATTGACACAATGTGAATGAAAGGGTGGCACGGTGGCATGGGTGGTAGCACTGCTGCCTCACAACTAGGAGCCTGGACTTCACATCCCGAGTGTTTTGCGCCTCCCCCCCAGTCTAAAGATGAGCAGGTTTGGTGGATGTCAGCTGGTGTGTGTGTGTGCCCGTGTCCATGTGTCCCCCATCCATGGATTGTTCCCGCCTTGTGCCCAGTGTTTGCTGAGGTGGGCTTCAGCTTCGCAGTGACCCTGCCCTGGATGAATGGGTCAGGCAGTTGGATGGACAGACCCATCATAGGGGACACACTGTGGTGACAAACTCTTTGCTGAGGTGACTGGAAACTTGAGAGAAGCTCCAGCTTTCAAAGCGGCTGACCAAGTCTCTGACTGCACCAGCTGACTTGAGTTTGGTGGGCTGGCAGCTCACAACTGAAGTGGCGGGTCCAGCAGTCAAAGGGTTAAAGCCAGGCCAGCCAGGGGGACCACCAAGCATGACGTGGACTTTGGCCTCTTGAGATTTGTCATTTACTGAGTTTCGAGTATCCATTTACAGCACAAATGAATTCTTGTCATCGTGTTGACGGTTTATGAGAATCCAAGTGACCTCAGTGACCACCTGGAAACTCTGCATGACATTTGTCACTTTTGTCACCGGAATGTGTCCTGATGGTGACAATCAGTGACTCTTTCTGCTCGTCTCCATTCCTTTTATGATTTTGTTCACAGAGGACGCTGACAATGCGGTTAAATGACGTGCAGTGCCTGACCGAGTCTTCAGACCCCCCAACTGACCCACCAGACCATGTCCAGATCAAAAGGGTCCATGCTGTGCTCAGCTCTGGGATGAAGTGCATGACGCACTTGCAGTTTGTCACAAACAAGTCACAAAGACGTGGAAGGTTCGATTCCTTAAATTTGAACCTTTGGCCCTTCGAGGGGGGACGTCTGCCGAGTTCTCCAAGTGACCCCTTGAATGCCGTTACCAAAGGGTGAGATTTCAGAAGTCGTCCTCCCGTTTGTCAATCTCACCTGAGTGACCCCACCCCCCCCCAGTTTGTTGGTGGTCTCCACCTGCTGGCTCACCTGTTCTGAATGCCCCCTCCTATTTGAAGTGAAGACCAAAGGGCAGTGAGCTCTAGTTGGAGATGACGTGAAGGGGTTTAAGTATCTTGGGGGGTCCCGTTCACGACTGACTGGAGGATCAGAGTGGCCCAAGCTGGACCGGTCAGTCGTGGTCAAGAGAGAGCTGAGCCAGAAGACCAAGCCCTTGGTGTACAGCCGAGTGACATCCTGGTCCTCCCCTACAGAGTGGTCCCGAGCTGAGGCTAGCGACTGAAAGAATGACGTCGCATGTACAAGCGGGGTCCTGGGCTCAGCCTTGGAGATAAGGTGAGGAGTGCGGACCTCCTGGAGGAGATCAAAGTCGAGCTGCTGCTCCTCCACATCCAAAGGGGGGTCAGTGAGGTGGTCCGGCCGACTGATTAGGGTGCCTCCTGGGGGACAGAGAAGAGCGTCGGACACGTCAAGGTGGGACGTTAAATGCCACGCTCTCGGTTGATGTTTAGACGTGGATTTGGGGGTTTGGATGTACAAGGATTCCAAATCTTTGCTCAGGTTTGGCGGCTCTGGCACCTTTTATCAATCGGCTCTGCCATTTTAGGGTCTTTGTAGTTGCTGTTTCCCAGAATGCAGTGCGGTGTACACGCTGGTAACATCATCAGACTTTTTCACTTTTGCTCCTCTCTTGTTTTGAATGTCTGCTCTCCGCCAGTTTGTAGTTCTTGTTTGACCTTTGACCTGTCCACTGACTGGCTCACTTAAGTGGGTTCTGACCGCAGACTCCACACAACTCGTATAATTCAGTTCTAACAATGTCACCTCCAAAGTGACATTTGTCCGTTTGTGGAGCTGCGCAGCGCCTTGTAGGGGTTGTGGTTGCCTTCCATTAGAATGGCGATGATTCACACAGCATTGTGTCCAGTGGACTGCACTGAATATTACTGAAGAAGATGATGCTTTGGGGACATCAGGTGACAGGCAGGTGACAAGTTTGTCATAAATTGTCTGCCACGACCCTTCGGTACAAAATCAAATGCGCTAAAAGTCCTCAACGTTCTTTCTGAGCCTACAAAGCTGCAAGGACCCCCTTGGCCCACAATGCAACCAGAAATGGGCGGGACTTATGCAAAATACCAAGCTTTATTCAAATGAGGCCTCGTCCTGGGGGACATTGGAGGCGTTCATCTGAAGTGACATCGACTTGATGTGAGCACGCGTCGTGAAACTAACTTGTGACGACGGCCCTCAAGACTGGTGAACCTGCACATCACTCAATGTGACACTGGGTGACTACACACAGCCACGCGGCCACTCAAAGTTACAGTCCTAGAGTAAACGTCGCTGTCCGTTGAGCCTTCTCTGTGTGCCACTCGGACGGCCATTTGTCATTTTCATATGGCAGCCTCGTTTATCGTCTCATTCTACAAAGCCATTGCCTGCCACTGCCAGTACCATCCTGATGCTTTCGCTCGTCTGGTGACAGCTGGTGACAGTGAGATCAGTCGAGTGACAGCGCCCGAGCACACGTTATGGGCCGATGTTAGGCTTTAGTCAAGTTTCCTAAGTTAAGGTTGCGATGTTTTAATCACCGGGGTCTTCATGGAGTTTGTGTGTACTGAGCAGAATCGACAGGTGGGATTAGCGGTGGAGGGTCACCTGCTCAAACACGGAATACCGGACGAGTATTTTTGAGTTAGTAAAGTACGTTTAGTCCTTCACGACATCCGCCACTGACTTGTGAGCCCCCCAAAGAGTCACGGTGTGGCCACAGACTGCTGTGCCACCCCATCATGCCATTACTGTATGTCTACAGTGATGAAGGCCACCATGTTCCTCAGAAAGGTAAGGATTTACTTCAGGAAGTGGAAGTGCTTGATGGGCAAGAAGTGTTGGGTCCAATATCTGAAATATCCAAAGGTGGGCTTCAACTGAAAGGTGAAACATCTAAATATCGTCAATTGTAATCGAAAAAAAATCAAAAATAACCTCATATTCGTAATCGCTGACCTGGAAATGGTCTGAAACGATACCTCACATGCTTAGCTTTGAAACTTGTCACCTCCAGGAGTGGCTTGTGGAGGGCTGGGACCACCAAAACGAGTCACATATCAAACATATGACCAGATTCATGACCAGAAGCCTCCTAATTGCAGGAAATGATTTTTATTGTTTTATCGTTTAAATATCGTTTTATCGATATCTGATGCTCGTATCCAATTAGGGGTGAATCCCTGGGACAGTTGATGTCACATGTAAGTCATTCCGGTCATTTTTGCTGCAGACACCTATTAGTTTACTCTTCATCATTGGGGTGACATTTCCTGCACAAAACATGTGGTCCACAAATTAGGCTTTTTTGGGTCTGGTGGGGACAGAAGGGACCCCCAAAAGCGCAACATTTTCGATAAGTAGACATGGAGACGTTCAATGGTTTGTCACATGTGGGGGTCTTCTTGTACCGGTGAGTCAGTAGGACAAACAAAACTGAAGTGACTTCAGTGCACACCAAAGGAACTCTGAAGCCCCTGATCTTTTTGTCTATCCTATATAATCTGGTACCCCCTAATCAGTTTAGCCCCCCACCTCGCTACCTGCAAAGCCTTGAAGTGACCCGTTTGCTCCTCGTCTTACGCCGGTGCTGCCCCCCTGTGGCCTTAAAGTGGGCGCATTAAGTGGACCCCTCAGCACACGCAGTACTAAATGTTTCTGAATTGGGCGCCTGTTCAGGTCTTGTCACGTGTGCCTGGTCTGTCCCTCTCTTGTCGCCACTAGGCGAGTGGCCGTGATGACCTGCCGTCCCTTTTCGTCCCATCAAGCCGTCCTAGTGATCTCCCCCCCCCCCTTGGGTCTGTTTAATGTCCACGGGAAAGTTCGAGTTGTTGCCGCTTCAAGACAGCGCTTTGAGCGTCGTAAAGGCGCTATATAAAACACACGTGCCGTAGTGTTAAAGATTGTTATCTAAAGACAGGCGGCACAGTAGGCAGCGACACCGCTTCAGGGACCACCGGCCTGGGCTCAAATCCCTCGCCGGGACTTTAATCCCACGTCTCCGAAGATGTCACAGTTCGGTGACCATGTGACAGCGCGGGGGTGTGTGAGTGAGTGGACTGGCATCCCGTCCAGTTAGGCACCAAGACTCACTTGCCGCTTTCAATACCTGAAGATTACAGAGGTGCCCACATCTGCTGACCGCCAGCTCTCTTGAGCTTTCTGTCTGACTTTTAGACCACCCGGTTTTCGCTATGTGCCCGGTGCTGTCGGGATTCTCCCCGAGGACCTTCGAAGTATGAAACAAGATCGACAGCCACCGCGAGAAAGAAGACCCCGTTGTTACTTTAGACGCCAAACTCCCCGCATTGCACCTCGTAGCCCGCCGGCCGCACTCACCAGTCTGAGCCACCGCCGTCCTCACAAAGAAGGCCAGCAGGAGCAGCAGCGTCGCCACGGTTTTCTTCATGGTCCCCGTCACAGTCCTCCGCGTCTGTGCCCCTCTGACGAAGTCCTCACCTGTGGTCAGCCAAAGCACGGAGGGCAGGGCAGCGTCTCTTTAATTGGCTTACGCCATCGCTGCCCACCCTGGCACCTCCCGCTCCCTTTGAAGTCGGCTGAAGTGCACATCCCGCCACTGGCCACCTGAGGGCGCTGCGATTGAAGGAAAAAAAGTAAAAAGTTCAGCGGAGCGGCGGCGGCGCCCACGTCTTCTGTCCGACTTCAGAGTTTCGCAGATTGTTCTCCTGCCTGGACGCCACGTCCTTTTATTTGGCAATAACGTGCTCCGGAGGCTGAGGAGGGACCCCCGTTAACGACACACACTGAATGAGAGCAGTCGCAGCCAGCGCCTCCTGGTGTGACCCTGAGCCTGCCTTGGCTTTCATTCTGCAGATGGGCGAAGGTACACACCACCTATGGACAGGGTGACCAGACCACCCGCTAGTTCATGCATTACATCCCGTAGTTTAACAAAGTGTCTTATTTTAATCGGCCGATTATTTGGTAAATGTGCTCCCCCACCCTTCGAATTAATCGTCGTCTGCTAAACTCGCTGGACCCCAGCAAGCTCGAACTACATCAGAGTGGGCAGTTTAGACCACCAGGTCGGCCCTCACGGCGCACTGCGTGACAGGCCACCCCAAAACGAGGACACTCAATGAAGCGCCAAACGGCCGAGCCGAAAGAAGGAGACCACCAGACGTTTGTTAATAAGAGGGCAGGAGGCGGGAGCAGTGCATTGTGGGTGAATTCAGATACAAGAATATCGAGAATTAGAGACGGGGACATCCAGCCAGGGGTGACTTGGGGGGGACACGTTTATTATTTTATATAATGCAGTGATTCTCGGGTGATTTGTCGAACGGGGGTCGGCAACAGGAACATTTGGGGTGCACCTCGACAGCGACCCAAAGTAGAAATCTGGTGGGGTGAGGTGACCAGGTAGGCACCTCAGGTGGCACATTTCTGAAAGCACATTATGAAATAGTAAAAGACAAATATGAAAGTGTGAGCCTTAGGATTTCCCACGTGTCTAATGTCAAGGCTGAAAGTGACAATTGGGACAAACTGTTTCATTGTAAAGTTTTTCACATTTCGCGAGTGTCCGGCTGGCCTGTGGTCATTTAGGCCGGTGACCTTTGACATTGTGACAGGCAGGAAGTGTCACGCTGGCCCGAAGCTTGTCATGGCTCTGCAGTCACCCGCTGAGTGTGGAGGGGAGATGAGGTGCAGACCTGCAGCTTTTTGAAGAGTTTGGCTCTTGAACCCGGAGGCGTCTTTTGTAGTGATGGTGGGGGGATGTGGGGCTGAGCAGAGGAAGAGGATGAAGTGGCAACAGTCACTCGTCTTCCTCTCTTTAAGACCACAGTAGAAACCGAGGTGAGCGCAGGGAGGAGGATGTGGCCCGCCGTCCAGGCCCCCTTCCGAGCGATGCCGCGTTTCTTGGACGTTTTGTCATCACAGCCCAGTGTTGCCCCTTTTAGTGTCTTTGAGACTCGTTGAATGCCCCTCGGCACAATGAGGCATCACTGATGGTTGCCTGGGCATGGTCCCCTTGGATCATCGTGGATGATCATCGATTGTCATAGAATGTTGAGGGGGTTGCCCTGAGTGGATTACGCAATCTGCCAACTACCCACAATGCACTGCCATTACATCCCACACTAACTTGTGACCCTCGACGGTGATTGCATACGCCCTGCCAAAGAAGAGCCATTGCTGGAGCCCAAACAAACTGTTCCCATGAAGGTTCCAGAAAGCCCCCTTAGCAGCTGTTCATGGCTCTTAATGGGACTCCGCTTGACCCGAGCAGATCAGTGAAATGCCAGCGGCCTCCTGGTTTTAAACGCCTGCCCTGCCCACATACAGTGGCATGTCAAGCTCTCTTCAGGTCTTCGCCATCTCTTCTATCCTGCCGACTACACTTTAAAGACTTCTGTTTGGTTCACGCGTCAGAACTTCTCAAGGCCCAAAGAGCCCATGACCGCTTCACAGAATGATGAGGTTCGATGAAGTATTCAGCTGTTGCTGTTCTTATTGTTAAGCGCTCGCCTGAAGCAAAGCCATCATCTCGTCTTCGAAGGTCTCTCAATTCCACACCAATACGTTTCCAGAGGTTCCTTCCTTACTTCTCCGTTCTTAATTGTGGTGGTACACATTTTTCTGTTTCTGCGTTCTCACTTAGGGGCTTAGCAGACCCTTTTGTCCAAAGCGACTTACAAAAGAGGTCATCATAATGGAGAGAGCAGCGGTCTTGGGGGTCTTGTCTGGGAACAAATGTGACGACACAAGGCTGCAAAATCTGAGAACAAGTGGGAGCCGCCAGCCCCCTCGACACTTTAGGCAGCAGCAAATGCCAGGGCACGGGTGGGCACTGCGGCGGGCACCTCTGTGGGCACGGCTGTACACGCCACAGTGCATGCCGGGAGGTCGGGTGGGAGCACAGATGCGCATCTCCTCGTTCGCCTTTCGTTTCCAGTTCCGTTTGACCAGGTGGACATTTTCCGATTTTTAATTTTATGAGCGAATTGTTGAGAATTAAAAAACGAAACGGCCGCTGGTCAGCTGGCGGGTCATAGGGGTGGTGTGTGTGTGTGTGTGTGTGTGGGTTGGCTCTGCTGTGGACTTCAACCTTTACTGCCGAGTCAGGCTGTGAGGGGTCCTGGAGTGCCGTTCTCTTCGCCACTTGTCTTTGTGCCCACCTTGTGACCCGTAACCCCGACAAAAAGTGAATGGAAGGCTCGAGAACATCCAGCCTTGTCAGATTTGAGTGGGCCAGAGATGGTCCACAAGGTGCTGGAGGGCCGCACTCAGGGGGGGATTTAGTCTGAGCAAATGGCAAAAAATCCACGAGTGCGACCCCCACGTAAACACCTGATCTGAAGTTCACAGGCAGGCGCCCTCCATGAGATCAGACCGTCATGGCCGACCCTCCTGCGTCTCCGCTAATTCAAAAGAAGTCGATGACGGCGGGCTGACCCTCATGATGGGAGTCCCGCTTCAGGATTGTTTTCCCACATTCTGTCCACCCTGCAACATGAGCAGCCCTCCCTCCTCCGTCAGTGACAGCCCCCTTGGGACCCCCACCTCCTCATGACACCTCTGATTTACGCGCAGACCCTCCAAGCGGTCTCTCCTCGACCTGCCCAGACGATGGGAACCGCGGTGAGTGAAGCCCCTCAAGACGCACAGAGTCCTTCACACCAGAGGTGTCCCGTCAGGCTGCTCGTTTGGGAATTAAACTGTGGGAACTGAAACTGCCGGAGGGTCCTGCACTCGAGCGACATGAAGGTGAGGGGCTCGGAGACCACTGGTAATGACGGCGGGATGCGAGAACTGACCGGTGTGAGAGGAGACCACCGGACCGGCCCCCCACCTCACCTCTCATTCGTTTAATGGCGTGAATAATGACAACCAAAAGAAATAAATAATTAAAAAAATATATATACATACAAAACTGGGGCTTAAACCCCCCACCCTCCCTCCATCAAAAGTGCGTCACTTAAAACAGGTGACGAATCCGCCATCAATCAAAAGAACGGAGAATAAAAACGAAGGCTTCTAGAACACTACAGGGGGCGACATTAAAACACGGTGGGCATGAAGGGCAACTAAAAAAATAAATAGAAATAAAAAACGTACCGAGGCATCGTGACATTCCTGAGAAAAACACAGCCGGCCAAACGTCACAATTCAAAAGTCATTTGATAATTTATACACGACACAGATGACAAGGTGACAATTAAAGGGCCTTCCATTCATTATTCATTTCTTGTAGGGCTGTTTATGGGGGCCGTCCAGAAATTAGGAAAGATGACACATAAATACAGTCAGCCATAGACAGACAGATGTGAGAGGCGCTATATAACAGATCTACAGATAGACAGAAAAATAGATAAAAAGCATGAAAGGCGCTATAAACACATGCAGACATCGACGGATATGAAAGGCGCCGAGCAACAAGAAGACCGAACTACAGGAGAGAGGAAAGGCGCTCGGATTATCTGTAAAGAGACTTGAAAGGCAATGGCTATGAAAGGCGCTATAGGCAGATTGATAGGTGCTATGAATAAATACAATGAAAGGCGCTACATACACTGTATACTACATGTATGCAAAGGCTGATGACTATGAAAGGCGCTTTATGGTAGACGTGAAAGGCACTATATAAGAAATAGCTAGATAGATGAACTCTATTATAGATAGTTGACAGGTGTGAAGGGCGCTATATAATGTATAGTTATGTAGATAGATAGGAAGGCCATTCATATAAGAGAAAAATACTATAAAAGGCGCTATATACGCAGATGCAAAGATGGGTGGAAGTGAAAGAAGCTGTTTACAGGCAGGTAGATATGGAAGGCGCCATATAATGCAGAAATATCACACGTGCTGTACACTGCGCTTGATAACAGAGCGGCAGATAAGCAGACGGACAGCGGACCAAAGATGAACTTCACCCCTCCTCTATACTTTCTATTGTTCTTTTTTAAGTTGACCCTTTGTCTTATTTGTTTGTTTGTTTTTTGGGCTCTTTGTTTTTTTTATTTGACGTTTTTTTATTTGACCTATGTATCTTATTATTGTTTTTTAAATTTGAATTTGACCTTTATTTTTTCTTTTCAATTTCATCGTTTTACTTCATTTTATTTATTTGTTTGTTTGTTTGTTTATTTTAAATTTGACCCTTTTACTTCATTTTTATTTATGTATTTAATTATTTGTTTGTTTGTTTATTTTAAATTTGACCCTTTCATTTTTATTTATTTAATTGTTTGCTTATTTTAAATTTGACCCTTTTACTTCATTTTTATTTATTTATTTATTGAATTATTTGTTTATTTTAAATTTGACCCATTTACTTCATTTTTATTTATTTAGTTATTGAGTTATTTGTTTGTTTATTTTAAATTTGACCCTTTAATTTTTATTTATTTAATTAATTATTTGTTTACAGTATTTTAAATTTGACCCTTTTATCTTATGATTCTTTTTTTTTTTTTTATTGGACGTGTCGAGAGGTCCCCGGGGGACGCCCGCGTGATGAACTCCCCAAAGCCGCCAACAGAAAGGCGGCCGGAGGGTCGGAGAGGGTCGGCCGTGTGTGTGTGTGTGAGAGCCGAGTGCGTATCTGTCTCATCGGGCCAGCGCGGGGGGCGCCTCTGTTCGCGGACTGATAAGGGCGTCGGGGGCTCTTTAATCTGCTCGCCTTCAATGAGAAGAAGCCTCTCCCTGGGGAAGAGGGGGCGTCCACCGAAGTGTCAGTTAAAGAGCGCGGTGTGTCGCCGTGGTGATGGGAACTGCGCAGGGCTGCGGCACACAGGAGAGGAGCGGCGCTGATGTCGGCCCGGGTCCCCCAGAGACTCGCCGGCTATAGCCTGGGAGTGACAGAGGACCGAGGTACCCAGCGAGCTCGAGAGCGCGCCATTAAAAGGAATGGGAGCGATAAGATCGGCTAATTGTTATTAATGGGCGCTTCTCAGGCCTAAAAAAGAGTCATTCACACGAATTAGAGAGCAGATAATGGAAGCCCTCAGAGCGCCGAGCTCTGCCTCTGATCCGAGCGCTGATTTGTCTCGCGCTTTGTCCGTCCGTCCATCTCTCCACTTCGATGTTATAAGCTCCATTTTTTAATTCCACAGATTTTGGACAGTCGGCAAACTGAGACTCGCGTTTGACTTTTAAATGACGGGGCCGTTCAGAGGACGAGCGACACGCTGAAGTCCCAATAATAACAGAAATCCAGAAAACTTCGTTTTGACTGAAATTGTGTGACCAGTAAAGTCAAACACCGCAGCTGCAGATTAGAGGACGTAGCACTTTGGGGTCAGAAGTGACCTGGAGTGACAAATCAGGACAATGAAAAGTCAAAGGGGGCTCCTGTAGGCCCTCACGGCACTCAGGTCCATCATCATCATCAGGTCGCTCAGTCCGTCTGCTCTGATAGAGGATTACGGGGAGTGGGGACCTGCAGCTCTGAGAAGGCAGGACAGCAGTCCGTCAGTGGGCCACCCAGAGTGGGTGGGCAGCCAGGGCTGCGTGTCTGTGGGATGAGGAGAGCAAACAGGAGGAAGGGGACGAAGGATAAAGAAAAGTAAGAACTGAAGGGCCATGTCACCCCAGGACAGCGGGGCTATTGAAGGTGTCCCAGCTGTGACATCTATTAGGTGTGTGGAGATGAGTCCACTGGATGGCAGCGGGTCGAGGAGTTGAGGGCAGCATTGGTCAGAGTGCAGATTTTTAAAATCTACAGATAACAATTGATGTGCTGTGCACCACCATGGATACACACACACACACACACACACACATAACCAGAATACAGAGAAGCCGCTTGATAGAGAGATGTGAAATAAGGCGCTATATCACACACCGAGACCTTTTCAGACGCCATTTCAGAAGGTGGGCTGATTCACAAAGTCCTCAGGCCCCTTCGCTTTCTGCACACTTTATTGTGCTGTCTGTCGAGTTCATTTCAAATGGCGGCGTTGGCCCCTCAGCCTGCACTGAATAACCCGTTATGACAACATGTCTTCCAAAAGGTTAACCTTTAATTCCTAGGGCTATGCGGACCCTTCATTCAGTCCTTTTCAGAAGCCCCTTTGGCAGCCCCTATGAGTTTTGCACACCTGCATTATGCAGCTTTTCCGATCCCCTCAGACTCCGTTAGATTAGATGGACACGTCTGTGAACTGCCATCTTCAGGTGTCTCCACACGTGTTCTGGGGGGGTTGGTTAAGTCTGAGCCACTTGCCCCCAGGCCTCTCCTGCTTGGTCTGGTTGAACACTTTGGTCATTGAGCTGTCGCCCCAGTCTGAGGTGGCCCGCACTCCAGAGCAGGTTTCCTTCATGGTCCTCTCCACGTTCCTCAATCCAGACGAGTCCCTCTATCCCTGATGCTGCCGCCACCACAGTGCCTCACCCTAAGGATGGCATTAGGCAGAGGGTGACAGTGCCCACGGGTCTTCAGTTCTGTCTGAAGAGTTCAGTTTTTGTCTCATCAGACCAGAGAAGTGTCCTTCTCAGCTCTCACAGTCCTTTAAACTGGGAAAGGCGCTATATAACTACAATTTATTATTATTATTTATTATTCAAATGTCCTAAGCCTTTCACTCAAGAGTGGCTTCTGTCACAAATGCCCCACTGACCAAGTGCTGCTGGGATGGTCTCCAGTCTCAGCAGAGGGCTTGTCAAGCTCTGTTTGTGTGACCATCGGGTTCTGAGCCACCTTTCTGACCAAAGCCCTCCCTGCCTGGTTACTCACTTTAGGTGGGCAGCCATCTCTGTGGGGTGCCCTGGTGGTTCTCTGTCACCGCTCTGCTGTCCTGGCTCTGTGCTCCGGGTTATTAAAGTGCTGTCCCAGTCCGAGGTGGTCTGCACTCAGGAGCAGGTCTCCTTCGTGTTCTGCTCGATGCTGAGCCATCTCCATGTCTCTCTACACCCTCATAGCACAACGCTGCCACTCAGTCCTTTCTGTCCTGTCTGTCATGCAGTGGGACTTGTGGGACCCTCTAATCACAGGTCAACGTGTGCTTTAATAAATGACGTCCAGTCAGGTCAATGGACCACCAGTGGACTCCAGTGAAGTCCTGACCACCTCAAGGAGGACTCAGGCAAACAGGAGGCGCCTGAGCACGTGCAGTGTGGGGCTGACGGAGATCCTTTGAAATCATCATCATCATCATCATCATCATCATAACAATAATAACAGTTATTATTATTTTCTGTTTCAAGGCATTTTAAAATGCAAAGCGTCTGCTCAGACGAATCGGAAACCAAAACGGCCGTTCATGTTGAGCCCGGAGCTTCGACTTCAAACAACGTTGTGAGCCCATCAGACGTCCTCACTCTGCGACATGGCCGGTGTCTTCTTCAAGGCTGGGACTCTGTGAGTGTCATGACATTTATTATTATTATTATTCATTTGACTTATGTGGCCTTGTGGTCCTTTATTGCACTTTATTTGTGGTCCTCCTTCCATCGGGGTCTTTTGGTGTTTGCGGTGCCCGACTGCCTCACAGCTCAGGTGACATTGTAGGCCAGCACAGTTGACAGCCACTTTGCCAGCCCCTGCCTGGACACTTTCATAATCCGCCAATCCCCCATAACCCGTTCTGTTCCTGCTTGCGCGGAGTCCGGCGCACGTCCTGAGCACGTTTGTGATTTCACAGAGAAGCAAATTTTGGGACAGAAATTTCC
Source organism: Erpetoichthys calabaricus (assembly GCF_900747795.2). Lineage (NCBI taxonomy): Eukaryota > Metazoa > Chordata > Cladistia > Polypteriformes > Polypteridae > Erpetoichthys > Erpetoichthys calabaricus. The sequence continues at coordinate 169,963,710 of NC_041403.2, read as the reverse complement.
AGGATAAATCTTTATTTTATGAAGTAGCTCAGCGACAACGGAGGAGAAGAGCGGAGCTCGTGAGTGGCGCGGTCTCCTCAGGCGGCTGTTCACGTGGTGGGCTATCCTGCAGTCTCATCTTAAATGGTCCACGTTTCACCGCGTCCCTGTTATCAGATGCCACTGAAGCCCTAAACGCGTTCGGAGAGCTCTGTGCCAGGCGTGCTGTGGTGCTGACTGGACTTCAGGGCACTTACACCAATCTCTGCGCCACAAAGAAGGACCCTTCAGTTTGCTAGGTCGGATTTTTCCCTGTTTAAACTTTTATTTCGTGGAGTTTTGGGGACTGAAACTTATAATAAACTCGCCGCATTGCACCAAAGATCTGAAATCTGAAGCCTCTGCGATCGTCCAACGTGTGCCCAGCGCTTCCTTTGGCAGTCGTGTTCTCATAAAGCCCACCGTGCTGATTCTGTCATTTCACTTCTTGACCACCATCACCAGCGGTAGAGGGGCCATCACTCGTATTCTTGTCAAAGCTTCCCGTGTCTGAAGGCGACTCTCAGCGTTCCTCCTACGCCTTTTGGTGTCCCCGTTTGTGTCAGCCTGGCGCTTTCTGTTATGATTGGTCAATTCAGCTTTGGTTGCCCAGTCAATGGCCTGGTGGGACCGGACACACACACACACAAGCGTTTTATTAAACAGTAGATGTTGTATTTCATTTCACCGGGGGGTGTCCACACTTTTGCACACAGTTTTTGTTGCCTTATTTTGCATCTCATTAACCAGCCCCAGGGATGCACAAACCAGTGTGTCTCGTCGTGGTGGTCCCAAGCCCGGATAAAAGGGGAGGGTTACGTCAGGAAGGCCATCCGGTGTCAAATTTTGCCAGCTCAATATGCGGACAGACTTCCATACCAGATCAGTTGAGACCTGGGTGAACAATGGCTGCCCACCAGTACTGTTCGCCAACAGGGTGCTGGCAGAAATTGGGCAACTGTTGGCTGAAGAAGAAGAAGAGGGAGGATGAGTCCAAAGCAGGGGGAGAAGGGGAGAGGAGGAATGTAAAGAGGGTGGAACTGAGGGGAGGAACTGTGAATGTTGGCAGTGAGACTGGTAAGGGGGGAGAGTTAGCCGATGTGATGGAGAGAAGGAAGGTCGACGTATTGTGAGTGCAAGAGACCACCTAGAAGGGGAGTAAGGCCAGGGGGCTCAGATGGGGGAGCTCAGATTGTTCTGTCATGGTGTGGATGGGAGGAGAAATGGGGTAGGAACAGAAGGTGAAAAGAGGGTCAGACAGAGTGAGGATGATGAAGGTGGACACTGGAGGTGTGATGATGAATGTTGTTGGTACATACGCCCCACAAGTTGGGTGTGCGATGGAAGAGAAAGAAGATTTCTGGAGTGAGTTGGATGAAGTGATGGACAGAGAGTGGTGATTGGAGCAGATTTCAATGGACATGTTGGTGAAGACGAGGAGGTGATGAGTAGGTATGGTGTCAGGGAGAGGAATGAAGAAGCTCAGAGGATAGTGGATTTGTGAAAAGGATGGACATGGCTGTGGTGAATATGCATGTGAAGAAGAGGGTGGAACAGAGGGTGACGTACAAGAGTGGAGGAAGATGCACACAGGTAGATGATATCCTATGCAGAAGAGTCCATCTGAAGGAGACTGGAAAATACAAAGTGATGGCAGGAGGAGGTGTAGTTAGACAGGATAGGATGGTGGTCTCTAGGATGAGCCAGAAGAGAAGAAGAGTGAGGGCAGAGCAAAGGATCAAATGGAGGAAGACTGCAAGGTGGAGATCAAGGAGGAGGTGAGACAGGCACTGGGTGGCAGTGAAGACAGCTGGGCAACTACAGCAGAAGGTGTAAGGGTGACAGCAAGAAGGGGGCTTGGCGTGACATCTGGACAGAGGAAGGAGGAAAAGGAAACCTGGTGGTGGAATGGGGAGAGTATACAGAGGAAGAGGATGGCGAAGAAGAGATGGGATAGTCAGAGAGATGCAGAAAGTAGACAAGAGTACAAGGAGATAAGGCGCAAGGTGAAGTGAGAGGTGGTGAAGGCTAAAGAAAAGGCATATGATGAGTCGTATGAGAGGATGGACACTAAGGAGGGAGAAAAGGACCGGTGGGCTATACAGGGGGGCCAAGCTGAGGAAGATGAGCAGCAGGTTACGGTGATAAAGGATAAAGATGGGAGGAGAGTGTGTTGAGCAGATGGAAACAGGACTGTGAGACGCTGATGAATGAAGAGAACGAGAGGGAGAGAAGGTTGAATGATGTGGAGATCAGGAAGTGCAACGGATTAACAAGGAGGAAGTCAGGAAAGCGATGAAGAGGATGAAGAAGGGAAAGGCCGTTGGTCCAGATGACATACCTGTGGAAGTACGGAGGTGTTTAGGAGAAATGGCAGTGGAGTTTCTAATGGAATCTTGGAAAGTCAGAGGATGGCCAAAGAGTGGAGAAGAAGTATACTGGTGTACTGGTTTAAGAATAAGGGGGACGTGCAGAGCTGTAGAAACTTCAGGGGGATAAAACTGATGAGCCACAGCAGGAAGTTATGGGAAAGAGTAGTGGAAGTTAGGTTAAGAAGTGAGGTGATGATTAGTGAGCAGCAGGATGGAGTCATGCAAGGAATGAGCACCAAAGATGAGATGTTTGCTCTGAGGGTGTTGATGGAGGAGTAGAGAGAAGAACAGAAGGAGTTGCATTGCGTCTTTGTGGACCTGCAGAAAGCAAATGACAGGGTGACTGAGAGGAGCTGTGTTATTGTATGAGGAAGTCAGGAGTGGCAGAGAAGTACGTGAGAGTCGTGCAGGATAAGTACGAGGGAAGTGTGACCATGGTGAGGTCAGCGGTGGGAGTGACGGAGGTGGGATTACATCAGGGATCGGCTCTGAGTCCTTTCTTATTAGCAGTGGTGATGGACAGGCGGACAGACGAGATTAGACAGGAGACCTCGTGGACTGTGATGTTTGCTGATGACATTGTGACCTTGCAGGTAGAGGAGACCCTGGAGAGATGGAGATATGAGAGGAGAGGAGTGAAGGTCAGTAGGACCACCAAGACAGAATCCATGTGTGTAAATAAGAGGGAAGTCAGTGGAATGGTGAGGATGAGGGGAGTAGAGTTGGCGAAGGTGGAGGAGTTTAAATACTTGGGATCAACAGTACAGAGTAACGGGGATTGTGGAAGAGAGGTGAAGAAGAGGGTGGAATGGGTGGAGAAGAGTGTCAGGAGTGATTTGTGACAGACTGGTATCAGCAAGAGTGAAAGGGAAGGTCTACAGGACGGTAGTGAGACCAGCTATGTTATATGGGCTGGAGATGGTGGCACAGGAGACAGAGCTGGAGGTGGCAGAGTTAAAGATGTGAAGATTGGCGTTGGGTGTAACGAGGATGGACAGGATTAGAAATGAGGACATTAGAGGGTCAGCTCAGGTGGGACGGTTGGGAGACAAAGTCAGAGAGGTGAGATTGTGTTGGTTTGGAGAGATGAGGGGTATACTGGGAGAAGGGTGCTAAGGACAGAGCTGACAGGGAAGAGGAGAAGAGGAAGGCCTAAGAGAAGGTGGTGAGAGAGGACATGCAGGTGGTGGGTGTGACAGAGCAAGGTGACAAGGACAGGACGATATGGAAGAAGATGATCTGCTATGGTGACCCCTAACAGGAGCTGGCCGAAAGAAGAAGAAAATGATTTTGCATCTCATAAAAATTTTGGCTGCTGAATATGGAAAGCAAACACCTGGGGGTCCTGAAACTGTGAAGACGTGAAAATGAAGGCAGATGACGTCTGTGGACTCCTAATTCAGAAAGCCGTTGGACAAATCGTGCAGCCACCGCGTGGCCCTCAAGTGTCACAGTGTTTTTTTGTCACCCTATTCTGGACGTCAAACCTTTTGGGACAGCAGCAGTAGCCTGAGAACAAGTGACAGGATTCTTGAGTGTCATTCATTGCTGTGTCTGCAGATCGCCGATGATCTCGTGCTGCTCACCCACACAATGTACAGAACGTTGAGTTGAGTTGAGTTCCTTAGACCACCGCTGTCGAGGATTACCCCAGTGAGACGCGGCCTCAGTCATCCCATGAAAGGTAAGGTGGGGTAAACCTTCTGTGTTTTAAAGTGGGCACAGGGCTGGCACAAATGGGTGAACAACTACCAGATGACAAGTGCCTGGGTCAAACAGCAGGGCGGATGTCCAGTGTCGCACTTGTAGCAGACGGGGGGCTCACCATAACTATTTAATTCTAAGAAACGTTCTTTATTCTTTTGGGGGGTCGTCCTTCTTCAGCCTGCCCTGTGAAAGGAACCCTGGAGCACATCCTCAGCCAAGCCCTAGCAGAGGGATGCTGGCACTGGTGGCACTGGTCAAGTAATAAAGGAGGTGACACGACTATCAATAACACCAAAGGAGGCCATCCTGGCAAGTCACTTGTCACCTTGGTCAGGGCAGGGGGAGGCCTGCTCACTCTCAGTGTTGGCCTGGGGAGACGGCTCAAGTTCCCAGACCCCGTGGTGACCCCAGAGGCTTCATGCCAGGCTGTCATAATGGAATCAACAGTACACACTGAAGACAGGATGGAGGAAGTCAGTGGAAGGAAATGGTGCAGGAAATGATGGAGAGCACGGTGTGACTCCATCAGAGTTGGCCACAGAGGATTTGTTGGCCACTCGCATTGCAGAACTTACACTCTGCTTGGCATCAGAGGGGTGACAAGAAGCCATCAGAGCCGCCACAAGAGCTCTAGAGGAGGAGGAGGAGGAGGAGGAAGGACTAATGCAGCTAGGGCACAAGTCAGGGCCTGGCCAACCAGGGCTGGGGGGTCTGCATGTTGAATGACCCAAGACGCCCAAAGACCCCTGGAGCATCACTGATGAAGAGTCCCAGCACATCGCTAGATGAAGGTCACGCCCCTCCAGTAAGAGCTTCCATGACAGTGACCCTGTCCCCGTGTCCTCCTGAATTTCCTCTTCCATCCTAAGCTAACTTGCACCTCTGCATTGGCCCAATGTGCTGGATTGGCATCTCCTCTCCAGGCGTGGCTCCTTCTTTGTGCTTCACGTTTCTTGGATCAGTGGAGTTTACTGTACAGTGAACCATTGAGGGGGCTGAAGAGCAGAGACGGGTCAGAGGTCGAGCCCACTAACCAAACCGTCGTGTGTGGCGGCTGCCAGCTCTGCCCGGACACCCATCCATTACATGTAGGCACCTATCTACTGCCACTGATTCTGGGCCAATGTGCTGGGACACCAGAAGACTTGGAGAAAAGATCACTCAGACATGGGGAGAAGACACCAAGTCCAGTCAGGCTGCAACTTGTCCAAGGCTTGAACCTGCACTCGTGGAACCACCAGGAGGCAGCAGTCGCCAGCATGCTGCCTACCTCAAGGTGCCTATGGTGCCCATTAGAGCTGCAATCTCATCAGCTGCAGGACTGGCGTCAGCTGACCGTGTGCCACAACAAGAGAACAACATGAAAATGATGCGACGACCCGACAGTCCACAATGGAATGCCACGCATCCTTCCCGTCACCCCATTTGTGACCTTCTCAAGGGGCGCTGGCCCCGCTCTGCATGGCTTCCCTGACTGGGGCTTAGTGGTCTGCCATTCGCAGTGTCTCTCTGCCTTCTCTGAGTCTGAGGTCAGAGCCTGTTGTGGCAGGTCACCAGATTGTGTGGCACACCCTCTGTGTGTACTTCATGTGTACACACACACACACTCACATGCCAGCTTGGCACCAGCCTGTCACCTCAGACACTGACTGTGCCACCTTCTCTTAAGTCCTCTTTACTGGATGAACTCCTGATGTGTGCAGAATTTGAATCTGCATGTGCCCGCCTGTCTGTGCCCGCCTGTCTGTGCCCTTGTTCATGTGGGTGTATTTGAATCAAAGTCCTCTTGTTGGCCTGATATGAACTTCGACAGACGGGACGCCATCGCTGCTGCCCCTGCCACCTTACACGGCCAGGGTGTAGAAATGGGTGCCATGCCCCTGTGATGCCCACTCTTTTTTGTTTATTGCAGGATGCTGCACTTTGACCTTTCGTTTTTTTGTTTTTCTTTTCCCCGCCAAACCAAAGTCACACCAATTCAATTGTTTTATGTTTTTTTTTAAAGATTTTATTCAATGTTTCTCTTTTAAAAATTCTCTCTGATATAACATTGCTCATATAGATATATATATATATATATATTCTTTGTTTTGATATATTTCTATTTCATTGTACATCAAATGTTTACTGAAGCACACATCAGAAGGGGGTCTTTTGTCCCAAAGGGTCCCGGGGGTACTGGACGCCGACGTGGTCACAGACAGTACGACATTTACTGGGCAAAGTGCTGCGTGAAGCGACGGGCTCGGCGTGGCTCGTCTTCTCTGTTCACACACTGACACACACACACAGACACACACACACACACACCAAGGAGATGGGGGACCCCGCTCGGTGGGCGGACGGTACCATAACAACTTCACAAAAGTAAAAGTACAAATCGACGTTTTCGGTCCTTAAATACGCAGCCAGTGCTTTGTACCGCTTTCTTAAACGCGTTCCCGCTAGAGAACAATTGTTTCTTTTTTTTTGTTTGTTTTTGCATTCCTTTCGTATTCCTGGTTTGGAAAATCAGTTTTTGTTTATTTTTTAACAAAGTTTGCATTTCAAAACGGCGCTTCGTCAAGGCTGAAGGAGCTTCTGCTCCGCGCTCTGATCCGCTCCATCCATCCCTTTCTCGTCCCCCCGTCTGGAATTCTTCTGAGAACGGATGGTTGAACAAAACGGTGCCAGGAAATGGACGGGACGGGACGCCGTGGTCCGCTGGGTCGACACACTTGGAGGGGGCCCGACGACCTGCCCGGCCCCAGGACCCCGTCCATGCAGGAACGAAAGCCCCTTCAAGTCGGTTTTTCCACACAATAACGCCTAACGCGTTTCTTAACACACTTGTACCAAAAGATTCCAGCATGCTGGTAGTTTGTACCCACTTCCTTTTTAGTTACAAAAAATCCTTGAACCGATCGGTGTAGGTGGGTCGGCTTCTTTCTGAGGGTGGTCTCCATTTGTCATCCCCCAGTGGGTTCTCCTGACCGCTGAAATCGGAATCGAAGAGAAGGTTTGAATCAGCAGGGCGACTTCTCACCTGCTTCTTTAGCTCATCCCACTTCCCGAGACCCCAAGGTAGAGCCCACTGCTTGCCTCCTCACTTTGGTGGAGTGACAGTTCATGCAATGCCAGGGTCTCGTTGATCTTGGAGCAACTCCACGGTCCAAGTCCAAGTTTTTACTTCTTAAAGATCCCAAACAAAACGAAGGGAAAGTTTCTCTCCTTGAAACATCGTCAGGATTTCATTTCCCTTTTCCTCGAACGGGGATGTGTCTTTCCTTCGGCGAGTCTCAATCCAATTCATTTTCTCTCTTCTATAAAAATTTGGGAAGCATAACGATGATTTGTGGTGATGGCTTCTGCTCGGACTGGTAGGTCTCGTCTGCTCTTGGCATTCTTTCTGACTTTTGAAAACAGGACATGTATGGTGAAGGCTAGCCATTCATGAGCCAAGGGTTCTACCCACAGTGCACTTTGTTAGGGCGACTGAGGTGCGGGCGTCTGCTACCTACTGGCGGACAGCCTTGGCTGTGGGGTGGAGAAGATGTCTGATCCGTGTTCCTCATTCGTATTATTCGATTCTTAGCCAACCAAAGCATGGCTGTAGGTACCATCGAGTATCTCTGACTTCACGCTAAGTGAGAAAGCTGCCAGTTCTGGGTGATCGGGCCTTTCATGCCAGTCAGCTGCACCTGCCCGGTCTTGAGTACCAAAACGTTTTGAGATTAAAGTGAACAGTCTGCTTGCACACGTCCAATGGAAACATCATGGAGGTGGCATTAGTCGAGAGCATGGAAGCAATGATAATGGAATGCAGCCACATGCTTCCGTGTCCCATCGTATCGGCAGGAGGTCAAAGGTTGAGGAGCTCTATTATTATCTAGTTTATAAAGTTAAAAAAGTCGAACCTTCATGCCTTTCAAGCACAACAATTCACCGCCTCCGCTGCTGCTGTCCACACTCCGTCACACCCGACTCATCATCGCTGCTCGTTGCCCTCTAGTGGCAGGAGGGCATGGTGCAGGTTGCGAGTCGATGGCCGGGATTCCACCGAATCCTGGTCCTCGGTAAAACTCTCTGGGCTTCCGTCGCCGTCCAGCAGGCTACCGCAGCTGGAGTTGGGAGACAACATCTCTGGCAGCAGGTCCTCGCGGTCGATCCCGGCCTCGCGGGCCTCGTGGGTCCGCGTCCCCCTGTCGTCCACCACGTCTTCCTGGTCACTCAGGAGCTTGGCGAGGAAGTTGATGTACTTCATGGCCAGGCGCAGGATCTCGTTCTTGCTCAGCTTCTTGTCAGGTGGGTGAGTGGGGATGAGCTTGCGCAGCTCGGCGAAGGCCCCGTTCACATTCTGCTGCCGCCATCGCTCCCTGCTGTTGGTGAAAATGCGACGAATGACCTTTGGCTGAGACCCTGCAACACAGGACAGAAGTGGACATTACTTCACGTGACGCCGTTACGACTGCACTGTGCTTTACATTTTGAAAGTAGCTCAGATATCTTCCATATCGTCTCTCTATGGGCGCCGCTGTTTTGTCACGATAACGACAAGGTTGACCGGAAATAAGCCGCGCGTGATGTCAGCACAAAGGTCCGCGCCGTGCATCTACTGCAGATACAAACAAGGCGAGTGACTGGAACTTCTCGACTTTGGACTGAAGGACACGTCTTATTAGAACTTCGGGACGTTCCAGACAAGAGCAGGCCACTGACCCCAGCGAAGCTCACCACATTATCTTCAAGTCAATCTTTATGGACATGCGGCCCCCCTACTCTACTGCCACTGTACACCTTTAGCTGTAAAAGGATTTGTTTCCAAAAACGAGGAAAACTGCAAAAAAATGTTTCTCTGCAGAGTCCAAATTTTAAAGAACGTAAAACCAAATCTGTAACTGAAGAATCGAAATCAAAAAGCAGAGCCAAAGAACAGAAAGTCTAACGATGCAAAGAGAGTGAACACTCGCCGAGGACTGACGACAGCATTGGAAAGACCGGACCGGCGCGCGAGAGGCGTTAGGATCGAAGCCAAAACGAAACACGAGAATCAAAGGCGACGTCAAAGCTGACAGGTCACGGCCAGAAAAAAAAAAAGAATTGTGACGTATCCGTAAACTCGGACTGAAAATGGCGCCCCTAGCAACCCAATCTGCTTCAAGGGATGCCAAAATAGCGGCTTCCATGGACAGGACAAAAAATGGTACAAGAATTATTTTTATCTCCATAATTACACTTTGGAATTTAAAATTAAATGTGAGAACTGGATTCCTTACCCCTCAAAGCCCCAAAATGAACATTTTAAAGGGTTTCAAACATCCCGACATCATCAAAAAAATCAAATACATGCTGTAGTAGAATTCCAGCAGGCGGCGCAGAAAGATGACCAGCATAAGGAAGGCGAGCTGAGGGCGGAGCCACTAATGCAGCAGGACCCCGCCCCCTCGGGCTCACAACACAAATTCATCAACGAGAGGTGAGACACCAAAAAGGAATGAAGACTAAGACATCGTCAGCGAGCAGAATTTACAAAATCATTTAAAAAACAAAACAAAAAGACAATAAGAAGAAATGAGACCTGAGCCGGGGATGACCACCCAGCTACAGCTTGAGAGCCCTAATCCGTGTGACACGGAAGTGCTTCCCAGGTATGCCTGTGACGTACCAGAAGTACCCCCGGGTCCAGCTTTATAAGAAGTCTGTCCTCCTCTGCCGGGGGAGTCGGAGTCGGGAGTGGAGTAGCGACAAGGCTCATCTGGAGAGGAGGAGAAAGAGGAGGAGGAGGAGGAGGAGAAGAAAAAGGACAAGTGCTGAATTGGAGCAACGAAAGCCTGTGGGCTCAAAACAAGTTGATGAAAAGAAACACTCATTTGTACCCGACACCGAGGTTTGGCTGCTGGTGGCCCTGGCTTGTCCTCTACTGCCCACGGCTTGTATGTATATATAGACACACACACACACACACACACATGGTCCATTGACATTGCGCACCCCTGTGTGTGTGTGTGTGTGTGTGTGTGTGTGTGTGTGTGTGTGTGTGTGATGTGAGAAGGGGTGAAGCACACAGAGTTGCAATCACAGCATGAAATGTGCTTTATAAATACACGCGTCATTATTATTATTATAATTATTATTTATGGACCACACAAAGTGCCCTCCATTTATGGATATCCGGCCTGAAGATGTCCTATTTCTGCTCACACACCAATGTCACCCACAATTCAGAGGTCCCAAGGACGCGGTGGCCCAAATGATTAAAGGACACCAGACAGACAGCAGGGCATTCGTGACCCTCCACGAGGAGACTTGCTTCTTACGGCTAAGGGGCTTGACGAGAATGAAGAAGCAGGATATCCCTTCAAGAACTTTGCCACGGGTCCTTGAGGTCCTTATTGTCCCATTACCTACGTGTGCCATCGCTAACGAGTCACACGGGTGCCAGTTCATGTCACTTCATGTGGCATCTCCGTCGGACGGCTCCAAGTCACCTCACCTGCTGTGACGTTGACATGGAAACCATCCATGAAGGACCTCAGGAGAGGGGAAGTTTGAGTTAGAAAGTCACCGCTGTACTGTATATAAAATGCTGGCTGCTATTACAGTAGTTAGCTTGGCAAACGCAGTGAGAGGACACATAACTGGGACTGTCATCACATCAGCCAAGTGATAAAAGTGTAGAGTGACAAAGCAGATCAGCCGTCACCGGCCCCAGTGCTGCCGTTAAAGGCAATGGGACACCCAGCTGGCCCTGTGCTACCCCAGGACAGACCCTCAGACCCCTCCATTCGACCTCAAAGCCCAGAAAGCTGTGGCATACGTACCGTCAGTTATCTCCATCTCGTATGGCGCTGGTCTTCGCTTCACCCTGTTATTGAGAAATAAGGTGTACTGGTCTTGATCAGCTCCGAAACCACTGGGGACAAGAAGAGAGCAGGAAAACACGTGAGAGTCGGGATCCGATTCAGAATGGACATCCATCCATTGAGAGCAGCTGAAGGAGCACACGGGCATCAGGGCCTAGACTGGCACTTGCAGGCACAAAGCAGGAACCAACCCGAGACGGGACATCACTGCACAGAGTGCTGGATATAAACAGGACCACCTGAGGGGCACTGCACAGGTGGGAGTGCAGCCTTGACACAGAGACACAGACCGGCGACTGGCATTCCTGCCCATGCCAAGGAGACATCAACCTGCAGAAACCGAGCTACAGACCTCCTCCAACTCAAGATGGGGGTGCCCAGGCCGGTCTATCTAACTCTAGCTAAGGTTGGAGTGGCCGGCCAAGTCGTGACATGGACCACTCGTGTCCACAGAGACAAAATAAAAGCAGCCAAGAACTGAACCTTGAATGTCTTTGGGAGGAAAACTTGGAAGAAGATGACGCTGAGACACGGGCAGGACATGGAGCTGTAGACGGGCAAGGACTGGGAGTGGGAAACGGGATCAGTGAGGCGGCTGTGGTGGCCATGGCTCTAATTACTGCGCCATCATGCAGCTGTCTGGTCATATAGCACCTTTCACATCTGCCTGCCTGTCATATAGCGCCTTTCACGTCTGTCTATCAGCAGGCGACCCAGTGGCCTAGAAACTCCGACTGAAAGATTGTGTAGGGGCTTCCAGCCATAAGACTGTTAAGGGTGCGCCATTAGTAGATTTCACTGCCATTGCTCTCTTGTACTTCTGGGGTGGATTAGCACGCTGGGGTCTGCTAGAACAAAATATTTCTGCTGCTGATGAATTCTGCATGTGACACATGAAACTTTTTATTATATAGCACCTTGCACTCTTATCAATTGATGACATATATAGTGCCTCATCTATTTACCTACCTATCTAGTGCCTTTCACATTGATCTAGCTATATTTTATAGTGCCTTACATGTACAAGAATGTATCTTTTAATATTGTCTTTCACATTTATGTCTTTAAAATATAGCATCTTTCATTTCTATCTATTATATAGTGCCTTATTTATCAATCTATCTTACACAACGCCTTTCATCTCCATGTACACATCTTTCTATATTGTCTGTTACAGCTCTCTTCATTATATAGTGCCTTTTACATCTATTTATGCATCTGTTATATAGTGCCTTTTACATTTATCAAATTTCCTATCTATTTATCTATTATATAGACAGACATGAAAGGTGCTATATATCTGTGTATTATACATTGCCTTTCCTATCCATATGGATACATTATATATACATATATATATATTATAAATATAAATACAAATTTGATAACATTTTAATAAACTCTATATTGATAAACATATGGATATACCTGTAGACATTTTATTACATTATATATATATATATATAATATATATATATATATATATATACATACTGTAGATACACACACATGTTATTTATTTATATATATATATATATATATATATTATATATATATATATATATACCTGCGGTGGGTTGGTGCCCTGCCAGGGTTTGTTCCTGCCTTGTGCCCTGTGCTGGCCTGGACTGGCTCCAACAGACCCCTGTGACCTTGTGTTAGAATATAGCAGGTTGGAAAATGGACGGATGGATGGATATAGAGATATATACACATACATACATACATATATACACATATATATTATATATACACACGTGAATTTCACCTTGGGATCAATAAAGTATCTATTATATATATATATATATACACACACACACACACACACACACACATATATATTATATTATATATATATAGAGATAGATAGATAGATAGATATAGATATAAAATATGAACTATATATAAAAAATATGTATTTTATGTTAAATATTACAATTATGCAGATTCCTACATAATATTACTGTTGAAATCTAGACTAATTTTTAATTATGCACATTTATGCACAACTAAATAAAATGTTCATTAAAAAATGTATGTAAATAATTTAATTATGAGAAAGGAAAAAAAAACAGGACTTCTCACTAACGCGGAGTGCGTCTGCTCTTTAGGTCATCGGCCTCTCTGTATTACAATGCCTTTCATTCTTCTGTCTATTACTGCATATAGCGCCTTTCCTACGTATCTATCCTGTATAAATATAAAATATTTTAATGTGTGCTCTGTGTTGATAAATGGAGATATAAAACACTAACATTGAGTGTTGAATTTGATCGACCTTCGTCATATCATTCATTTCTATTTTCTCCCACCCTTTTGCAGTATTTTATGGACATAATTAGGTCGAGTCTGCAACAAAACGAGTTACGCGAACGCTTATACTGTGAGGAAGACAAAATGCGAGTCCCGCGCGGCTGCCTTCTGTATAAACCATTAAACCCGGTGGACCCACGAGAGCTCCGTGAATGGCCGGTCGTGTCGTGTGGCTGACCTCACTTTTGATTCCAAACGAGAACGCGGCGCGCTTTGCGGAGGTCGCCCGGTGTGCGGGGTGAGTGCGGCTCGCCTTTCTAGCGCCTTTGTCTCGAGGGGACGGAGAGCTGCGGCTGACGGGCCGCCATCTCGTTGCCGCTGCGGTGTTTGCCTCGACTTCACAAAAGGTGACTGAAAAGAATTCCTGCAGACCCCTTAATGCAGGGTTAGTCCTTCAAAAGCAAAGGACATGCGAAAGGAAGGCTAAAAACACAAGTCTGCGTGGACACAATCGAATCAAGTCAATTATCAAGTATAGCGCCTTTCACTGATTACAAGCTCAGAGAGCATTTGGATAACACATGTACGTTTTGGTGATTGTTCTTATCTATAAATTCTGACATTACACTAAACGCGCACTAAACCTAACGACGTCGTCATCATCATCTTCTTCTTCATCACCCGCACCCTTTCACGCGCGCACCTTCACACCGGCGCTCCACTTTTGTTATCTCGACACATCAAACAAATCGGCCAGCTTGGGGATAAATCCGCTCATCGACGAACAGGAGGCTCGTCCAAATCTGGTCCCAAAAACAGAGCTCTGGGTCACCATCACCATCACCTGAGGAGTCACAAGTTAAGACGACGCTTGGAGGACCTGAAGGTTCGCCAGTCCTTTCGAATGCGTGCGCCTCTTCTTCTTCTTTTGACACATTTTGATAGGACTGTTATCTGGTGTCCCTGCCTCGTGCCCGATGACAAACCTAACGCGCCTTAAATCAAGCGAACCCAAAGGACTTCAGGCACCCCGGGGGCCCTTCGTCTCTCTAGGGGTCGTCCGACTTCCCCTCGACATTCTGCTCACATCGCCCTATGCAAATGGTTACTTTTTTATGAAGGAAAAAAATAAAAGACGCGATTTCTGCTGCATGTAGAGTTTATCTGTTGGACCAAATGACTAAAGAACACCGAGAGCCGCCATTGACAGGAAGCCGTCGAGTGCTCGGTCACAAATTCTCAAGTCTGAGAGCACCGTTAAATGACAGGGAATTAGACAAGGAGGAAAACCTTAACACATACAACAAGAGGACATTAAAAGAGCAGCTGTACACATTAAACACACCTGTGTGTGCTGGAAAATCTGCTCCGGTGCAGACGGACACGACGACGGCAGGTGAAGAGGAGAAGGAGCAGCACCGGCGGCGAAATGGCGAGTGCAGCATAAACCGGGAGTGTTACTGGGAGCAGAACGAGTGAGAGAGAGAAACAGTAGGAGCATCTATCTGAGATAGATAGACAGACAGACAGTGTGAAAGGCACTATATAATAGATAGATAGATATGTGAAAGGCACTATATAACAGGTACAGAAATGACCTGAGAGCAGATGAGAGATCCTTTAATTCCAGTTTTTTTTTTCCTTTCCTTTAATAAAATTATTCATAAATATTATTTATTGGACTTTCTATTCAGTCATGTACGTAAAGGTCTATAATTAAAAATGAGCGTAGAGATTTGAATTAATCAATTTAATGAATATGGATAACTGTAGAATTCAACATAAAATCTAAAACACGCAAGTTTCATATTTTATATCTATCAATATACAGTTCCTTAAAATGTTCTCATATATATTCACTCACACACACGTTAAATAAATAAATATACACACACATTTATATATATTATATACACACGTACACAGCTCAATGTATAATACTTCGACACATATAGAGACATACCGACACTGTATAACAGACAGACAGATGTGAAAGGCGCTTTATACCCGCTAGACAGACTGGCACTGTATGCACACGTCATTTAAATGCCATGCACAGTAAATACGACCTCGCTCGTGCATATCTACATGTCGACATATGAAACACGCCATTAAAGACATTCACATAAGCTACATGCACACTGAATGGCTACCACAGTTCCATTGCCGCGGCTTAACCACGCTGACCCAGCCCCCCCCCCCCCCCCCTTCTGTGCCCACCAAAGTGCCCCCTGCGCTCGATCACCTTCTTGTTTTTCTTCACTCGTTCGCCGCGCTCATGTAGAGCATCAGGCTGAAAGGCGCTATATCAGCGCCCGGCTTACCTGTTGAGGGCGTTGGCGACGTTGCTGTAGAGCATGGCTCGGGCGGGGAGCGGGAAGGCGGGTGGGCTCAGCTGCACCATTCGAGTATCGCTGACTGGCTCCCGCACAGGTAACGGCAGAGGGACGGGTGGTCTGCACAGCTCGGTGGTCTGCACCTTCTGGCTGCCGTCTCCTGGCAGCTCCCTGCCTTTTATATCCGCGGTGCCCCCTCTCCTCGCCAGCTCGATCAGTGGCATTTCCTTTCTGTGCTCGGCTGCATTGTACGCCGTCTCCTTGGTTACCCCATTAATTAGGGCCGTCCCGTTGTGGTGGTGGTGCTGCTGGTGGTCCCCCGGGGACCCCTCCCCTGGTGCCCCGTCGGCCTCTGTCGTGCTTTCCTGTGTCTCACACCCCTCGGCACCTTTCTGCGATTCGTGACACGGAGACCTGACGTCCTTTGGGCTCGTTTTGCAGACGTCGGCGTTCAGTTTTTCCATCATCTCGGAGGCAACTCAGAACACTAAATGACATAAAAAGGAAAGCGGGGAGAAGCAAACCGCAGTGATGGAGAACATCCAAAGGGGTCTGAAAATGAGGAGTGGAGGGGCGTGTCGTCAGAGTTACCTAAAAACAAGAAGAAGATGACGATGAAGAGGAGTTTGAGACTAAAAAGACTCGACCTGCCGAGAGGAATGCTTTACGTTTTTTAAAGTCAATAAAAACAGACATACAGACACACACCCATCATAAATGTAAATATGAAGCCAACGATGGACCCCCTCAGCTAAGCCAATGATTAAAAAACACACACAATTAAGTGAGTGCAAAGCTCTCATCGCCGGGGTCTCGGCACAAACTGCAGGAAGCGCCCACCATAAAAACTCCAGGAGGAGGAAGCAGCAGCTCGAGTGCTGGCCGAGCAGATAAACAGACGAGCGGGGGAGCGCCGTGCGCGTGCAAACGGGACACTCGTGTGAGGGCCAACGAGGGGTTAAAAAAAAGGAAGGAATGTTCGGGCCGGGCCGGCCCGTTAGTAACGTGCGCGTGCACGAAGCTGAAGGCGTGCGCCTGACCTCCGCATAACGGCTTCTGCTCCCCACGGTGTTGAACGTGGAGCGCGCTGTGTGAGAACTGGAGAAGGGGACTTGACTCTGGGCATTCAAGGAAAGTGGCTTCCGTGAGGTCCCCCTGCCCCGTTAACCTTAGGACATGGCAGCTTGAAGGTCGGGGATGATTTATCACGAACAACCGTTCAAAAACAGCAGCACTGCTTATTTCAGAAAGTTCGACTAAAATGGGGCAACACAAAAAAATAAAAATCGATAGCACAATGAGGGGCGTTGCTTAATTTAATTCACATATTAGGCTGACCCCTTTAACTGTCTAAGGTGACTTACAACATTTGAGACTCCAGTGGTTCAAATTCCGTTTGGGCAGCTGAAGGGATTTGCTCAGGGTCACACTGCGTCTGGATTGGAACATACGACCTCAAAAGCCCTAAGCGCTACGCCACACTGCACCCCTCGATTGAGTCACGCGTGTCTCTGTACGTCCACGCGTGCTGCGACGTGACAACATGTAAAGGACGGGGGTCTGCAAATGACACAGTTACACCGTCATCAAAATACGAACAAGCAGCTTAGCAGGCGTAGAGTAAAGAAGTGTGTGTGTGGGGGGGGGGGGGGGGAGTTAGAAAGTAGACGATGAAGATGAAGGAGCGCTGGGGGACCGAAAGGCGGCATGTTAAAAGCACAAAGCCACTGGTGTTACACGGCACGCGTGTCGCCATCTCCTCGTATAGTTACGGGACCTTTACAGATCGAAATTTTAAAAGCCCCCCCCCCAACTTTCACGAGTACGATCTGCATGACAAACAAAAAAATGTCATCTATGGAATCGCTCTGACGAAAAAAAGGGGGCACCGAGGAATTAAACGTCAAGAGGATCCGTCATCAAGGCGCTATATACTGTAGAGAGACACTCACAGATCAGCGCCCTTCTGAGATCCACACTTCACTCTAACGGTCCTCGTTAGTCGTCCATTAAAAAACAGTCAAACTTAAGAAGGCCATTGAGGCTGAGCTGCAAGTACAGGCACTCCGGCTGGTGTCACGATTAGGGCCGAGGGTTCGGTGACGCGCCACCCTTAGGAAGTCACTCCAGCTGCCGAGGCTCTGGTCTGGGCCGCATTTCAGCGACTGATTCCTGGACAGGCCGTGCCGGGTCCGCTTGTGTTAATCCGCTTTAAGCTACACGGCTTTCCTGCGCGCTTTAACTCTTCTGTGCTTAGCTGGTTTTTAATACGTGCGTGTCCCCTGAGCACTTGTCACGACGTCCCGTGCCGAAGCCGAGTGAATGGCGCTATACACAAAGAAACGGAACTGAGTCTGATTTGTACTTTGAAATCTACTGGATCTTTAGTGACGCGATACTGGGCCGTGTGGTCCTCGATGCTCCATTTTTTTTTAACAAAGAGCCATTTAATTCTGGGAAAGACTCTTTGGGCTATGAAAAAAATCTTAATGTACGTAAAAAATGGAAATCTGTCATATAAGGAGACCCGGCAGATCAAGAAAAACTGAGCGGAGCCTGCTGGGGGACCGAAAGGCGGCCTGTTAAAAGCACAAAGCCACTGGAGTTACACGGCACGCGTGTCGCCATCTACTCGTATAGTTGTATAGTTACGGGACCTTTACAGATCGAAAATTTAAAAGCCCCCCCCCCCCCCCCCCCCTTCACGTGTACGATCTGCATGACAAACAAAAAAATGTCATCTATGGAATCGCTCTGACGAAAAAAGGGGGAACCGAGGAATTAAATGTGGGACCAGAATGGAGAAAATGATGTTTTAGGTTATAAGAGTATTATTATTAGAAGAATTTAACAAAGAGAATAAATCAGGAACATGAAGACGGTAATAAGAAGATAAAAATAAGAATAAAAATAATAATATCATGAAGATTTGTCCATCCACTTCAGAACTGGTTTAATCCAATTCAGAGTCGTGCAGTGTGCCACATGTAATTATCATTATAACTATTGTGGTGGGCGTGATTATTATTATTATTATATTATTATTATTATTATTGTTGTTGCTTTCCTCTGAGTAAACACACACATTGTTAAACGAACACGTTCTGGGGGTCCACTCTTGAAGTGAAGGGCTCACCTGAAATGTTCGTTTACATTTTACGACTTCATTAGGCTCTCATATTTTATTTTTGACTTTTAACCTAAAAGCTCCGCGTCCCAACATGAATTCTTTTCCAGTTTATTCGTCCATTCATTTACTACACCGGCAGCGGCCCGGAGAGGACAGCAGACATTTGTCTTTACCGTCCGCCATTCGTCGCAAATCCAATGTTGGTGTTTTCCAGACCCCCATTTTCTCGCACTCGTCTTTCCCACGTTTTCATTTTTTTTTTGTTTAATTTTCGATCCCAGTCGTTTTCCCGTTAGCAGATTCTGGTGTCGTCGATAAGGCACAACGTCAACAACTTATCAGGGGTCTGCACCTGCTCGGCAGGACCTCCATGAACATTAAAGCGGAGCTCGAATTCAAAGACGCCGTTCAAATTGATTCAGTTGGTCTTTATTGAGGGCGCACCACGTCCTCGGTGGCCGCTCGGCGTTTATATGGACTTGCAGCCCTCGTCTCACTTTGGCCATTTGAAGAGAAGACGTCACCCTAAGCGCGTTGGTTTGCCACAGCTGACGTATTTTTTGTGAAATTCTTAAAATGTTTTTTTTTTTTTTTAATAAATATTTTTAATGTTTGTCATTTGATAACGCCTTTTTCTGAGACTATATCCAATATTTGAGACATAAAAATAATAAAACGTAAGCCATGATTTTATTTCTTTTTGTTGCAGCGCAGGTAGGTGTAGCGAGGTGCTCAGGGTCACATATAGTGAGATTTATTAAACCTATAAGCTCACCTTCCTTTTACACTCCATCGTTGTTTCATTTTACACTTCCATGTTTACTGTACCCTGTGCGTCGGAGATGCCGCTGAAGCAGGTCATGCGCCCCTTTTCACGTTTCTAGGACCACTGGACAGGCCAAGAATCACAAAATCCGAACCCCATAATATCAATGTTGGCGCTCGAACAGGCCGAGAAATGGGAGATTTTTTTAAATTTATGACTCGATTTTTAGGAATGAAATGGCGGTGGGCTTGTTTTGTCGTCGTTGTCGCCAGACTGCAGGCGTCATCGGTGTTAAACATGGACCTTCTGAAACTGAGCAGACCGCAATTTATTTACATTTGGATTTTCTAAAGCCCGTTAATTCAAATAATGCCGTATTCCTGCTGTGAATTATTTAGGTATTTAATCTGTAAATTGTTCGCTACTGATCCACCTTGTCTGCTTAATTCCGTTGCAGTTTATTTGTTTCTTTCCTGAAATGCCGTTTTCAATTTAAATGCGCTCGCCTAATTTGACGGGTTTGTGCGTCTATGGGATTATTTTAATTTTTAATAATAAATTCGATGATTGCACAATTTGCCCAAATTCCGTTATTTTTTCCCCTTTAAACAGAAGCCTTATCGTAAAACGACGTGCAGAAAAAAAAAAAAAGACGGCGTCCTTCTCATTAAAATGTGATCGCAAATATCTACCGAAAAACAGCAAAAATCGAAAGACTAAAAAGTGCGTCGATTGGAACACAACACCACAAATCGAAACAATTAAAGGAGAGTCTGCAAATTGTGAAATTAAAGAGCCTTTTTTGCGCGATTTTTTTGTAAAAATGCAGGCGTGTTTTATTGCGCATGCAGAGAGGGAGGCGCCCCCCATTGTTGTCCCACGACTTTCCCGCTTGCCGTTTTCGGTACCGTTACGATTTCTTCAATAATCCCAATACAGCATCATAAAAGAGCCCGAGCGCGATTTCTAATTCTCATTTCAAATTTGTACGGGAACAAGCCTGTCGTCCTCCTCCTCCTTTTTCTTCTTCAGGCCGAGCACCCCCGAAATAACGGTGCCCAAAATCAATAATTCCTTCACAAAACAGGGGGGTTAAAATGACAAAATATACAAACGAATTTATAACACGACGATTTAATCAAATCGGAAGAATTAAGCTGGCAGCCTACATGTTATACCTTAATCCTCCGGGTCCACCCAGCCAGAATAAAACGAATTAAATATGTACAAAGTCCACTTAAATGGCTGCTTCTTCTTCTATTCTTATTTATTTATTTTTCGGTAAACACTAACGTGAAAACAGAAGAAGCCCTCCTAGACAAAGTGTCCCCTAATTAGAGAAACGCTAAGCCAGCGCTGGTCCTTACCGTCGGTATTTTCTTGCTAGCGAGTGTGTGGAGCCATTTTGTGAAGGGCCATTCATGTCCCGATAATAAGTGCAGCCTGGAGTTTGGGGTGGATTGTATATAATCCCACATCACGTCCATCCAGCGAGCTGTTTAGTATGGAGAGCGGAACCTTCCGCCAATGTGGCCGGCAGAGATAAGAGCGCAGCACAGGCCACCCTGCCCTGATAAGCCACTAAGCCCATTATTTATGAAATGATTCATTATTATTTGGCAAATTTATCGAGGGCAAAGCGGAAAAATTGTGCGGGGATAGGCAGAGGAATAACTCGCAAAAGACGCCGCCAATAGCCTTTTAAAGAGCGCCCGTTTCGGCGAGCGAACGCACAACGCGCAAAGAATCGGCCAAATTAGCACGTTATATAGTGCGCGCACGAGCCCGTCCGCGCACTTCAGGGGCTCACGCGAGGCCGCCATGACCGACATAACGGACACCCCGGGGGTTAGTGCTCAAATAAAACGGTTTGTGGGGGCTAAATTGGCATCAAGTGTTTGATCATTGAGTGCGTGTAGACTGACGGCCGGACATTTCAAAACTCTCACACACGCCTTCCCTACACGGCGAGGATCCACTGTACATAGTCAAACACACACACACGTTCATCCTGCCTATAACGATATTTAGCGGATCAGACATTATTATTATTATTAATGCACTGCAGGCCCCCTGAGACCCCCGATCGCATTCGATGTAATAATTCATTTTCTGTATGTAGCGCCTTTCCCATGTGACTCCCCTTTGGCTCCAACCGTCTTTGTATACCATGCGCGCGCTATCTGCGTGCAGGCCGCGTGTTCTCCTGGTGCGCATGTGCACGCTAAAAAAATGCTGTGCCTTTAATGGCGCCTTATGGTGGGTTGAGAAGTTCCTCGTTGAACCATTGTTTGATACTCTGGGACGAGTTCTGTGTTCTGAAAACTTTCCAATATGCAGAAAAAAAACTGAAATCTTTAACGTATGATAGGATGATAAGCTAGCTAGCAGGACACAAACCGATTAAGAAAACCTGAACTTCTAGCCTGTGTTATTGTATGCAGCGAGAGTTGTTTTAAATTGAGCAAGCCATTGGCATTTGACTCTCTAGGTCTTGCTTTGTGTGTAGGGCTCTTCACCATTTAGCTTGGGTTTCTGCTCACACGTCCCCATGTGATGAGAACTGGTCACTCAAGAGTGGCCTCAAGTGACAGTATGGCAGTACAGGCTTAGGCCCCTGATACATGCTTATACAGTACGTGCTTAGTACAGGTAAGCCCCTGAACTTGTTTCCCCCTTCTATAAGATATAACACCTGATCAATCAATGATACACCATGTATGGAAAGGAAGATGTCCATGATCGAACGGACCCCTTGAAGTCGTGCAGATCTCTGGGATTCCCCCCTCCTAAAAGGATAGGAAGGGTCACAAAATTTAAAAAAAAAACGGAGGGTCCAGCAATACAGACAGGTAGGGGTCATTTGAGATTTGGAGGCTGCTGATCACGAATATGATCATATTTTTGATGTTTGATTCTTTCCCGGCAGTCCGAGCCCCCTACAGTCACTCTCAGAAGGTCAAACCTAAGCATGTAGGGTATTGTTTTAGACCATTTCAAGGTCAGTGATTACAAGGAGAATGTTATTTTCAAGATTTGACCCTTTACTAGCCCCCTATGGACCACCATCAGAGGGGGCAAATGACAAATTTTTATTACAATGGAAAACATTGAGATATAAACATGTCCATTGAAGCAGCAATTTAAATATTTCAAATATCTGACGCAGCTCTTCTTGTTTATCATGTACTTCTATGTCTCTTGAAGTAAACGGTCATATTTCTTATGAACAGGGCGGCGGCTTATGTTAATTCACACTTTTTACGATGATGGTGATGAAGACGTGTTGTTCTTGCCTTGTTCTTCATACTGCCTCGGTACCCTGTTGTGAACAATCGGGTTACGAAGACTACTGTATATTTATTATTAGTTGGTAAAACAAAATAATTCTTAGTTGAATATTATTAATAAAATCTATTCATTTTGTGTTGTTAATAAATAGAACTGATATTATTATTATTATTCCTTTTCCTTAATATTATAACCTAAAAGACGACATTCCTGTTCATACGTTTGATTTTAAGGGTAACCCGCAGTTCGAGCGACATTCTGAGGGTCGTGCAGTTGGTCGCACGTGTGGATGTCACACCGCCTGCTTCTGATCACCGTTGGATTCTCAGTGTCCTCATTTTGTACCCACAAACTGCTTTTAATGGACCATACAATTAGTGTTGCTGTTACAAGGAATAAACTAAGGAAGGATTCAGAATGTGTCTGAGCGGATTGAGCGGTGAACGTCTCCCTATATAGCGCCTTGAGTCAAGGCCCTTGACATTCGCTCCTCCGCATGTTGCCGCGTGTGTGGTTTAAAGCGCGACTGCCTCACAGAAGACTCGAGCGCTCCTTCATTTATAGGTCGGTGTAAATAAAGCAATGTGTGGCCCCCCTGTTAGCATGTGCTCATTTATATCGCAAGAATGAAGTGTACGCGTGTGTGCGCATCATCACACACCCAGAACATCACTAAGAACAAAAATGGTTTGACTTTAGGGCTCGCTCTGGCTAAAATGAATAAGAATTAGAATACTAATAAACAGGGTACGAAGATGGGCGGATTATTAATCCAGCGCTAGCAATAATATTACTACTACTACTAATAATAAAAATAGCACAAGTAATAGTTCGACCATCTGCGTAACTCGTTTAATCTCGTGATGATGATGATGATGTGACGTATTCTGGTGCCGATTACTTCCTCTACAGTTCTGCAATATGCCGACAGTTTTCCACCGTTCACCTTTCACCATTTTAGATGCAATTCATTTTTCAGGTTCTTTCCAATCCCCGGGAGGTTTCGTCGGCTGCTGTGTGTGTTAAAACCGAACGTGTTGAGGAAAATCACTTTCGAAGCCGACGTCTCCACCCGTTGAACCCCAATTCTGGTCATTCTTTATCCCCAATTAAATTCTGCAATGAAAATGGATGGACCCTCACACACACACACACACACACACACGAGGCCTGCTGTCTGTCGCCGCTCGCCTGGTCTCAGTGTGATGGTGGTTGCTGACGTGTGCTTTACACAGTACCACAATTCTGGAATATTCTTTGATTATAGTTTTTACCATCATGTGTTTTAAATAATAGCATTATTTTAATTTTAATTAACTTAATTTTAATTTCATATTAAATATATTTCCTATCTTTATATAAGTTTGACAGCATATGATATTGTCCGTATGGCCACTTTGTAAAGCCGTTTGTGAGGACGATGCGTGTGTTACGATACTAACAGTACACTTTCAGATGAACCTGACCTTTCATTTTTGTCCACGGAAATTTAAAACTGGAAAGAAAAACTAAAAATGTAAATAAATAAACAAACAAACACACACACACTTGAAGAGTGCACATCGTCCCCGCGCTGGTAGCGCACACTCGGATAACTGAAGGTGCCAAAGCGGGTCTTCAGAGCGATGCCATTAAGAGAACCATTTTAGGTTCCTGCAAGAACTATCCACGTGAAGATTCTCGTGTGTATTGTAATGTATTTATTTATTCATTCATTCATTCATTCAAGTTTGTGTGTTCATGTATGTATTTATTTTATGAATATTTATTTGTTTATTTACGTCAGCCTGGACAGATAGGCAGTTCCTTATTTTTAAAGGCCCCCCCTAAAAAGCCTCAGTTGAGTTTTTCACGACCTGTCCTGCGACATTAAAGATTTTTTGGCCCACTTATTAAAAGTCTTTTCAAAGCCCAAAGACCCAACTTAATACAGAAGGAAGCCTCTCTAGTGTGAAATGGCTCCTTGTCAAACTCGGGTTCGCCGCCGTGCAGGTTTTTATTTAGCTCCATTTAAACGAATAGACACACAGATAGCTGAAACACGAGCCCAGCACAGTTTTCTAATGGAAATGTGTTCGACGATAAACTTTTTACGTCTTCTGTGCAGTTTTTTTTTTTAAATAAAGTAACAGCAATGAGAAAATGAAAGGGAAACACAAACGCTCGTACCACGCCAGTGGTGAATAGAGCTGCTAAATAAAGTGGTGGCATGCACAGACACAGCCTACTGGAGAAACTGAACAATTACCTGAACAAAAAACAATTCCAATGTGCTATTTTTGTCAACGCAATTGTTATAAGGAACAATCGTAATCCCCCCACCCCCCTACGTGTGCTAGAGCGACATTACACAGTTTATTCTTAGTTGTTATATCACTTTCGTCATTCAAGACGAAAAAGTGATGTCTAAAGTTTCTATTGCGGCACACATTTGGTGACATGAAGTTATTAACAGTGGCAGAAGCTGCGTGACGTCCGAACACGGTCTAGTATGCGCATGCGCAGGAGATGCCCGATCTAGGAGGACGACGCTCAACTTCGGGCTTTGTCGGAAAAAGAGCAAGCGACTCGACTGCATGTCCAGCGGCGCCGCAATCGTAAGACGCTGATCTATTTTTATACGTGCTAATTACACGTAAAAATGTGCGGAAATATACTTTAATACTGTCCATTACTATAATAATACTGTTATTTAATATTTACTTTCCTTTTCATTGAAAGTTGACAGGAAATACGCACTCGATTATGCACACGTTTACTTGAGGAGATCTGTTGGGCTTTAGCAACTGTCTGTCTAAATAACATTTGGACCAAATTGTTTCAAATTTGGATAACTAACTTTAAAACAGATCATGGAGGGCGAGTTTTAGCCACTTTCTTCATTGGTAGCCAGTGCTAAAGACTTCTTTTTGCCTTCATTATAATTGACTTGCTTTACAAGACTCAAGCCCCTTTACCTCTTTTATTTGTTTTTCTCAGTGTTTAGCACTAAAACAAGAATGAGCCGAAAAGCCAGCCAAAGGAAGTCTGTTCAGTGAGCAGCAGACATCGGTCACTCATTGGTAAAGAGGCTGAAACGAAAACCTGCAGGCGCCGAGGCCCTCGGGATCGGAGTTCGACACCCCGGCATAAAAGACATGACCTTAAACGTACTAGTATGGATTTAAAAATCAATTCCCTTACAATAAAAACACATCGATAGACGTGAAAGGCACTATATAATAGCGCTCTAAAGGCACTAAAATAGATAGGCAGATCCTACTCGCTCATGTCGCACCATTCATAGCTCAGCCCCTTCATCACGGAGGCCCCACAGAGAGTGCCCACCACGAGTCAGCCATCATACATAAAGCACTTCGTGAGGACCTCACAGACTGACTGGCAGAGACACCGAGCGGCTTTGTCATCTCCACGTCTTTATGGCTCCACCCCATGGACTGGTCGATATGAAAGGCACTTTATAGAAGACACTGGAGTGAAAAACAAAAAAAATCACAGAACCATGTGTGTTTGTATTATGTTTTATATACAGGCTGATAGATAGATATGAAAGGCACTATATCAGACAGATAGATAGATAGATGTGAAAGGCACTATACAACAGAATGACTGTAAGATTTGAATCAGAGACACAAACTCAACTTGTCCACGAAGCTTTTAAGACGTACTAAGCCCTGCATTTAAGTCTTTCAGTGCCAGGTCCGGAGTACCTACCGTGCCCCGCTGTTCATCAAAGTCTTACAATCGGCCCTTTGATCTCCATGTTGATTTCTTTCTTTATTCCAAGATGAGCAGACGTCATGAATATGCGCGGTGTGAAAGGTGTCGGTACTCCATTTCTTACGTGGAGTTTGCATGTTCTCCCCGTGGCGGCTGTAAACAGTGAGCACCACCTGCAGTACATCTGAGGTACTGCACTTGCCGGTGTACACTGGTGCCACCTCCTTAGTTTTATTCTTATGCTTTGAGTGGGAATGATTTGACTATTTGAATGACTTTGTCAGTTTGATCACTTAAATAAAAATGTGTAGGTCTTTTAAAGATAAAGTTGTTTTCGCCTATAATTGGTTTATCTTATGACAGCCCATCAATTGGCTACTATGCTTACCCATTTCAAGGTCACCAGGGCCAGGCCTGGGCAAAGCAGCAGGGCTGTAAAGGGGGCCAATTAAAAGATAATTAAGTTAACCAGCCAGATGAAGGAGAAAACTGAGCAACGAGAAAATCCACCAAAAGGATGAATGTAGGTCACAATTTGAACCCGGGTCAGTAGAACCGTGAGGACATAGCATTATTGAATGAGGGATGTGATGATCTTCGTGGAGTGTTGTGTCTAGACAGAAGTTTATATAAAGATCTGTATACTGTATAGGATAGTGTTTAATGAGAATAAATGATTGCTTTCTATTTGAACCAAGGACACCGGACATTGAAGAGAGCAGTGATAGAAAATAAAACAGGCAGGCACAAGGAGATCAAGCAGACCCCCTGCATGGCCAGTTGTGCCAATACCACCCAAGCCAATATTTGAAGTAGTCAGTTAACACACTCATTATAAAGCCTATAAAACTGGAAACTATTGTTAAGAGACATGGTTTAATATGACCTATTATTATTATAAAGATATTAAAGTAATGAGTAAAAGCACCTAATTCTAAAAGAGGGCTATGGATTGTTTTAAATGGCATTCAGATTTGAAATAACCTCCAAAAGTGACTGAGCCTGAGGGCGCCCCCTACAGGGCTGGTTCCTGCCATACCCCAATGCAGCCGGAGTTGCCTGAGACACACCAGAGACCCTGCGACAAAACCAGTCGATGGTCTTAAAATAACATTTAAAAAATAAAAATAAAACAAGTCTTTGATATTAAAATAAAAAACACACACACAAATGTCAACAATGCTAGATCAGGTTTTTTTGTTTTTACGGTCGTTGGAACGTCAGAAACGCGAGGAGCTCAACGACGCTTTGAGCCCTTAAAGAGCCAAGTCCTCCCAAAAGATCCCCTGGATGTTGTGTGAAATTACCATTAGGTTTTTGGCATCAAGTACATTTATATATTTACCAAGTAAAACTAAAATATGAATAAAAATAATATTACTGCTATTAATATTAATAATGTTAATATCGAATAAGAACTGATGTCATTATTGCATTAATACATCAGGAAGAAGAAGACCATCTCGATCATATTGAGGCAGTAGCGCAAAGTGCTTTACAAGGAGTTAGAACAATTGGCAATTACAAAAAATAAAACAATAAAAAACAACACAGACTAAGACAATATCTTCAGTTGGATTTAGGGGGTTTGAAGATGTAGAGTCGTGTAATATTATTGTAAACATAAAAAGACAACGAGAGACACCTTCAAGAACCTCCGAACACCTGGTCCTCTGCTGCGGGCACAGGCTCTGGCACTCCATGACCAAGAAACTGAGGGTTGAAGGAAGTCTTTTCCAGTTATATTTGTTCATTCGCCTTTTTTGTATTAATACTGGCCCGATGCTTGTTGCTAATTTTAAAATGGAGTCGTTTATGTGAATACGTGATATTACACATGCTCATATAGTGAGAAGTCAAGCAAAATTACACCTTTTATGGGCTAACTATAAAGATTACAATATGCAAGCTTTCAAGGCCTGAGTTGCCCCGAAAGTTTGCATATTCTTTTTAGTCATTTTGCTTAACTTCTCACTACATTCATAACGGCTAACACGGTACAACACCCTAGTACTACACACCTGTTCCTATGCAATTTATAATAAACGGACTGGAGAGGCACAGATACCTTTCACACTAATCTATTATGTTGTGCTTTCACATCTACAGATCTATTATATAGCGCCTTTCCTGTTTATCATTAGAGCGCCTATCACAACCTTCTGTCGCCTTATCCAGGTTTATTATGTAGCAGATATTACATCAGTTATGTAGTGCCTTTCACAACATATATGTTGTGATTTTCACGTTTACGTTTCTATTTTCTTTCTATTATTTCAAATCTATCGCTTCATTCTGATTAGGTAGTACCTTCCACACCTGTCTAATATTTAATGCTTTTCACATCTAAGGCACTATTAAACAGATGTACACAGAGGTCTTGGATTGTGGTGCTTCTTGGCCCCGTGCAGCTCGGACAGGCCCCGCCCTGCATTGACAATCCTAAACTGAGACAGAACATGGACGGACGAGTCCTGTAATACAAGGAAAGCAAACAAAGCCGTTCTGGCACATTCTATTATACTGTCGAGGTCTGTAATATATATTTATGCTCACCTGAACGGATATGAATACAAAGCAAAATGTACGCGTTTGATTTCTCCATATAATTATTACTATTTTTGTGAGCTACTTATAAAAGGAAGAAGAACGTATTACAGACTGAAATCATAAAATACAAACTCTTGGTGTTTTATTAGGCGATATTTACGACGGTTATCTTTGTCTTCGTCTTTGAGTTCTGTTTCAGGTATTTCACAGAATTCTTATTTTTGTAGTTCATTGCCACTGCCAGCTTGTGCTTAATTGAATTTATTTATTTATTTTTGTCTCTCTCAAGCGGATTTTTAGGACGCTCGCCCACTGACAGCGAAGAGCCCAAATTCAGACAAATCCTCCAAGGACCATCCTGGGAGAGGAGATAAGAGACGTTCGCCGTCCCCACGACCTTCACTCACCGGAGCGGGGGGCTGCTTATTGAACCTCCACCCGCGTGTGACTTTCCTGCGGGTCCCAGGGGGTCAAGCTAATGAAATGTGCAATGGTGTCTTTAGTAATTGTCGTTGTTATCTTTGTATCGGACCGCCTCCTCCAGCCTGCCAATACAGCCGCCATGAGAAATGAATCCTCGTCATGGGCTGATGTGTCAGCCGAGATCACCACTAGGAACTGATCTGAAACGATCTGACACAACTGACGGAATTCCAAGTTTGGGGAAAACAAATACATAAATAAAAGGCGGAGTGGTGGTTCTGAGGCTAGGGATCTGCACTGGCAATCGGAAGGTTGCTGGTTCGAATCCCGTAAATGCCAATAGACTCTGCTCTGTTGGGCCCTTAATCTGCACTTGCTGAGCGCTTTGAGTAGTGAGAAAAGCGCTATATAAATGCAAAAAATTATTTATTTAAAAAGTATCCCGACTTGAGTGCAGAAAGGATTTCAAACCAATGTGAATGTTATGAAGCGAGTTTTACACTCCATGCGTCAAGATCGCTTCCTGCCCTGCGCGCTACGCAGCCGCCGCGGCTTCCAGGTACCTTGAACCAGGATGCAAATGGCTCAGTGGATCAGGAAAGGACCGCACAAGTCAGGCCCACATAGTAGGCGGCGACAAGTCTGAAACGTCTGCATGGCGTGTTGTGACAAACACAAGCACACGTAATAAGTTTGTGAAATCGTGAAAGCATGCAAGGTGCTATATATATATATATATATATATATATATATATATATATAAAAAAAAACTCGACCGTTTCCTTTCTAACGGGTTCATCCAAAATTCAGCCTTGCGGGGCACCGAAGGTAAGCGTGCCAGCCGGCGGACACGGGATAAAAAGATCAACTCAACCCCCCCCCCCCGAAAACGTCACTCCGCACTCCTCAGCAGTTTCCTCCAGTTTAAAGACTGTCGAAAAATACAACAGGACGAGCTGACAAAGCGCAGATGCGCGCGGAGCGAGGGTCGTGACGGAAGGAGGTCGTGCAGGGCGCTTCCTCTTCAGAGCTGAAGGCAAATTCGGCGCCTCTGGTAATTGGGGTTGAGGGGGGGGGGGTCTTGGTTTCTGCGGAGCGCGTCCTGTCTGACCGCAGCCCAGCGTAAAGTTGCAAGAAAATTTAAGTACCCCCTTTGGAATTCCCTAAAGAAATGTGGTCACATGTTCATCCAAGTCCCAATTCCAGACAAACTAAGACCACTCAAACAGTTGGACATTCCAGACATTTATTGAGCGCACTGAGAGGGCATGCACAGTGCAGGCTGGACAAAGCACGTGATCCCTTTAATTTTAATTAGATCAATTTTTTTTTTTTTTTTTAATCCCAAGCGGACATTTTAGATACATACAGCATCCGAGAAGAAAAGAGGAGAGACATACTTACAGGACAAATACTACAATCAAATATCTTTTAGAGACCAGTCTCTGTCCTCTCCATTCTTACCAAAATACTGGGACCAGCCATCTTCCTTTCTTCTACAGGACAGACTGCTCAAACCTAATCAGTCAGCCTTCAAGCAGGGCCATTCCACCGAGAGGACTCTACTTATCACTGGCGTCACGTTACAGAAGACTGGAGCTACCGACATGTCATTTGTCCTTAGTTTGCTGGATCTCTCCTGGGCCGTCATCACAGCCAACCATCAGCTCCTCCCCTTGCCACCACTCTCTGGCCTTGGCATCACTTGGACTGCCCTCACATGTGATTAGAGCTCTACCTTTTGGGCAGATCCTATGGTGCGTCCTGGCGAGGACTGGTGCTGGGTCCCCTCCTATGCTCTACACACTTCCTCACTAGGCCCCATCTTCCTGTCCCATTGTTTTCTCTTAATCACCGCTATGCCAATGATCTGTCATTCCCTCCAGAGGACCACACAGTATTGGACAGAATCTCTGCATGTCCCACTGATATTGTAATGTGGATGAAGGAGCATCAACTTGACAAAGGCAGACCACCTTTTTGTCCCAGTGTATCCATCTGTTCAGCTTGGTTGATTATTGCTAACACCCACCATGTCAGGGCACAACCCTTGGGGTATTCATTGAAGATCAGCTGACCTTCACGGACCACGTTCCAACGGCCTCTTGGTCTTGCAGATTCACTCTAGACAACATCCACAAGACCAGACCGTATCTGACAGAACTCGAGACCTGACAAGACCAAAGCCTGGGCCACAACTACTGCAACTCTCTGGTGACAGAGGAGTACCAGCAGACATCACCAAGCTGCTGTCGTGGATTCAAACCAGCCAAGGCAGAGAAGTCACTCCTCTCCTCGGGGCACTACACAGGCATCGCCATATGTGAAGTTCAGATCCTTAATGCTTGCCTACAGAGTAGTCAGTGGGTTAGCTCCTGTGTATATGGAGACACGTGTCAGGTCCTGTGCTCCTTCTTGCACACGGAGGCCTGTTAATGAGCAACATCTGCTGAGGACCCCTCAAATCTCAATCCATACTCTTTATATACAGTATGTGGCTCCTAGCTGCTGGAACAAACAGCTGCCCACCTCCCTTAACATGTTTAAGAAGCATTTGAAGACCCTCTTGGTTGGCGACCCCTGCTCTAACTGATACTTGCTATTATGTTTTCATAAACTTGAACTCGCTTGTATTTTGTCCCGAGCTCTTTGTTGGTGATAATCATTTTTTGTCACACTTGTTCCCAAACCACTCCCAGACCGATGTTCACTCCATTACATTGACCTCTTTTGTAATAAAAGTATCTACTAAGCACATCAATGTATATAAAGCATTAACAAATATTAAACACTGAACAATAGATTAATACATAAAACACATCATTCTGAATTAGAATAAGAAACAAGTAGGAGAAAAAAAAAAACAAAACAAAGAGAGCCAAGAGCAAATAACATCATTTATGTAAATGTACAGGTAACAACATCAACATCGATATTAAACCACCAGCAAGAAGGAGAGAGGACTTAGCTGAGTTAGTCGTTCAGTTGGATGTTCCTCCATACAGCTCAGCTCGCTCTCAGGCTACATCATAAAGAAGGTCAGATGTTGTTTAAAACCTGCGACCAAAGAAAGGCAAACAGGATTATTAAGGAGGTTGGCCATCCCATCATGTAAAGTCCTCCTCTTTACTTTTCTCAATCCACAGGTCATGAGGCTGCTAAACAGTCCAATGTAACCACCACCATACCATGCATGTATGCATGCATATCTCACACTCTCTCACACACACACACACGTGTCTTTTACTGGTATCATATGAATTACTTCAGAAGAGACACACCAGTAAGACTGTACATGACAATAGAGTTGAACTTCAATTTGAATTGGATCAGGCAGATTTAAAACCGTTTTTGTGTAGGTACAGAATTTAATTTTACATAATTCATCCATTCATTTTCTGAACTGCTATTTCCAGTCACAGACATGTGGTGTAAAAAAAAATGAAATTTGTAAAAATGCTGGCTTCACTTTAGTATTTGTCTCCGGTCTCTTGTGTTTGATTCCCAGGTCTATGCTCGTTAATTGACACTACATCGGCTCTGTGCAGCTGACAGGAGTTTTAAATTACGTGGTCACCCCATCCAGAGTTGGCTCCTGCCAGAATATGCCTCAGTACCCGAAAACCCTAAAATGAAGAAAAGCAGGTAAAGAAAATGAACTGGTTAAAGTGAGCTGGGCACCCCTCCAGTTGCAGAGGATTTCAAATGTGGGCTAAATTAGAACACACACAATATTACGAGTGAACCCCGAGCTGATAAGAGATCAAGCATGGCTGCCACTCTGCAGAAATCTAAAGCTGTCTGAATGAGTGTGCGAAGTGGCCGTGGATCTTCAAGTGTGTCCATGTCCAGATCAAACCCAGCATTATTTCACATTTACTTCTGTAATACTGAAGTATGACAATCAATGGTGGTGGCACCAGTGTTCACAAGATCTGGAGCCCAGCAGTGGCTCTGTGGCTAACGGATCTGGGCTGGTAACTTGGTTGGGGCCTTGAGCGAGACCCTTAACCTGCAGCTGTTCCAGGGGTGCTGTACAAATAGCTGACCCTGACCCCAAAAAACTCTCTGGAGAGCAAGCTGGGGTAGGTAAAAACTGACAAGTTCCTAATACAAACTACTGACTACATCAACTTCTGTATGGACATTGTAGTTCCAGTAAGAACAGTACGCTGCTATGCTAACAACAAGCCATGGATTACAAGTGACATCAACATCAAGCACCTTCAACACCATCCAACCTCTGCTCCTTAGGGACAAGCTGACAGAGATGGGAGTAGATTCATACCTGGTGGCATGGATCATGGACTATCTTACAGACAGACCTCAGTATGTGCGTCTTGGGAACTGCGAGGTCTGACATTGTGGTAAACGTTAACATTATTCAAAGTTATTGTCTGTTTTTACCTACATTTTTATTACTCTTAATAGTTTTTTTTTTTTTGTATCAGTATGCTGCTGCTGGAGTATGTGAATTTCCCCTTGGGATTAATAAAGTATCTATCTACAAGAAATAAGAAATTGTATATACGTTTAAAGGACTAAAAGGAAAAAAGTGCACCTGTAAAGCTCTCGGATATCCAATCCTGATGTTTTTCTGTGTGTGTGTGTTTGGTTTTTTTTTTTGTTTTTTTATATTGTTTATTTTTATCAAATTTATTTTTTGGTGCTCCTGTAAAAATTTAATTTCCCCTTGCAGACAAATGTATTTTAATCTGTCCACAGGAGGTGAATTTAGCAGATCAATCTGAGAAAGCTGTAGATAATGGAGTGGTGCAATTGTGATTGTTCAGAAACTGGGTAAAGCCTTCCATTTCTATACATACTGGCGACTGAATAGGTTTTCTAAGTTTGACGCTCACCCGCTGCCAAGTTGAAACAATCCTGTAAAGCCAGCTCTGTTGTCTAATTGTTCAAGAACAATTATGATGTAAACATGCCATTCACCACAACAAGCCCATCCATTCATCTAGCCATCCTTTCTATTCACCAAGATAATAAGCCAAGATCTGAAGGTCTCTAAAGTCCTGCTCTCCACTGTGTAACTTGGTCATTTGTTCCACATGTCTATGGTTCTATGCGAAACCTTCCTGTGAAATCTGCCCAACTCTTGTGTCCAAATTTGTTTTAAACTAACAGTTGGAATCCACTGTACTCGCTCCTGTCATGATTTGAAACATTTTGATTGTCACCTCTTCTGTCCATTTGCTTAAAGTGAAAAGGCCCTGCTATTTCAGTCTCTCCCCTAGCTCATACCCCTTAGTCCCGGAATCAGTCCAGCTGTCCTCCTCTGGCACTGCTATATCTTTTTCTGAAATATGGAGACCATGGTATTCCAGGTGAGGCCTCACTAGTGCCTTACAGACCTTAAGCACAACCTCTACTCCAGAACTAGTTCAAGTGTACTGGCAGGCACCTCTGGAGAAGTCCAATTGTGAGAAACAGAGGCGTAGCTAGGGTTTTCAGTGCCCGGGGACAACTGAAGATTTTGCGCCCTCTCCTGTTTGCCAAAATGCAATGGGGAAGGGAAATTTGGCGCCCCCTGGATGCTGCACCCGGGGACAGATGTCCCCCCCCCAAAGCTACGCCACTGGTGAGAAAATCACCTTCTCCACTTCAAATGGTCTATGCAAGTTTGTTCGTCTCCCATTTGGACTTCACTAACATTTCAGCGTATGACAAGTTTTATAGGAGCATTCTTGCCATGTACACGGAGTACAGTGAAATTCTTTCTTGCTAATCAACATGTCCCTACTTTCCAGCACCCTGATTAGAAATTAGAAATACCTTATATAGGGGTCCAGCTTCCTCACGGCCCTGTCCTGGTCTTGCTAAAG
The DNA here is from genome assembly GCF_900747795.2 of Erpetoichthys calabaricus. Taxonomy (NCBI): domain Eukaryota; kingdom Metazoa; phylum Chordata; class Cladistia; order Polypteriformes; family Polypteridae; genus Erpetoichthys; species Erpetoichthys calabaricus. Next base: position 169,928,465 of record NC_041403.2, on the reverse strand, counting down.
CCACAGAGCACTCGAATGTAAGCTCTCTATGCCATTGTCATTTTTTTTTTTTTTTTTTTTAAATCTTTATGCCATTCAGAATTACTTAATGAGTTATTAAGTACGATTGATCTTGGAGTGTATAGATTTTGTTAATGAGAAATCTAGTAATGCCACAGCCCTATCAAAGATTAACAGATTTATACTCCCAATTCAGAGAGTCCCGATTTTTCAGACCTGGGATCTGACAGAATTTCTTGCAAACAAAAGCAGGACTTCAGAACAAACATGGCAGAACAACAGTCAAGGTCAACCCGCTGTAATAGTAGTTTGTGTTATTTTATACAGTGGGGAAAAATTGCTGTTTAGGATAAAGAGGTTTACTTTAATGCCGATTTCCTTCTTCACTGCTAGATAGATAAATACTTTATTAATCCCAAGGGGAAACTCACATACTCCAGCAGCAGCAGCATACGGATAAAGAACAATATTAAAGAGCGATAACAATGCAGGTATAACAGACAGACAATAAGTTTTTATAATGTTAATGTTTACCCCCCCCCCCCAGGTGGAATTGAAGAGTCGCATAGTGTGATGGAGGAACGATCTCCTCAGTGTGTCAGTGGAGCAGGACGGTGACAGCAGTCTGTCGCTGAAGCTGCTCCTCTGTCTGGAGATGATCCTGTTCAGTGGATGCAGTGGATTGTCCATGATTGACAGGAGCCTGCTGAGCGCCCGTCGCTCTGCCACGGATGTCAAACTGTCCAGCTCCATGCCTACAATAGAGCCTGCCTTCCTCACCAGTTTGTCCAGGCGTGAGGCGTCCCTCTTCTTAATGCTGCTTCCCCAGCACACCACCGCGTAGAAGAGGGCACTCGCCACAACCATCTGATAGAACATCTGCAGCATCTTATTGCTGATGTTGAAGGACGCCAGCCTTCTAAGGAAGTATAATCGGCTCAGTCCTTTCTTACACAGAGCATCAGTATTGGCAGCCCAGTCCAGTTTATCATCCAGCTGCACTCCCAGGTATTTATAGGTTTGCACCCTCTGCACACAGTCACCTCTGATGATCACAGGGTCCATGAGGGGCCTGGTCCTCCTAAAATCCACCACCAGCTCCTTGGTTTTGCTATGCTTGCTATGCTAATTTATAATCTTCTGCTTGCCTCTCATTGGCTATCAGTCTTTCATGCTCCTTCACATCACTCCGCCGTGGACTTCATTAGTGTTTATGTGAAAGTTCTGTTGAATCCCCACACCGTTACACCCATCTAACTGTGCTGCCCTAACTATATGATTAACTCTTCATTATTTTGGAAGATCCCAGGGTTTTTCTTCTTTGCAACACAATGACAGTAAAATAATTACAGTGATATGCATTACTACCTTCCTTGCACTAGGGATGGATCAGCTATTGTGTCCTCACGCTGAATGATCTCAGCGTTTTCACTTTTAACAGTGACTGGGATCACCATCCCAAACATCTTCAGGTGGCTTTAGAAGGTCCGAGAGAAGCTGGGATTTACTGCTAATCCTTAACAATGTAAACTGGACATGTCAGAGACTCATTTACCTCAGTTAGGCCAGGGCTGAAGGTTCAATCTAAGCAAAAATGGAAAAAAATCGGACACCCAAAATGCAGAGGTGGCTTTGTCCTTTCTTAAGACTTGCAGTTTATTATAGTCAACCTATTCCTAATTTTGCTGCACACGTTGCTCCATTAACTGATTTGACAAAATGCTGAATGAGTTCCATTAGTGATGCTTGTGAAAGTGCTGTTAATGATCTTAAAAAAAGACCTCATTTCTTACTCTGTCCCTCAGACTCTTGGCAGACAGATAAGAACACGTTTGAGTCGTGTGCCATTTGATTTCAGGTTTTTGTTCTACAAGAGCACCCACTTGTGCTGAGGGACCACCCAATGCGGTCACACCGGGCAAGTGGCATGTGAGGTGCAGAATGAGAGCCCATGGAGGACTCACTGCAGCAGGTGAAACCTCCACATCTGACAATTGAATAGCACCACCCAGTGGCCTGGTGTCACATTGTGTACTCCGATGGTTCCCACCAGGAACCGTGTAACTGCAGAGCAGATTAATGAGTAGTTTACGCTAACAACTCTTTCGCTTCTATCCACACTAACATCTCCAGATCTTTTCTAAAGGTTTGTCCTTCATGAAACATGTAAATCTTTCCTACTGGGTGTGTGCAGTTTGTCAGCCAAGAGCAATGTTTGGTGAAGTTCATCGAAATGCCATAAGCACATGGAAAACCGAGCACCTGACGAAAACAGCAAAACAGATTTCTTTGTCTGGACAGATAATGTGACAAAACGGGTATAAGGACGCTAAAGCCATGAGAAATACAGACCAGGAGTCTGCCAAAAAAAATACTCTAGTGTTTCAAGGCATTGTCTCAGCCAAAGCTGAGAAAGTTAGGAAAGGACTAACGCCACAGAAGAGACGAGGTAATGATGCGAATTGTCAAGAAAGGGGCCTGATCACACAGCACATCGACTTTTGTGAAAAGCTCAGTTTCCCGAACCTAAGCTGCTGCACTTTACAAAGAGCTTCCAAATGAACATGCCGTGGCGAGAGTTCCTGAGCAAACATAATTGAAATAAAGTACACTTCCAGATTATCAGTGTTAGTTGGGACAAGGTTTACTGTTAGCTTTCCAGAACGTTCTACATATGCTATGAATGGAGACAGGCTAGGGCAACCATCCGAGGTCAGTCAGTACACAGCCGTGTGAGCAGGGCTTGTCCTCTCGTGAAATGGAAGCAGGCAGGCTTTTGTTCTTTAGTTTGCCTTATACAATTTCTTGTATTAGGAATTTGTTAGTTTTCGCATACCCCTTGGGGTCAGCCATTGTACAGCGAGCGCCCCTGGAGCAATTGAAGGTTAAGGGCCTTGCTCAAGGGTCCAGCAGAGTAGGATCTCTTTTGGCAGTGACGGGGATTCGAACCGGCAACCTTCGGGATACCAGCGCAGATCCTTAGCCTCAGAGCCACCACTCAGCTTACCAAATAAAAATGAGACTTATGAGTGGCTTGGTCTCAATGTGTCATTGGACACCGGAGAGAAAGGCGTCACCACACCAAAACACTTTTGAGACATTCCTATGGACACCTAGCACCTGACTTCCAGCTCAGGCTACTCAAAGCCTAACATCAGTCCAAGTGCACAGCGGTCAGTAGTAACACTGGCCTTAGTTTAATGTGTTACCTGGTCATCAATGGAGGGCACCAGCTCACTGTACATGGTGAGACATATCAATGGCGGCCATAAGCGGCCATCGCAATCAAACGGTGGCTTGTGGTCAGAGATATAAAAAGCAAGAAGCAATCAACGCCTCACTGCGATCCATCAGCATGCTTTCCATGAGACACACAGACATTACGACTTGCTAATCGAGGCCACAAGCAAGAGGACCTTTTCTGAAGAAACCAAAGAAAGCAGGAGATTGCAACAGTTTAATTATTAATTGAACAGAGTAAATAAAAGGAGCTTACAAAAGTTAATAAAAAGAACCACATACGTTTCCAGTTGTGGTCAACAGAAAATGAATTCCAAAGGTTAAAATGGTTAATGAAATGTAAAGTGAATGATTGTATTGTGAACGCTAAGGGAATAATTGGTCAGCAGAATGAACAAGATGGCTCATAGGAGATGATGTACTGAGCAGTAATTTGTCTTCTTGTGTACAGGGCGGTTTTTGTCACGTGTAAAATTTGAGTGAATGATTTAACGAGGCACGGCCTGATCATGTTTTTGAAGACACCCACAGCACAAGCAGACATAATCTGGCCTGTGCCTAATAAAATGCCTCCAACTCACCTGAAGTCGGATGCAGAGACCTCACTGCGCCACGTGACATTTGCCCAGTCCTACACACTTCCTGTAGCATTTCAAAGCAACAGGCCCTCTCTTTAGTACCACATTGCTGTCTTAAATAATAATTCTTTGCATTTATATAGCGCTTTTATCACTACTCAAAGTGCTCAGCAATTGCAGGTCAAGGGCCTTCCTTGCTCAAGGGCCCAACAGAGCAGAGTCCCTATTGGCATTTACGGAATTCGAACTGGCAACCTTCCGATTACCAGTGCAGATCCCTAGCCTCAGAGCCACCACTGCACCATGTACAGCATCACAGCTATGGGTACCGGGGAGTGAACAGAGTGACTGTATGGTTGCAGTGGTAAAAGAACACCCACCTGGGGAGAGCACCAAGTAATACAGAGGCCGAGCAAACCTAATGGGTGTCCTACCCCATTGTGCAAATTAATCAAAGCAGAGATTCTAAGAATGAAAATCTGCCAGAGTGGGCAAGGAACAATTTAAACATGAAGCATCAGCACCGCCCCAGACAATGAGGTGCAAAATAGGTGAGGCTCTCAACCCTCAGCTGTCTTCGTAAGCTACTTTTAATGATGACCTACAGTACGCTGAATGCAGTTTGTGAAATTCTCTTTGTGCCCAGGGGGCGGAAGCCTGTTTTCAGCTGAGGGATGGACCACCTGGCCCTGCAATGTCCCCTATACACCTTTGGCTTTGTGTGTGTGTGTGTGCGCACACACACACACACACACACACACACACACACACACACGTACGTCCAATTTGAACTTTGGAGTGAGGCACTGGGGCTCGATGGTGGTCACCTGGCCACACAGTAGTTAGCTCTGCTGCAGGACAAGCAGTGTGCAGTTGAAAATGTGCTGTGTTTGTAAACTGCGTGATCTTTCTGTGTTACTACAGCTTCCGCTCTTTTCACCACAAAGCCATTCAATTCTAAACTTGAAGTTTCAGTTTAGACCGATCATAGACAATCCATTTTCTTGAGCAGGGGCACGGTCAGGAAAGGATGGCGATTATGTCAAAAGGGTATCTCAGTGATCCGATGCCAATTGGAAAAGAACATACACCGGCATTGCATGATTTGATCTTTTTTTTTTTTTTGGTACTCTTTCCCCCCCACCCAATTTGACTGATGCCTTTATCCACGATGACCTAAAATGCAAATGGTTACATGTCGAGTTTCTAATTGGAGTATGTGCAGGTGAAGTGACTTGCTCATGGTGTCAGCAGTGGGATCTGAACCTACACATCCAAAGCTTCGTCCACTAAACTCACTGCCTACTTAACCTGAGTAAGCCTGCATCCTTTTGTAGTCATTAACAAAAAGAGGGAGAGACGTGATTAGTTATGTAAGTTCATCTATCCATAAGAAGTCCACTCCTATACATGAAAGCCCTGGGAGAGCCCCACCACAATTTCCACGAGAAAATGCCACTGATTAGAAGGAAGAATCATTTGTATACATTGGCACTCTATTTACTACTGACCCAAAAGATTGAAGATCCACCACAGGAGGATGAAGGAACATTTCAAATATGAGAATATCATCGGGTTAGGAAAAACGCAAAACCCTTCATATCTGAACCCAGTTTTCAAATCCAGTTTTATTATGAAGGAAACCTCGCTTTTGGAAATATTCAAGGGTGAGATGCAGAAAAAATAAAACATTTTCACATAAATTGAGTTTAAGTGTACCATACTTTAGGGTTAGAGTCCTTAGCCATTAACATGAGAAATCAAAACCTAATATAGTGAATAGGGAAACGAGAAAAACATAAGAATGTAACGGACACCACCATTACAACATTTTGGCTAACGCTTTACATGCCACAGACCAAATGATACCTAGAGTATGGATGGCACTTTTACACACACAGACTTTTATCAGCTATACACTCATTTCAAAGGGATGAAATTTTACTCTGAGTCTGTAAAGTCTCCCCCCCCCCCCCCCCCCCCCCCCCAAATAATTCATAACATTTTGGAGCTTCTCCAAATAAGTCTTGCTATTGAAGTTCCAACATTTTTATAAGCATGTAGACTCGGTGCACATTTTGACGACAATTCAATATTTACACTAGCACTCCCTGTAACAAATGCAGACATGATTTCCTTCAGTCCCGGATGTGTTGGAGGTTGGCGGCTGCTCTTTCACTACAAACAAAACCTTCAGTGGTGGTCAGCTGATGCAGTGACTTCTTTGTCTACTTAAATTCACCCCCCCCCCCCTTTCACAGCTAGCACCGTTTAGAAGACACACACAAAAAAAATAAATGTGCTACTTACCCAAAGATAAAGGGCGGTCATGTACAGTATGTATAAACTGTCAACATATAAAGTCTTTCCTAGTGACTTCACTTTTATTTCTATCTTTTTATTTTTCAGATTTGCCTAACAAAAGAAAAAAAAATACACATACACCATGATTCACATATACTTAAACTACAAATGTAGTGAAAAGTCAAGCAAAATGACATCTTTTATTGGCTAACTAAAAAGATTACAATATGCAAGCTTTCGAGGCAACTCAGGCCCCTTCTTCAGGCGAGATGTGATAATCTTACAAACTACAAATGAAACTCTCACATACTAGGCTCACGTATTTCACTACAGATTACTGAAGTGTGTCGCAGCTCACCTTTAAAATTCCCTAGTGCACGATGCTTTCTTACTGTTACTGTGCCATTAAGCAAAGTGCACCTCTTTGGCGATTAAAGACTACTGGAGTTGATCCTCAAGGCTTCAGGTAATTGGTCAAGGAGTGTATCAGCTAGGACAAAAATTTTTGACAAATTAAAACAAAATACTTTATTCTACTAGAAGTACTGCCAGAGAAGCCATGTGTTGCAAGTTGAATGGACATGCAAGTAGGAAGTTCACTGTACTTTAAATACAGTTCGGTCCATAAATATTTGGACAGAGACAACGTTTTTCTAATTTTGGTTCTGTGTTCAAAAAATGATTTGGTTGCCTCACATTTTTATGTAATCGTTTTGTTCACCCCACGGAATTAAAGCTGAAAGTCTGCACTTCAACCTCATCCAAGTTGTTTACAATACCACAATGTATTTTAAATGACAGAACCAAAATGAGAAAAAAGTTGTCTCTGTCCAAAATATTTACGGACCTAACTATGTCAATACATCTATACCTACTAAGTGCTCTGAATCATTCAGTCATCCACACAGTTGCAGACCTGCTCATTTCAGTTCTGAGTAGTACGGACACAGCCCATCAATAGCAGGGACAAACTGTAGGCAGGACAACAGTCTACTGCAGGGCACACTCACAAACTCTGCAAAGAAGTTTAAACAGGACGGCAAGTGGCGACAGTCAGGATGTTTCTGTTTCTGATCCTTTTCTGCCCTCTAGTGGACTTGAAGAGCATTTAAAAAAAACAAAAAAAAAAAAAAAAACAACAACCTGCCTTAGTTTGCAGATAAACAAACGTATGAAAGTAAAACATTCACAAAAAAGTGAAAGCATAACAGGTACTACAGGAGTTGTTAATTACTTAAGCTATTGCTTCACATAAGAACTGTAATGTTTAACTGGCCCACAGTAAATAAGACTTACCACACCTCTATTAACAAGTAACTTTTCTCAGTTATTGATTTCTGCTGCAGAGAGGTGGACGTGTAATAAATAAACAGGATACTCCTAAGAGAAAGAAAATAAACTTCCAGTGGTGTGATGGAGAACCCACACTGTAGGCAGCCCGGACATTTCTGGATGTTTGATTCAATCTTGTCCTGTACTACATTTAATTGTGGTTAATATGGAATTAAAAATAAAGGGAAAAAAACTAAGCATTGATGATCCAAAAACACTTTATTAAAAACCTTGAAATATAAAATTAAAACCTTTATAAATACTTTACAAAAAATATACACGCCGGCAAAATTTGACACCCATTTTGTGAGGTCCGCCTCCAAATTAGTTTAGAAATCTTAAAACAACTTTACAGGAATAGTTATTTTTTGTATTAACACTGATTTTTGGTCACACAGTTCATAAGGTCTAAATTGCCCAAACACAATGACAGCCAGAAACCAGAAGCAAATCTGGGAGCACCAGGATCAAAGAGGTAAAGTACAAGTATGCCAATGAAGGAAGACGCATCACAAATACAGTGAAAGGCACTTTCAGCCCCACTCCAAGAGTATTTAGACTCATTAGAAAAGGGCACAACTGAAGAGGTGGGTCATGAAAAGGAGTGGGGAGAACAAACAAATCTAATATTTTTATGCCGTGGAGGTGACTGGGTACTCCCAGTTATTTCTATGGTCTGCCAATTACACCAACAAACTGTTAAATGCGGCACAAAAGAAAAGGTGTGAAACAGGACGGCAATCACTGTGGAAAAACAAGAAAATACTGACCCATACAGAGATTGGATAAGCCATTAGAAAGAACTAAAAGAAATGAATCACACGAATCAACACAGACATGGTGGCAGAAGGTGATTTATAGGGGGACATTTCCTGTGTTTGTGACAGAACAATAAGAAGCTGAGAGTGAGGCAGTTTTCTCTGCATCGTATCAATGTATGGCTAATGTTCACAATGATCCACAAGGAAAGGAGGAGGTCAGAAGACTATAAATGACTCCAGATAAATCCAACTTTGACTCTGCTTCATAAAACGCCCCTACCTGTGACCACAATACTTGTGCATTAGATCTTAACATGTTTCATGGAAACTGCGGTCAATAAAGAAAACAACGTTTTCACAGCCTTGACCAGCGTGTGCACATGAATTTGCATGATAACAAGAAGCAAAAGGAGTGCGAGACCAAATACAATTCATGTACTGACCCTGCGCCAATCTACAACACCCCAGTAGGAAGGTTACTGTTCTGGGTTAAAAATAGAGATGTGCAACCGAATATCAAATCATTTAAAAAATTACCAGATGGTTATCCAATATGGAACAGTAAAGTTACAGAGCATTGTTTCAATATGCCTTGTCCAACATCCTCCAAGCATACAGAGAAAGTGCTTTCAAAGCGCCTCATTTAAGAATAAACAGAAGAGCCATAACAAGCCTATTCATTGTGTAAACATTCATAATCATCATAATTGTATTACTCTAGCAGAGTCAATGCAGAATGGGCACAATTTAAACTTCAGAAGAGCTTGGGTAGTTTTTTAAGCCGGTTTATGTCCAGAATGTTCTCCACAGAGTCGCATGGCCCTGCACGCCTATGTATTTCTGGAGAGCCAACTTGCAGCTTCTCAGGGAACAACTGAATCCCGTTTTCTTTTTCAGAATTTGCAGCAACACAAGTCTTGGCTGCTAGGAGTTTCATTATGGGCTTCAAATCTTTAAGCAGCTGCCGAGCTTCGATTTTCGATGTTTCAGGAGGTACAATTTCATTTGTAATGTTTCTCAGTATATTTCCCTCTCCTTCACTGATGCGTCCCGCAGACTCAACCTCTTGTTGCAAGTTCAGAGGTGACCTGGCTAATGCTGGGCCATGGCTTAAGTTAGAGGAAGTTGCAGGAGAAAAAGCGGTTTCACTTCTTTTAGCAGAATGGACCTCTTCCTCATCTTCGCTGCTTTCACCACATTCAATGAGCCCAAACTTTTTCATGAATTTCTTGGTAGCAAGAGACATGTTGCTGGGTGACATGAAGGACAGTCCTACCGTATTTGTCTCTGCAGATTTAGGCTGTAGAATGCTGTAGATTGTCTGCTGGTCATTATTTTTAGGGGTGCCTCTGCTTAAAGACAACTGTGAGAGTTGGGAATCGCTGAGGTACTTCAAGGCAATGGCATTCGCCTCAAGACTTAAGTCAACTGCAGTGGATCCACAGCTGCTCATTCCGACATTTGCAAAGGACATGTAGTTCAGCTGAGGGAGGACTGCGTCAATATTAATGGCGGCCAGAGTGCTGGGGTTGGGGAGAAGAGGAAGAGAGAAAGTTACATCTGTGCTGCTACCCAGGATTTTGTTTTCCAGTCCCTCTCTCATATATACATTGTTTTCCTTTCTGTATTTCAAAATATGGTGTTAGTTACCATAGAATTAAACACTCATCTTAAACCTATTTTAATATCTAAAATTCACAGCCACATTAAAACATAGGGTTTAACTTCAAACTATTTTGCAATAAACTACACAGGAAATCAAAGTGAAACCAGATGGGAGCACTTTGTTCACTTGCAAGCCATCCGTCCCCCCCACATCCCAAAATATTACTGCAGTCTAAATTTCTAGAGTCTTCTAGGTAGGACTTAAACAGGCAAGGGCCATCATGGTCCCAGTGAGCCTCAATGTCTGCAGGGCTTTGTTCAAATCAATTGGTTAATCTTGTAAAGTAAGGGAGTCCTGCATCCCAAAGAGAACAGCCAGCTCGCTAGTGCCTTCTCAAATACACCTACTGCTCAGTGTATAAAAGGACTATGGGCAGACAATCTTTCACTTTTTATGAAAACCTCAATCAGCTTACATATACAATTTAAACTCATGCTAACTATATCTATTAAGATACAAAGGATGTAACACACCGAGATCTTTCACATTTTCAAATCTGACAGCACTCCTGTCTCAAACGTTGCCAAGAAGGGCAGTTTTTACTACATTTGCTTTCTCAATATAGAAGAGAAATAATAAAAATTCACAAATATGACTTTGCAGGAGCAGGTCAACTTACCTGGCACTCTCCACTTTAGCATTTTCCTCTTTCTTGTTTTTCATGTCCAAATCAACGGACACACCCAGTTCTTCTAAATGTTTGGAAATGGCATTCATGACCTTGCGTTTGTCATTCTGGCCTTCCCGGACTTCCGGTTTCTTTTTTGTGCAGCTGCCTCTTCTCTCTTGGGGCTCAGAAGGCAAATCCAGAAATTTGTGGCAAATGGGGGTTGGTGTACAGCTGGTTTCTTCCTCTCTTTTTGAAGAAACATTTAAGTAGTTGTTCACCTGGCTCTGCAATACAAGAGCATTTTTCATGTACAACTTACTCTGAACATGTAAAATATCTGAAAACGCACATGTTCATATTAGGTGCTTTACACAAAATTAGTGGTAGTAATGCTGGTTTAAGGTCTCTTAATTAGGCTCAACACCTGGTAGTCGCACATAAATGATTGCTTAGTCAGTGACAGCATCATATTTAGTAAGCATTTGTCGTTTAAGCTCTCCCGTGGATAAGTCGGGGCTTGGTTTTACCATGTAATTTCTGGTATTTTATGATATCTGTCGTATAAGTTGAAGGTGCAAAACTCAAACTATTGGTCCAAGAGATTATGATATGCTAATGCCCACCTGAGAGAGTAACCACGGAGACACTGCCTTTTTTCTATATATAGTGCCTACGTGACCTCACGCTAATACCAGAACTATTCCGACGTTTGCACTGTTTTGTGTTATCTCACACCATCATACACCATCATACACCTTAATCGTAAAGAGCATCCCTTATCTGTGATGGAGCGTTCGATCAGAAGGAAATTTAAAGCTGGTTTTAAATTAAAAGTCGTTGAAGTGGCGAAAGAAACTGGTAACTGTGCTGCTGCCACAAAATTCGATGCGTCTGAGAAACTGATGTGAGATTGGAGGAAGCAAGAAGATGGTGAAAGAAAAAAAAAAAAAGTGTCATATTTTTGAATGGGCGTATAAGTCGAGCTTTGATTTTATGATCGATTTTTCAGGTTTCAAGACCCAGCTTATACACGAGTATATATGGTAGGCAGTACCAAAAAGAGGTATACACGTGCAGAACTAAGAGGGAGAATGAGAAATGAATAAATATTTAAATAGCTTGGAATACAACATACAGCATTAACTATTGCACAAGTGTGAGGGGCATCAGCAGCAGTGACACCACCCAAACATTTAGTCAACCACATGCCTTCGGTCAGAAAATACAGTCAATGAACTAGGTTGACTGAAGCAAACCCAACTTGAACACACCAACAGATGCCCACAGTGATCAGCTCGAGTACAGCTGCAGTGCCAAATAAGGCAGGTCATAATGGAGAACAACTTGCTCTAACTGATTACAAAAAGGGCTATGGCATCTGATGGGCCAGCACAGTCCCAAAACACACAAATACAATAAAATTAAAAAAAAAAAAAAATGTATGGTTGCACTAGTCAAGAAAATACTAAAGCAAAAATCCTACGGATGATGTCTGCTGAGAGAGAGATAGAGATATAATATAGAGAGATAGATCTATTATATTATATTATTAGTGCCATGCCTTAAAATACCATTACTAAGCAAGCATTATGATTGTAGAAAAGCATACAAACAATGCTCATAAAAAGCAAGATATTTAAAATCATAGCAGAACTTGCACAATCAATGGAAAAAACATTTTATAAATTACCATATCTGTGCCTTTAAAACACTTAATAATGTAACTGTTGACAAAGACTAACACCTCATTATGCTGTCATGCTTTTCTTTTGATAATCCAACAACAAAACAATATGGGATGTTCAGAGTTTAAGATCATGACTTGGTTTATTTTTTTTTTAGTTAAACATTTCTGAAAACATGTACTTACTTGTAACTCCCGATAAACATTTTGCTCACTTTTCACCTCCCTGGGTATCAAGCTGCCACCATTTCCATCTTCTTTAAGTGCCATTCTGGCACCCTCTACTGGAAATGGCTGTAAACACATGCTTCCTCTTTCACGGAGGACTGGACTTTGGCGGACAGCATTTTGGGAACTACGGCCATCCCAAACATGGGCTGTTGAACTGAACACAAAAAGGATAGGTGTTATTTATCAATATATAATAGTGAACAGCAAAATATCCACTAGTTTTTTTTTTCCCCCTCTCAGGAAAAAAAAAGATTAGACAAGGCAATAAGTGAAATTGTTTTACTACAGGACTTTGTGGACTTCAAATCATGTAATACCTACACAGTTTCTTTTGTAACCATAAGGTGCTTATAACAGAGTCATTATACTTCGTTCTCTACACATTTCTACAAACAAGAAGACCTTAAGAAACAAAACCATAAAGGAACCAAAAATTGACTTTGGCTATGTGCAACTTTGACTCATTTCGTATTCTGACACACAAGCTGGATTTAAATGTTATGTCAGTGAACAGGCACATTATATTAGTGAGAATATTCATTCAAAAGTGGAAAGGGACCATTTGATAATAAGTTTATCAACACACAGTTTCCAATATGAACAGTAAAGATCTATATGTGACCAGTATCATCTGGTGCCCAAACATTCCACTGCGGCATCTCTGCAGCTGTCACAGTAGCTCAGAACCCCCCACACAAAAATTATACGGATGAGAAGAGCACTTGTATACAAGTGTTCAGCAGTAGGATGCAAGCATAAATAAAACTCTCTTAGCAGTGGCTTTGCCTGCAGCTTAACAGCACAAAACAACTGATGATAGAGCAGCAACATTGAGGGCTGCATCTTGTTTGTTTTTTAAATGTACTAAAAATAAAACCATGTGCCAATGGGGAGGGAGAACAAAAAAAAAAAAAAAAAAAAACACACATTTGTACCACTGCACATGTTGTGCAGACTGACAAAGGCCGTAAAGTCTGTAAGAAAAAATAAGACAAAGGCAATTCAGGTAGGACCACATATCGAACATACATATTCACACACCTAAGTACCCTTAAAGTGACCTGTATGAACTTGGATTAGAACCCCAGTGATCTTTAGTAAGGTGTGAGGCTCCAATTTTTGTTTCTTTTCCTACTTTAAATTTAGTATCATTTAACCTGTACTATACTAAACTTTAAGGCCCCTAGCAGTTAAAGGTTGGTAATTTGGTAAAGATAAAGATAGATAAAAATCAGACTTACGGTTGAGAGTCTGAGATGTGGGTACGTTCCATAACACTTGGAGAGTCCACTGCCTTCAAAGATGTGGTCATGCTCTCTTCAGTGGTAGCCTTTGCGGTGCTGATGATATTCATTTCATCACTGGCATTTTGTACCTCCTCAGCTAGGATTTCAGTATTCTGCATTGCCTCTTCAACTGGAGAGTTCCAAAATAGGCTGGCACCTTCAAAATGCAAAACTTGTAAATGAATTAAATGTATCCAAATCACCTGCAGTATTACGCCATTATAACTCTAAATATACCTCCTTATTTGTGCACACTACCCATTATAAACCTGCCTCAAATTAAAACAAAGAATAAAAGATGCTAATGAGGAACAAAAGCAGCAAGCAATTTGCACTCGTGTGGAAGTTTCAAAGTAGGAGCGAAAAGTGACAAAATCTCAAGTTTTATTAACAAGTTCCAAGAGTTTCAAAAGTAGAAACTTCAGCAGCAAGCAAAAATATAAAATTGTAAATAAGTGTTAAAACTGATTTATTCTTTTATGTGTAAAAAAAATGGTAAAAGACAAAATATTTTAATTATATCAGAAAACAAAAGTGTATAGGTAATATAATTGTGACATTTGGAGTTTATGTGTCATAATAAACCCTGGCACTAAATTAGAAATTGAGTTTTCTGACAAAGCATTTGGTTTTTATTAACTTCATGTAAATATTCTCACTTTGTGGAGCTGGCGTAGATGGTGTGAATGTTGGGCTATAGCATCACCAGCAACACAATGCAATCAAAAAAGAAAAGAAGCCAAAATTCAATCCAGCATAACAACAACACTGCTTATTCTGTGTATGTGCACTTTTTCGTCCACTCAGGTCTGCCACTGAACAGCTTCTGGTGATGCAGACTCTCTTCATATGTAGCTCCTAGTTGGAACGAACTGCCCACCCCCTTAATGTGTTTAAGAAGTGACTGAAAGCCCTACTGCTCTGTGGATAGATAGCATAACAAAACACCATAACCTGTCTTTAGAGCGCTTCACTCGTGATGACCAACTTTTGTACCTAGTCCTGCTACACTAATACAGTTCCATTATAAACAATGATTCTTTCAAAATAAACTGACTGCAGCAAATACCTTAGTGAGAGAAAAATGAATCTATTTTATAGGAATGCATTTTTTTTGTAATGTCTTTAGAAATTACTTTATCACTAAGGTTAGTGTTTATCACTAAAGTTTCAAAGTACTTGAATCTTCTTGGTAATAAAATCTCATCACTTCAGACTCTCTGAAGGCAAATGTACATTTTTACAGAGTTCTGCATACCTGTGCTAACAGCAATGCTGACACAATTTCTCTTCTGGACACTTTGAGTTTCCATGCCAATTTCTGGTGATGAACGGAGAGAAGACGAGCCCTTTGCACTGGAGCCTTCCGAGTTACTTTGAGCCTGAAGTATCTTTCGGATCTGAGACAAACAGAAGAGAATTATGGAATAAAAGATATCACATTAATTCCAGCTAATTTGTTAAATCATAGTAAACAAATATATAGAAACATTAGCTTACAAAATATCTTACTCAGTGCAAAGCATTAAAGCACACATTACAAAGAAATCTTTGAAGTGCAGGACAAAATATAATTGCTAAACCACAAACCAAATGCTAAATTTAACTGGTAAGTGCTATTGTAGGTTTACAAGAGAGACACTGAATAGGATGCAAAAAATGTGTCTACTTAAACTTTAAACTAGCATATCTTAATACATAATTTGCCTGCCTCCTTACTCACTCATTCACATCCGTCCGAAGCCGAATGCACAGTCACCTTCTGCGCAGCTACCCGAAAAACCTTACGAGACCGATATCCAACCCCCAACATTGCGGCATGCGGCGGATTTACGGCCGCAAAACTTCAATGAGAAAGGCGACTTCGATTAAAGCTCTAGAGGCCTGAAAGGCGATTTCGACTACAGCTCGAGGCCTAATTACGTATTCTAATTCAATTACGCATTCATTCAATACACCTATATCAGGTTTGTGGTGCTTATACTTATTATTATTCCATATTGTACTGGAACATTCATCATTCAATATTATACTATAGGCCTGGAAAATTCATCAACTAACAGTACAAGCCTGTACAGTAATGAGTAAAGCGGACTACAATCATTACAAAACAACTTCTTCGTTACTTAGCATTTGTTCTTCATAAACTGCTGACACAAACTCGTGCCTGTTTCATCTTACGTTGTCGAAACGGGCTCTGTCTCTAGTACCAAATATTTCCCCCCAAAAAATATTTAAAATTATTACCTAATAAAAGAAGACAAACACAAAATCAAGGACAACTGACAAAAGTATTGCTGTAATTGCAAGCAGTAACTTATGAGCCAATTTTTCTTCTTACTGGGAGATGCTGCCAAAAAGTGCAAATCTAACAGTCCGTATCTTAAATCGGTTTCTCTTTCTCGAAACGCCAGAATTAGTTTCACAGGAACAGGAAATGGTCATCACAAAAGCAATATAATACAGTATGCAAGAAAAATGTACATGTAACATTATATTTAAATTTTCTCTAGAGCACAATTCTATGTGCACATAACACACACAAATATACCTGAGCCTGCAGTTCTTTCAGTTGCTTGTCCTGTTCAAGAAGAATCCTGTAGGCATCAGCAGTTAGTGGTACAGTTTTATCTGCTACAAGGTGCAGAGAAACTGGCGGAGATGTGGTATGAATAGTGGAAGGATTCCCACTGTATGGGTGGTTTTTTGGAGTTCCTGTTGGCATGGCCTCATGGACAGGGGAGAAACTACTTGGGATGCTATGAGAAGGGAGTCCCCCATGGCTATTTGAATTACAAATAGGGCTGAAATGAAAATTAGGCTGACAGCTCAGATGCGGATGCGAGGCTGGAAGATTTCCTTCATGAGCAACTGAATCTGGTTGACAACAGAAAGGACCTGGAGGAACAACATTGGGAGGGGGTTGCCATGAATTTACTGGACAACAAGGAGCACGTGCATGATTTGAGCAAGCATTACACATACTGGTAGGGTGTCCATGTGGGGTTGGAAATGGAATGTGAATGCCAGAGGGGCGAGAGGGAGTTTGAGGCAGACTGCCAAGACCATGTGGAACATTCCTATGAGATGGTCTTGCAGGAGAAACACGTTTCTCAACACTTGGCCGTCCTTGTCTGGATGAGGGAGGAGGACAACTCTTGCCAGATGTCAAATGCACCTTTCCCTGATGAGTGGAGCTATTAGGAGAAGGGCTACTCTGTGGTGTGGATGAGGAAGAAGTGGAGGAGACCGAAGAGGCTGAAGATCCAGAATTCTTTCTTACTACTGGTCCTCCTTTCCTATTAGCTGGCTTGCTTTGAGTTGGGCCTGGATTTCCTTGATTGGTTTGATTAACAGGAGCCAATGGGCGCCTTATTGGCGGTGGCCCAACACTTGGCCTCCGACCTTCTTGCATTAGTTCTTGCAAGTTTGGCAAGTTAGAATTTTTAATTGTTTGCTGAACACCAGAACTTGGAAAAAAACTTGGAGAGGTTCGTGTAGCCTTTCTTGCTTCTTGAAAACTGCCATCAAAGACAAGTGAAAGCTCTGGCACAGATGGATGGATCAGTTTAAACTGTGAAGAAAAAAAAAAAAAAAAAAAAAAAAAAAACACATTCAGTTCATATATGTTCTATTCATTTCAGTAACTAACTAGATAATTAGATGACACAGACAGGACACCACTAATATAAGCTACATCGGGACATCTTTAATTCCCATGTTGTATGGACAATATTACACTAGTGTCTTCCTTGTTCTGCCCTCCCCTTCGCTGAAATCTTGTACATTAAAAATGTGCCAATCAGATTACTGCACACCCAGTACAGGATTCATTTCAGCTGTTCCCCTCATGTAAAAGATTCGGATCACTTGAACCTAAAACCTCATAATTTGAAAACATTTTTTTTCCTGGCTGCTCAACCATTTACACGCCATAAATTATCTGTGGCATATAAGTATGTTTGACATCTTGCAAGATATTTAAAATGCATTGAGGAAGTAGGACCTATCCCAATGACAACGCTTTCACAACAGACAGAGAAGAATTCATTGCATTAGATATGTGGACAACCTTGCAAATAAAAATATTAAAAACACAAATTTTACTCAAGTCTAATTAAAAAGGTCTCATCTACTTTTGTAACTTTTCCTGAAGGTTAGGTTTAAGTCACAAGATAAATTCTTTAAAGAGAGAGTGCAGCTTATTTCATAGTGTTTGAACTATTTAACAGAATGCAATTCATGATTAACAACAATTATATAAAAACATGTAATATTAATTCTTTAATAAAAACGTGGTCAAGAGTTTTGCATGGAATACTAAAACACTGACAGAACAGCTCCACCCAAGGGACCTTAATTAGTTGAATCTCCAATTCAATACAGCATCTGTCTCTCATCAAGACTGCTCGATTTTGAAAGCTTACCAGACTTTACTAAGGACTTTAAATCAAACAAAGTTAATCTAACTTGTAACAACAAAAAAAAGACACAAGGCACACTGTACTGTAAATCCATGGATCTCTCTCCAGTACAGGCAATATGCTTTCTTACCATCAGTCCCTGTAATCGGTGGTCTTTTACATACAAAATATTTACAGACTATGTAACAGTCACAGAATGTTGCCAACAAATTTAAACAGCCCCCTTCACCATCATGGTCCTCCTGTCCAATACATAAATGTGAAGAGTTTACTACCAAAATCATAAAACTGTCCCTCCGAAATTTCAAAATGAAGGTTACCCCATATTAAAAAAAAAAACAAAAAAAAAACAACACACCATACTTAACTCTAAAGATTTTCTACTGACTGCCTTCTTTTTGCCAAGCTCTGCTGAAAATATGACACTTTTGAGATGAATGGAAATGTTGCTGTTAATCAGGTATGTTTCTAACATCAACACAAATGCAATTCCTACGTCCAAACTAGGTCTCAAAAGTTCCATCAATTCTTCTGCATTTTTAAACCTGGTATTGCAGTATTTACTGTAGTTATTTCAAAACTGAACCTAACCATTTCACCAACACTTCACTATGTCATCAGTCGAATCATGGCCTCTATGCTATGTAGTTTTAACCTTATAGTAAAATCTGATATGGCATTAAGTACAGCCTGCAAGAATCCTGACATCTCTCAAGCACATGTATCCTGAATTTGCAATACAACTTATAGGCCTGAGTAAAAATATTGATCTTCCAATTAACCATTATTTTTTCATTTAAATGATTCAATATTGATCCAAAAGGCTCAAAATTGATCTTGTGGATCTCTATCCTGCTCAATTACTATATGTCGACTTTTGCTTATCTTCATTTTTGGTGTCCAATCTAGTAGGTGCTAATGCACCAGTTTAAGACTTTAGAAAAAGCACTTTACTACTTCAAATAAAATGGTGTGTCCTCCTCAACTGAGATCAGCTCCTTCAACACTTAAATCAGATGTGTGCACTTACTTTGGATTCAAACAGTACATTAGTAAAGACCAACTGCACAAAAGTGAAGCCATATGTAAACTCTGCAACTCAGAAAGCATTGTAATAACACAACAAACTTGCGAAATCATTTATCCCAACGTCACCTATAGACAATCTCAGGCAATATCCAAATGAGTACAACCTAAATCTACACTGGAGACAGCGTCTATCGCCATGTTTCCATTTAATTCACCCTGTGCCCAAAAAACAAAAACAGAATCTATAGCAATTTTTATCTGTAAAGATACAAGACCCTACACCATAGTTGAAAACGAGGGCTTCCACCAAATGATACAGGTTTTGGAACTGCAGTATGCTATACCAACCAGAAAGCAAATGAGTGAAGTTATTGTACCCAGGCTTCACGAAGTTCTTAAGCAAAATATCACCACATCTCTCAGGTCAGCAGAGACAGCAACCCTAACTTGTGACCGCTGGACATCCAAGGCAGCAGATTCTGACATGATAATCACATATCACTACATTAAAAATGACTGTGCATCTGTGGCAGATGTGTTGCAAATAAGAGTGCCGTATGCCAGGCACACTGGGAGCAACCTCATGCAACATGCAGAGCTGCTGAAATGGCAGGCTGTTGTTGCAAAAACCTTTCTAGCATTTCTAATGCACTTTCCCCAACATGTGACCACATCAAATCACAAGTTTGTGTGTTAGTAAGTACAATAAACATTGCTTTCTATTTAAGCATGTGGCTAGCTGTACTGCTACAGTGGGAAACGTTTTCAATGTGCCTCACCCAGCCAAGCACGCACACAATTGTTGGAATTTTCAGAGTAGCGTGTGATATTAAAGTGATAACATGAAGTAGTTCCATCAGCTGTACCACATTTTTGCCAGTTACGATGGCAGGTTCTTCATCTTTAATGTTACACTCTTCCAACACCACAGTCAACATTATCAGCTCTACATCCTTGTTTGAAAACATGTACTTTTTGTCTGAGCAGGGACTGTGTGGACACATTTTTGAGAAAGACTAATGCGACTGCTACACATAAGCACCTGAAGATGAGTAACTTGTAGAATTACACAAAGCGTCTTCCCACTGTATGTAATTCTGACTAATTCAAAATGATTTTAAAATGTATTCGGCTGTTGGACATTTGGAAAACAGCTTAGTTGAAGGGTGTCAACTTGGAGATTTGTTAGACATGAATAGGTTACTGAATAACATTTAATAATTAAGAAATATTTGATTATATCACTCACAAGATGATACAGATGTATTAAGAAGTAGATGCCACTGCATTGTATTAAAACAAGAAGTCCCCATAATATTTGAGGTCTGTGACGTGGCAATACATGTTAGTTCAATTGTGGTGAATTTTAAATAAGTGCAACGTTGTGAAAAGGTTTTTTTTTTTTTTTTTCTAAATAAAAAGGAGTGATAATATTTTGTTCCACATCTTGCAAATACTGATGTTAACTGTTCATTGCTAATGAATTATTGCTTCCTAAATGTAATTCCATGCTTATGCATATGTTATAAAGTCACTATGAAGACATCCTTCCAACAGTGTTACTGAAATTTGTCACATTAAATTTCACTTTATCTATAGACATGGCTAAGTAATCACTAAAACAGCTAGCACTTCAAAATGTATTGGTGCATTCTAATTCAATCAAGACAAAACCAATATCTAATCAGGACATTGTGAATCAAAACTGAATCAGGACATCAGTGTTGATACCCAGCTCTAATAACTTACACTTCTTTGCAATATATCAGTATTTTCTATGTAAAAGGACCTCGTGAGCATGATCAATGTGCAAGGCGCAACCACCTTTGACTTTACAAACCACACATACATATGAGGTTAACTAAATCTGGTGGAATACTGGTGAGAAAAATCAGTACCCAGAGAAACTATAAAGGAAAATGAAGAAATTTGTATCGAGAATTAGTGTGAATCTTAAGTTTCATTTTATAGCCATCTGCAAAGATTTCAATGCTAAATAGGCACAAATTTAACACTTGTTAAATATTGCAGCTTCAAAGGGCCAGGCCTTGCTCAAAATAATGCAACTTCCAAAGCTGCATTTATAATCAGACAGAGCCACTTTCCACCCACAAAGCTGCGTTTATCCATAAATGACAAAATTGTTCCTTTTTCGCTTCTCACCTGCGGGCCTACAGGATGTGGACTTGGTGAAGGCCTTGGAGAAAAATCCTCATCCTCAACACCTGAATCATGATCAGTCAATGACAGTTTGCTTCTAGGTGAACTTTCCCTAGACCTAGAGCAGGTAGAAAGAAAGAAAGAAAGAAAGAAACACATGAGCCTAATGCAATGAAAAACCTATATGAATAATTTTTCTGAACACAACAAAGCAGCCTAAAATATATAAATCTAATGATCCCTTGAACTGCACAGCTCTTATTAAATGTATTACATTTATTTCAAGTAGAACACTTTCAATTTTTTTTTCCTCTCTATTTTAGGATAATCATAATTCTTGTTCGTGGCTCTATCAATACCAAACAAGGGGGCAAAGGCAATAAAATATCTCCAAATATGATGTGCGATCATTTCTGTTATTTATTGCAGTTTGTCACCTGGCTTGGGTTTGGGGCTACTAGATATTTGATCACATAGAAATTGTGGAATGCTGTTCCTTAAACTATTCCATTTGAGGCTAGCTAGCTAGTTAGATGCTCTTTAATACACATTCAAAACACAGGAAATTCTAGTACAAACAGTGTGGAGGCAATTTCCAGGTTTACTCTGTATAGTTACACATACACACACCCGCCACTTAGCTTAGTACAGCTTCCCACACCACTTAAAATACCACAACACTATCTATCTATCTATCTAATTTGATATTTTTATCTGCCCCTTCTGTTTTTCAGTTCGTCTTACTGTGTGTTTTGAAGAAGCTTCTATTGTGCAAAATAAATACAAGACTATGCAACATTACTAGTCTGTAGTGACTCAAATCTGATTTTTTTGTCTTAATGTGACACAAATAGAATGTTTTCAGGGTTGTGAAAACATGGAAAAGTGATCTTTTTACATTTAGAGATGAGTCACTTCAATATGTGGTCTTAAATCTGTTATGTCCTGTCAGGACAGAGGGGACTCAGATGGTGATTTTAGTTAAGTTTGGATTCCACCAAATAAAATGAAATATTGCATTTCCTTTTGGTCCTCTGGAGAAAGCAGATTGGACATAAAATTATTATTATTATCTGCTTTTAAGCAGATGCTCTCTGGAAAGATCTATTATTAGGTATTTCCCCCTCATTAAATCATTGAGGGGATCTTACCATGTCGGAGGTAGCCGAGTAGACACCTGCTTAAAAAAAAGTCAGTCTCCTGGTTTTGGTCTTCTGCACTTAGTTCAAACTGCACAGGACGGTCCGATGGCGCCACATTCTTCAAAAACAAGCACAATAAGGATATGTTGTTTAATTGGACTTTTCAAATAAACAGTGAGGAAGGACATGTGTGAAATGATTAAATGATTTTAGTACATAAATTGTATGTTTTATCAGGTGCTTCAGATTTCAGTATAGCAGGAATTTCTTATTTCTTAAAAAAAAAGGGCATTTTAATAACATTACTACCACAAATGACTTTTCAAACAACATGCATGTGTCCTAACTATGCAGCCATACACAATGCCAACAGTGTAATTTGAGCAAAAGTATTCATTAAATAATTTTACTTAATTAAATTTTGACCTACCTTAAACAAGTTTATGTACTCTGTACTTGTCAGCAACTGGAATCCAAGTTTCTGCTGACCACTACAAAGATGACACTCATAAAATTCTGGATCCTTATGGGAAAGTGAATACAGGACTACCAGAAAATTCCCATTTTCAGAAAGAACCCTGCACAGAAAAACAGTAATGCTTATAATCATATATATAATAAGCCATTTGCAGAATAAGAAAAGAATGACACTACATTAGTTCAGACCATTCCATGTTTGCAAACAACCACCAAGGGTACAGAAATACGGCCAAATCTAACAGGTGAGAGGACGCGACTACAAGAATGCAGTACAGTTTAATGTTCTTGGGGTACAGCTATGCCCATATAACATGAATTACATAACAACGGGCTACTAACAATAACTGGACATAAAAGGAAAAGAATTTAAATACAGAATTCCAAAAAAGAGTCTTCATAGTGTGCATTACAATTCTAAAATAATCTTTGCAAGACAATGTGCCACTGGAACTACCACTCTCCAAATATGAATTTAATTTGTGTGAAAGACTGTATCAAGTAAGAGGTTTCAGAATATTTACAAGGAGGACAGCAACTAGAGAATATTGTTTGGAATGTTTGCTGCATAATCATATTTCCAATACCCATTTGTATGCAACTCAAGTTTACAGGGCAACAAAAACATATAGTGCTATATAAATAAAACATTTACCTGTCTTGAATAGAGGTGCTATACAGGTATCGAAGACACAAAGCCCAAACGTGAGGGCTATTAATGTGGATAATGCCACTTAACCATCTGAAAAACATCAACAAGGCAGAAGTAGAAGAGAGAAACCAAAATATTAAAAATAGTAAACAGTGAATAGTAGACATTGTTTGTTTACACCTACATTTTATTGAAATTAAATGGTCATGTTACACTAGGCACAACATCCATTCAAAAATAACTCTTTTTGCAATGTTTGATTTTAAGATACCTGTATATTAAATTGTAATTACTTAAAACCCCAATACTACCCTGTTTAGGGAGCTATGTGAACAAAACTACTATTTATATAAAAATTTATATATAAATAAAATACTAAGCCTAAAAGTGCAACTGTGACGATTTTATGTCACTTTTTTGTCACGCTTTAAATCGGGCTTATTTTAAAACCTACATATATACATTTGGTATCATTCGTTTCAGAAATTATCAAACTTTAATGGGATGTTGTTAGATTTTCAGATTCTAATTCCGTTTTTTAAATTCTAAACTAAAAAAATATCATGTCTCGTGAGACGGGACTTTGTACCAAAAGATTTAACCACCCCGGGGCCATAAATAAAACACAAAGAGTAGGACAACTGCTGTACAGGCTTTTAAATGTTTGTCAGCAGCAGCAAGCCAGCAGTTGATCAAGCAAAGAGGAGGTTAAAAAAAAACAAAACAAAACCTATTTGTTTCCCATTGTATCACCATTTAAGAGGGGGTTTCGAAGAATCAACTGTGTCTCCTTGGGGTGCGTTCAGCCCCCCTGTTCACAACGCAAGCATGAGATGCAAAGCGGCTGGCGAGCGAAGCAAGCAGGGGGGAACTCCCTAGTATAAATATCAAAAAGAAATGGCCTAGTAGGTATATTTTAGAACATTAACAAATTCTTGTCAAATTTTTGGAAAAGCCCTACACAATTCCTCAGTAAGAAAATTTGATTTTTTTCTTAGTTTTAGATGATATGTCACTTTCCCATTCAGTTATGGAGGATAGTTTAGGATCCCCCCCCCCCCCCCCCCCCCAATTAAACATCTGACAAATAAATGAATAAACTTCATCTTAATTTAGGACATACCCAAAACAGAACACCTAACAAAGTGAATCCTTTGATGATGTCATTCAAACTTAAGGTGAAACCTCAGATATATTTTGGATTAGTTTAGTCTTGAAAGAATTGTATGATTCCTAGCTTTAAGGAGGAGGACACAATGTGTTATACTTACATTCCAACCAGAGGCAATGTGTAAGCCTTAGGGTCTGACTCTAGAATAAGCAGCAGTTGACGAGTCTGGTCCATTGTAAGAAAGCTAGAAGGGGAAAAATGTTGTACAAATTTTTAATTTCTTCTGTACCAAATTGACCAGTGCTTTAGCAATGACAATAAACAATAAAAATAACAATCACATTTTCCTTATAAAACATGTGAATTCTAAAATTGATTATCAATGCAAATTTCACCACATAGATCTATCATGAACAGTCCTATAGTATTCAAAAGAAAAAAATAATTGTGATGGAGTCTTAAAAGAGATTGGTGCATTTACAGAGTAGCACTAACGCAATGTAAAGTCCAACTACCACTAGACAAGACCATGTGCTTCAACGCCAATTCCATTTTAGTAATTGAAATCATTTTCCACAGTAAAAGCATCAGGCTCAGGCAGTAGCTGAAAGGGCATCACACAGTACTCAAACAGATGGAAATGCAATCCAATATATTCCTTATATAGAGCACTTCATTGAAAAGTTACATTCTAAAGAGATTTAATGTACATGGACCTTCTGCACAACTTGCAGGATTCCCATCTATTACCAATGACTGGCAAGTGTAAATGTGGTCAACATGGGAGCATACTAGAGTAACAGAGACGGGCATTAGTACCCATAAAATCACATACTACTTAATTGTATCTGACCGACACACTACTCAGCTACCTAATACAACACATATCAGTGCACAGCAGAATGGAGACGGACCAACAAATGCGGACATTAATTCACTCTCACTTTCTGTGAAAGAGGCAGAGGCTTGTCCATCCGCCACCTAAACCCTGACCAACACCCCCCCTCCAAAAAAAAAAGGGCCAGCAGGCTCTCTTTTAACCTATAATAGCTATTGCGAGTCAAAGCCATGAACGTGACCCATGTAGAAAGAGAATCCAGTATTAAAAAGAAAATGTGGTGTGTGTGTGTCTGCTACTACTGGCTACCATACTGGCAGGGAAAACACTATAAATACTTGGGAGTTTTAGAATCCAAGGATAAACAGATTTTGTTCTCTTATTATATAAGCTCATGCTTGGTAGTCTAAGAATGCCCAGAAGAGAATGGTCAGCAAGTTGGTGTAGCTCCACAGATTTGTGGTTGTGTTATACCTAACCATCCTCAAAGCTTTGGTAATATACAAATAATTCAATACGCTACTGTATTGATTTC
The DNA here is from genome assembly GCF_900747795.2 of Erpetoichthys calabaricus. Classification (NCBI taxonomy): domain Eukaryota; kingdom Metazoa; phylum Chordata; class Cladistia; order Polypteriformes; family Polypteridae; genus Erpetoichthys; species Erpetoichthys calabaricus. The sequence goes on along the minus strand of NC_041403.2, from coordinate 169,902,405 downwards.
TCCCACTACACCTCTATCGTTATCTAGAAAATAGTAACAAGCAATCCTGTACATAACCACGCAAATGTATACAGTACCAACTAAAAACAGTCACTAAACAACCTAGCACATGAATTATTGGGATGTTGGAGGAAAACCTGAGTATCTGAAGAAAACCACACAAGCACAGGGAAAACATTCAAAATCCATATCAAGAGTGATGGAGCCAGGATTAGAACTTAGCCAGTGAGCTAACCACTGTTCAACCATGCTAACCCTATATTACAAAATGTTTATTTGTTAAAGTCTGATATCAAAATTTGAAAAGATTATTGTGAATCGTTCAAAAAGTGCTAGACATCCAAGTACTGGAGTAAACAAAATATTTTACAACATCTGGCCCATTGCTCATCAACTTAAATGTTAAAAATGAATTGCTTACAGCTTGTCATATCCCATTTCAAGACAATAAAAAGCAATCAATCAATCTTATTCAATGGTAACTGAAACACACTTTCATAGTAGTACACATCTGTGTAAAGAAATAAAAACAAAGAAGGTACACCAGTGCACTAAAATTCTTTGACATAAGATGACAAGACAAACCCACTTACCCGTATTTGCGTGTGCCCTGAACATGAGCAATGTTCACTGGTCTGCTTAAATTCCGTGCCAGTGCTGTAGGAATAATTGATATAGGTCGAACTGGAGTAACATCAAAAGTGTTGGCAACTGTCACAGCTCTCCAGTGAAGGCTGAAATTTATGTTATCCATGTTCTCAGTCCAGCACAGACGAGATCTCATAGCGAGAAGCCTTGTAGGGCTTAAGGTTTCTCTGCTACAGCAATGCTGTTGAAGCATCTAGTCAAGAAACAAAAAGATAATCAACTGAAGAGAATGCATCTATTAAACAGTATCAGTGCTGCCAGCACTGTTAAACAGAACTGTCACTCTTGGGGGCAGGGACCAAAACAGTGCTGTCCCTTTTAATGGAAATCAAAACAGGCCTCAGCAAACCAAATCACATTTTTCAATTTCCATTTCATATGAGCAGAAGCAACAATAATATTTCCAAATGGTTAGCAAAGGCACCCAAGAGGTTACTTGGCACACTGCCCAATCAGTAAGAAAAACAGATTATAAAAAAAAAAAAAAAATGCATCTTCCTTTTTTCCTTTGGAGCACACAATATCAGTCCTCTCATCTGAGGCTGTCATCAGTTTAGTTGGCAGAGTTTTACTTTCCCAGCATAATTATTTCTGCATGTCACAGAACCACTTGGACCATCTGCTACCAACAGATTGGTATAACAACCACACAAATAAAAACTCTGGATATCATTCTTTTGGCAAACACACACAGCACAGCTCAAAACACAGAACTAAAATGACTTCTGGTAAGTAGAAGAAAAAAAAAAAAAAAACACAAAAAAAGTAAATAAAATATGAAGCGCTTGATACATTTGTTTTGTTTTCCTGTTTCACTTGTAAGTTGCACCACAGAACTAGTCACAAGCCATGCATTTGGAATGACTACATTCAAAAAGACCAAGGCAGCAAACAAAACTAAAAGTACAGAAGAAAGATCCACAATGATATTCTGCGAGTCATTCTATTACACCGATCCTATTTGCATCAATGTTTCCTGTGCTGGGAGAAAGATTTCATCCTAAATATTAAACTGTTCATGACACTGCATTTCCCAATTTTATGAACGTGGAGCTCGATACATTAGTTGCACATATTTCATAACTAAGTCCGAAAATGTTATTACACCTCTAATTCCCCAGAAGATGAAACTGCTTTCAAAGCCCAAGAGTGAATTAGTGGTGAGAGCTGAACTTGCTGTCTTGTGGTTTAAATTTCTAACTGCGCACCACAAAGCTGCATTGCCTGTGCACACTAGAAGTCACTGAGCTGCAATGGGTACTCAATGCTTTTCAAATAGTTTTGAATCCATCAGACTTTATTTTTCTTTGTAATTAGATCTCCTGTTTGATTAGGATGCATCCCCCCCCCCCAATTTGTTTGGAAGCTTTTTTTTTTTTTTTTTTTTAAATGTTTCCAAAATATTGCTAGAACTTAAGGAAGGACATTGAGTATTTACCTTTGACAAATTAACTTAAGGCAGGTGATCCACTCACTCTCTATACAGGTAAACGCCAATAAAAATGTATGCACCATGTTAAGATAACTTGTCGGAGAAAATTTAAGCTTTCAGTTCAGACAGATGAAAGTGAACTTTATTTATCCTTATGGAGAAATTTGGCTTCTTATATATACGCACATCAGAATGTCAAACAAGAAGGAAAACTTGGCAGTTACTGTCACAGGCATATTGCTGTTGGTATAAAGGAGCCTCGGTAACGTTTTTGACACACTTCTGCCGAGTGAAATGTTGGCTGAAAGCATTTAGTGTGTCAGAGAGAAAATTAAAATTAAAGAAAAAGAAATTTTTCCTGCTATTTCCTTTTTCTTTAAATGTACATAGTATGCAGTTAGACATTGAAATTTTCAATTATTTTAAATAGCAGTGTACATCACAAAAAATCCTAATTGCAAGTTCAAGACATTAAAGAGCAAATTAGGGCTAAACATTTCTTTAAGGCACAGTAAATATTGCTAAAAAGAATGCTAATGCTTTAAATGTTTACCTTGAAGGCAATGTTGAACTCTTCCTCAGAATGAACAATGACCCCTTCGTCAGCAGGGCTTTGCAGAACAACAGTGCAGGGAACAATAAAGTCTTCAGGTGACATGGCACTAGGCACCTTAACTGGCGAGCCTGCGGTCTCACGGCCTGGGTCAAAGCGGTCCAGCATCAAGGTGACTCCTTCCTCATCTGAAAATAAATATACTTGTACTGTGGTCTGACCATTCTCTCTCATACAAGTTAAATTTAATATGTAAAACACACCATAGCTGACAATGTGTTAGCAGGATTGGACCAGAATTAACAGAAGATATTCCCAATTTTTTTTTTCTGTTCTCCTGGCCATTCAACCTTACCTTTTTCTTTGTTACATACTGTATAACATTATTACGTAATCATGTTTTATATTAACTTCCTTTTCTTGCTTTTGTAAAACACTTTGAGCTACAGTACATTGTTTGTATGAAAGCATGCTATACAAGTCAATGTTGTTTTTGTTAATGTAAATAGAGAAACACTTCTATAACTCAATGCGAAAACTGCATGAACTAAAATAATCACTCCTATAACTACTATTCCAACGACATGACAGCACCTTTATCGAAGGTTGTATAAGAACAGAATAAAAGTGTTACCGAATATGATTCAACATCACTTACTGTTTCTCCTAAAGTTCATACCTTACAAACCAAACACAGAGAGACTAATGCAAAATAAACTATTACTTTAATAACATTAAAATCAACTAGTAAATACCAATAATACACATTACAGAGGATTAAAAAAACTGTAGTAAAATCCAACACTTTAAAGAAGCTTAATACCGTAGAAAAAATGAAAGCTGAAGAAACAGAAGCATACACCATAAGGACAGACGTAACAAAGAGACTCACCATCATCAACCGCTACAGTTCCCAGGAGGAAACAGTGAAAGTAATTTTTGTTGCTTTGCTTGGCATTACGATGGGCCAGCCGTAATGTTTTCTCTGCTACCAGCAGTTTGGGATTTCTTAGAAGGAGAAAAATTGAAAAATAAAATTCATAGATTATTCTCTCAGGGCTTACAGTGCACAAAAATTAAGGCCTCTTCTATAGGCTTAACGAGAGGACGCAGAAACAATAAAGGCAATAAGAAAAAAACCATCACTGAACAATTACAGTGGGTTTACAGTACTGGCACATTTTTAGGAATCACTTCTTCCAAATAAAAATTTGGAGATTTCCAGGATGAGACTGTACCCTCAGTGAAGGGCTGCAGCAAAATATACAGCTAAACTCAAACTGCACAGCAACATAAATGATTCTAAAGATGTGCAAAATTGATCAATGAACGTTTAAATTAGGGATTGTCAAATTTGAAGAAGGGCCAACCTGGATGCAGATTTCTGATGGAAAACAAATTTCAGTAAGCATCCTGACCAATATGTAAATGACCTCTCCAAAGTTTTAAACTTTCCATTTAGCTGTTTATGCATTCAAAGTATGATTTGAAAAATTTTAGAAATTTAATTCCATTAAAAACTAAATGCTAATCACTTAGCAAGAATATTATAATTTAAGAACTTATGGTAACCAAGTACATATAGTACAGCTACATTAGGATTATATTGTTAGTTTTATACTTCCATGTCTGACCAAATACAAAACGTTAGAAATTTATTCAACAGATACAAATTGCAAAAGCAGTATGGTGGAGAAATTATAGAAAGTGAGGTTTACCAGTTGGAAAATAGGGAATGCATGCAATGCCAAGTCAAAGCAAAAAACAGTGAATATGACTGGTGCCTGTAAAACCAGGCAAATATCACTCAAAAGCGACTCAGAATGACTGGATGTTCACTGCAATATGCAGCCTAAGCAATCCCCCTTGATGATGAATTTGAATTGCCGGGAGGGCATTGGACATTTGCATATAATTAGCATAACACTGAAAGAAAAGAGAATTCACGTATTTCAGTTGAGACTTGCAGCTGGAAAGTTGGCCATCACAGATTCAAACATTAGCCATAAATGTGTACATCTCTAGTGGACACAATGAAGTTATCATTAGATATAACTTTAGAAGAAAAGGAACGCTTGGATTGGTTTTAGTTTTTAAATTATTAAATATAAGTTAACTTTAAAATGTATATAAAGTGCTTTAACATACTGTATTAGCTTCTCTTAAAAATGTGTAAATGTATTACACAGATGAAGACTTTTGAAACCTCTGAGTAAATGTAATTGAACAATGGGCTTGTATTTGTCATCCAGCTTCCTTACTAACCTGTAATATGAAAGGTGCAGGGTAATGGCTTCACCAACTGGCATTGCATCCCAAAGAGCAATTCTTGTTTTAGGAAAGCTTATAGGAGTGACCATTTGTTCTGGAGGCCTAGGAAAGCAAGCAGATAAGGAAATGGTGTCAGCACAGTATCAAAGTTAAAGAATTAAAGATTTTCATCCTATAATAAAGTAAAAACTCTTTGGATTTACTGTGCCAAATATCTTAGATATTAGTAGATGTAGGAGAAAAAAAAATTTCACCCTTTTATTTACTGATCTTCAAAAGAGAAAGTAAGATCACTAGGGTTAAATACTCTAAAAATCAGTGATACTCATAATTCAGTTATTCAGAGACTATTGTAGAGACCAAGTGTAATGTTTCCTTCTTTGAGACCAAAAAGCCCACAGGAAAAAAAATGCAGTGGTGGGGAAAAATATATTTTATTCATGGAGATACACTTAGCTTAATTTTTAAAAGGAACTCGTTATAACTTTTCTTAATAACATACCTTGAAATTATTGGATTTTCTGGTGGGAATCCGACTTCCATCATATGGGGCAAAGTATTCCTTAGGTTAACCTGTATACTCATTTCCTAATAAGACAAAAGAAATATACCAATACAAATAAATCATTAACATTTGCCTTGAAGCCACCCCAGAATACAGACACATTCCAGATATAACATTATTAAATACTGAAATGAAGTAGAAGGGATGGATGGATGATAGATGGATGGATGATAGATGGATGGATAGATAGATAGATAGATAGATAAATAGATAGATAGAGATACTTTATCTATAATAGTCATGTCACAGGTCTGTTATCTAACATAGAATTACTCAGCTTGGTTCAGGAGAGCCAAAGGAAAAAGCACTTTTTATTCCAGGCAGTGTTTGCTAATTAAACGTCTCGTTTACTGGTTTGTGCTCCTTGGATTGAGGTCCCCTAATGAGGATACTGTGATGTACATTTATTATAGAGATATATGGATAAATAATGAAAATTTGAACTTTTGTTTTTTTTGGGGGAGTTGATGTAAAAAGTGATGAATGTAGAAGAGTGAAAGTATCCGACCAATCAAACATGCAAATGTGGCTGACAGATGAGAACCACACACTCCTGGTAAGACAGAAAAGAGACGGTTCAGAGTAAATGAAGGACTATTTCAAAAGGACATGCAGGGAGGGAGTGCAGGGGTAGAAGACCACCACCAACAACAGAAACAAATTGTCAACATGTTTTTAAACCAAATGTTGCTATAAATATTTAATGTTGCTATACTGGACACTGAAGAATAAGAGAAAAGTGGCGGTTTGGTGAACATCTCACATAATAGTTTAGTGAGAGCAGGTATCCAGTGCCAATAACAGAATAAAGTAATGAGGGACAGTAACAGAAGTTGAGTAAGTACAGACAAAAATTAGATCTGTGGAGATAGCAAGACTGGAATTTTATATCATAGGCGGCAAGATACGATCCGTTTAACCTTCCAAATGGCACCCTTATTGAACAAGGTCTTTGCCAACATACTGACAGAGTTTACACAAACACCTCTGAAATGTGTTTAGACACGGAAAAGCAAAAACTAGCAATAAAGCTTGTATTCATCCCAGCTTGCTAATGACAGCATCCTCAGAATTTTGAGAAGCACAGCATCTACCAATCCAGTAATTAGTACCCATACTTTTTCTAGGGGGGGGGGGGGGGGAAGCCTGATGCTAACTGGAGCTAAATAGAAATACAGTAATGTTCTTCTGTAGGAGCATAGCATTGGAAACAATCTATTTCATACTCATTGATGCAGCTGAAATATGACTTTTTTTCCCCCCACACTACAACATACATTTAATGTTTACATCATATAAGCTTATAGTAGCCATAAATACATTTAAAGCAGCTTCTTTCTCATTTTCAGTGGTGAAAATGCTGTATACTGGCAACCTGCCCAAAGTACTCTCAATTAGTTTAAACAGGCCCGGGAATTCAGAATCACTTTTATTAGCCAGTGCTTAACAAACAGGAAGTTAAACCTGGTAGCTTTGGCGCTGCTTATAACACAACATCACGTACAAAAAACAAATAATATAAAAGTTAAACATATGAAGAGTTGCAGAATAGTGCAATTATAAAGGAAGGAGTGTGTGTGCGTACACACGTGCATAGTGTATATGCAAGGAATTTATGAAAGAATACATTAAAAAGCAAAGATGACAGGCAAATTACTGGTTTGCAAGGGCTTTGGCTCTGGGGGAAAAAGCTGTTTAGGGGGTCCATTAGTTTTAATTGAAGGATAATGCCATATCAATACAAGCATTTTAAGTGGTGAGCGATTCTTTTGGGAACATCACAATGAAAATATCAATTACAAAGTTTAGCAAAAAAATTACTAATTGATAATCAATATCTAATTAATATCTGAAAAAGGTTGAACCTTTAAAAAAAAAAAAAGAGGAAAATGTATTGATGAGTGGTAAGTTACAGTTCTTAAAACCATTATTATTGTATTCATAAAAAGATAATCAGTCCAATGTGTTCATGATTACTCAGACAACAGAAGCATATGGGACTAAAGAAAGTGACAGTTTCAGTAATAGTGCAGTGCCCTACTCGGTCTGTACAGTACAGTATTCACAGGATTTCTGATCACTTGTGCAAAATCTTTTTTTTTTTTTCTGTGGTGAAGCCTAAATCTCAGAAAAGAGAAGTAATTACCTTGCATAAATAATTAACATTCCATTTGGAGTTGTGACATAATACTAACTATTGTACCTTGGGAGAAATAATCAAATGCACTGGTAGATGCTTGTATAAAACTTTTAAAATATAAAAAAGAGTGAAACCTCTCATTTCCAGTACAAGTGGATCATCCATCCACCCATTTTCCAATGTCTCTTTACCCAAAGTAAAGATGTCAGGAGGTGCCTACCCCAACAAGCACAGGGAGTAAGGCAGGAATAATCCCTGCATCATATTTACATCATTATGGTTTGAGGTCTAGAAAATGTACTCTTGATTGAAATTACAGAAACAGTAATACTACGAAATCCACATACAATAAGTTGACGGCTCCCACTGCTGACAAACGACTGCACGTCTTTATTCACAATTCAAGCCTTACTTTTTTTTTAACACGGTTTCAGCCCTGCCTTTAACTAAGCCCCCTGCTAGCCTTTCTCACAGATTCTGCAGTAAGACTTTTTACGAAATACATCACAATCTTATTTTGTGACAGCTTTGAATCAACAGGCTTTGTAAATCTTTTGATTCACTATTTTGTGTGGTCTTCTTTGATTTCACCAACAAATCCAGCAGTAACAATTTAACGAACACGTGCCAGCTGCAAGTGACAAGACGCGCACACATTCAGTGTCACTTACACATGCCGTGAGTACTTCGAAACAATCACTGCAGTCCAAAAATAAACGGGAGAGCAAAATCAGAATGGATGAATTCAGTACTCTACATAAGGCAGAAGGGACGGCCGACAGTCGCAGGGATTTCGCCGCAGCAGTTAAGGAGAAACGACTGCTGAAGTCGGTGTGAAATGAACACTCGAGCTCGTCTGGTTGGTGCCAGAAGGAACACGCACACAGAAAGTGAACAGAGTATCACTCGAGAATTATTATTTTAAACGAAAGACTCCCCTGTAGAATACTGAGCTGCGTTCGTGTCGCCCTGTCGGACCTGCCCCCTACTGTCAGCCTTATTTTAAAGAGGCGCTTAGAACACCCAGATGCGCCGATACATGTTCAGTGCTGTTATTACATTTTAAAGTCCTGAAGGAGCATACTTTAAAAGCCCACAATAAACATAGTTAGGTCGTCCATTACCTGAAGTGATGTGGCCCCCGGCCCGCTGGCTGCTCCTCAGTCACCCCGAGTCTCTTGTGAAGCGCCGCGTCCTCAATGCAACAAGCTTTGCTTCTTACACAAACAAAAGGCACATTTTCCCGTTCACCGCGACAGTTTCAGGCGGTGGCAAAGGCGGCAGAACAGTAACTATTAGCGGGTCTTTTAATTATTCCATCACATGGGTGAACACCTTAGCTACGCCCGTAACCAGGACAGGGCCTACAAACTAGAAGTCCAAAGTAAATACTGGCGCCATTCATTGGCGTCAATGGCGCGGGGTTGGACCAATCAACTGTGACCTGGCTTACAGTCCTGACCAATCACAACCTCCGTACAACCCGCTCAGCCCGCCCGCGCTTTTCAAAACAGATGAGCCTCTAACTGTCGACACTTGGGCGGTCGCGCATGCGCGGCGTGTGATCAATTGTGAACTTCAGTCACATCCTAAAGGCGCTGAACAAAGCATTCCAATTAGTAAAAAAAAAAAACAAACAAACAAAAACATCCAACTGTTGGACGTGAGGAAAGAAGGCGCGCTTGACGGTTTCCGTAGAAACGTTCAGTAAGAAACAGTACATAAAATCTTTTGCCCACATCGGTAAATCGTTAGGGTCGCGTTGTGGGCGGGGTCGTGGCGTGCAGGCTTCTTAGCGGGTCCTCGGGCGGCTCTGAGGTTTATGCTGAACATTAAGACTTGAGAACAGCTGAAAACGTACGTGCTTAATAAACGTTTTGTTTCGGTGAAGTTGGTTATGTGTATACAAATTTGTAGCTGGAAAAGTAAAATAGACAGTTTGGCTTTTGCTGATCCATTTAATTATTCGGTTTTTAGATCCCAGTTGTTTGCTCTGTCTCTCCAGTTCCAGCTTGCTCAGTTGTTTCTGTCCACTCTCTTGATAGTTAAGTTCACTTATTTGGCGCACGTCTTGTCCAAGACAACTGAGAGATACTTGGTTACATTCCTTTTTTTCCAGTTAGACCACAGACAGGTGAAGTGGCCCGCTCGTGGTCACCCAGTGGCAGGATTTGAAATCCTTAAGCATTATGCCACCGTGCCTGGCAGTTGGTCTGATTATTTTAGGAGGGTGGCACAGCGTATAGCACTGCTGCATCACTGATTGGCCATCTGGAGAGAAAATCCTGCGCCTGGTCAGCTGTTTGTGTGGACTTTGCGTGTTCTCCTTGTATCTCAAAGGAGTTTTGCTCCAGGTGTTCAGATATTTTTTTCTAACACAATCCCAAACTTGTGCTGGCATGTTTACTGGCTGGCAGTTACTGACTGGCACAGTGAAAAATGGGACAAAGATGACCCAACAAGATTCTTTCAGCGTTGGATGATAAAGTTACAGTCTTTCTTGACATATTGGTGAAGCAGACTCTGCTCTGCTCTGGTCGACTGCTGAAAGAGGAGCCAGGAATATGTGTGCCACGTACAATGGAAGTGTAGGAGTGCGACTTTTACATTACATAAAGTCTTGTTATTTAGATACCAGGTCTGCCTCTATGAATATTTAGAGCTTGCCTGGGATGGATGTGAAACTGAAAGCCAAAAAAACCAAATAATCAAATCTGGTGGCAGATGTTTGCACCAACCCGTTCACTTGTCGCTCTAATTAGCCCTGCCATTGTTACACTTGAGAAGTAGCGTCGTGTGGCAGATGTACAGTAATACTGTTAGGAGCTCTACAAAAGCTCCAGTGTGAAAGCTAGTGGATTATTGGAAGAGCAAATGTGCAGTAGCTCTCTGGGCTTAATGGGCAGGTAGTGAAAATTGGGGTTCCCTCCGGGATTATTAATTTCACTTGTCTATATATAATTTAAACCATCTGCCTGGCACTTGCTGTAACGTATTGCTGTCTCTCCATGAAAGATGGTTGGAAAAGAGGTGGATGAAGATGTGCACAGTGTACATGGGACGATAAACAGGAAAGAGATATCTACTGCACATCACGTAGGCTCTTTAGAAGATACTTTGAAGAGGTCTTATCCAGCATGAAAGAAAGAAAGAAAGAAAGAAATAAAGAAAGAAAGGCGGCATCTGAGATTGTCCAAATGTCTGTATGTGAATCACACTGATGGAGTGGGCAGCGTCCTTTGATTTGTGGCATGGTCTAAGTATGTTTGTGCTATAGTGCCTTTCGTGGCGTTAAGAATGAAGTGAGTTTAAACAGAGCCTAAATGTGCAGGAAGGAATACCCACACAGAAAATGTGATGAGTCAGTACAGGCAGACTTTAGACAACTATAATGTCAAAACAGAAAATAATGATATAACATAACAGGGTGTCATCTAAAATATAATAAACAAGTGGGCTGGCAACGTCCAATTGAAATCATCTTTGTGAGCAGCAATGGCACATGCCCATTGTGTGTTTCAGCACTTGCCTTGTTTTAACTGACAACATGGCAGTGTATCCCAGACATATAGTTGGACCTCATTTTGTAATATGGAGTTCCCCATGATCACAGTTATTTTTAAACCCACCTAATCCAACTCAGGGTCATGGAGTGGCCCACCCGGGCAGCACCTGATACGCAAGGCAGAGAGCATCACTGGATAAGGTGCCACTGACTCACAGGGTCAATTTAAAATCACCCTCACATCTTTGTGGATGTGAAAGGTAAATGAACACAAACCCAAGGAGAACATGCAGATTCCACACAGAGAGTAAACAGACTTGGGGTTTGCACCCAGCAGGGCTGGCCCACTGGTATCACAGGCACCTTGGGACAAATAAAGTTTCTATCTTTTATATAGTGCCTTTCACATCTGCCTATCCATTTATCTACCTAAGGACCTGAGATTCAAAGTGAACTGGTTGCTGCCTACATCCAGACCGGTCACTAACTATTATACAGTGCCTTTGATATCTATCTATCTATCTATCTATCTATCTATCTATCTATCTATCTATCTATCTATCTATCTATCATATAGCACCTTTCACTCTATCTATCTATCATATAGTGCCTTTCACATCTATGATATAGTGCCTTTCCTATCTATCTACCTATATGTCTGTTATATACAGCAGTGTCTTTCATGTCTACCTATTTATCTTGGTGAGGTCATCACTAGTATGTTAATGCTGACATTACAAGGATGGCTGACTTCCAGTGGCACCAGCTATGAATGGTGCTTAATGAAATTGTTAGATCTATCTATCTATCTATCTATCTATCTATCTATCTATCTATCTATCTATCTATCTATCTATCTATCTATTATATAGTGCCTTTCACTTATCTATCTATCTATCATATAGTTCCTTCACTTATCTATCTATCTATCTATCTATCTATCTATCTATCTATCTATCTATCTATCTATTCTATCTATCTATCTATATATCTATCACTATATCTATCTATCTATCTATCTATCTATCTATCTATCTATCTATCTATCTATCTATCTATCATATAGTGCCTTCACTTATCTATCTATCTATCTATCTATCTATCTATCTATCTATCTATCTATCTATCTATCTATCATATAGTGCCTTCACTTATCTATCTATCTATCTATCTATCTATCTATCTATCTATCTATCTATCTATCTATCTATCTATCCTATTATCTATCTATCTATCTACTTATCTATCTATCTATCTATCTATCTATCTATCTATCTATCTATCATATAGTGCCTTCACTTATCTATCTATCTATCTATCTATCTATCTATCTATCTATCTATCTATCTATCTATCTATCTATCTATCTAGTGTCACACCCGTGAATTCTATTTTGATGTCATAAATTCACTATAAGTTACTCAATATGACAAGCATGTCTGCACAGTGGTGTTCATCAAGCAGCTGAACGTGGAGGTGCTTCAGAAGGTGATATACTGGATCTCTAATGCTGCCAGGTAAGTCAACAAATTCCTTTGGGAGGTGCAGCCCAGCCAGTGCTAATTAGCTGACAATGAGGGAAGTAGAGGGATTGAGATGCCGCCCTGTAATTGGGGGGTTCACATTTCACAGATGGAGAGGGGAATATGCAACGGGAAAATGAATGCAGTATACAGTATAGTGGAGTCATAAACGGGCAGCATCAGTAAAAGAAAATGGTTCAACATACCAGGAACACTCTGTAGAACTTCCTTATTCTAAACCTGCCATTGACATTTATATTGTTCATAAGGCTATCATCAGAAACATGGTGGGCCCCAGGCCTGTGCACATTTTTTAAGACAGCCCTGCTAAGTGGCATAGCAACTGGGCAGGAAATCTCATGGGCTCCCCCCCGTTTTTGTTTTGTTTTTTTCTTTGTTTTTCCAACAGTGCCCACTGTTTCACGAGTTAACCAATCCGTGCAATACGCGCGTGTGGTCAGGAGTGCGACCGCCGATTTAAGAGCATACATCTTCCAAATGTGAGACCAATAGCAGTCCCCGTTATCCGTTCTAACAGCAGCTGTCATTGGGCATATGCTTTGAAACAGCACGCTTTCACATCGCCGCTCACAATGTTGTCCTTGAAACGGCGGAGGGTGGGCAGGTAGCCACGGATGCGACTGGCCAGCGAGCAGAGCAGCGCCATCTGAGGATATGAGGGGATAAATAAAATCGAGTGACACGTCAGACGCATGCGCAATGCAGAATCTGAAGCGCCCGTCAAATTTCACTTGCGCCGGGACCAAACAGTATGAATATCATGACTTTTGTTACCTAACACACGAAAAAGTGTTACGGGGAGAGCTTTCTTTGAACACGATAATAGTGTTGGAAAGCAGCAATTCAAGTTCTGATCAAGATGGATTCGCATATTTATATTTTGTTTATGACAATTCTAGTAGCAGAATCAAAAGCCGACTGAGACTGAAAAAAAGAAAACTCTCTGCGATCAAGTACGACACAAATGAGACTGTCACGCTTGGCAAGTCCATCTGTTTAAAAAGAAAGGGACCAAAAATAAATAAACTTTAGAAGCCTCGTCAAAAAAACTGACAAAAAGAAATCTAGAATTAAAAAGCTTATTTAACGTGATTGTATGTGACTGGCATTTTTGAGAACACTTTTCTCGCTTTGATCCTCAAGTTATCAGCTGTGAACATTAATATGACAATATGATGAACAAGGTTTTATTTGTATGATATTACAGTAGCAGTTTTACAGATTGTAAATCACACCATGTGAAATATAGAAAGTTATACATTAATCTGATGGAACACATTTTGATGTATGCCTTCGGTCACTCATTTTAACATACACATTAATTAAAATGGCATATAAAACAATAAAGTGTCCGCTCAATAAAAAATCCATGCAGCAGTAGTTTTAAATGACTTCACATTTAATGTCCATTCAATTAAATACATAATTAATCTACGCATAATTTACCCAGTAGTTTTAATTGTACGAAGCCAATTCATTTTTCGTATTTACAGTGTCATCTTCTTACACAAAAATTATTTGACATGTTTATTTAAAAATAAACTCTATTCAATTGAATAAACATACTGCACATTTTAACTGTTTCTTATGTTCTGTAGATTTTTTCCCTTTATATTATATCAGCAGATCCTCAATATTTTTCCCACAGGTCCCACGTGCATTAGCGACACCATTGATAGCAGTGACGGATATAGGTATGGGTGACATGGGTGGCATGCCTAGAGTGGCAAAAAAATAAAATAAAAAAAGAATGATAAAGGGTGCACACTCAGTGAAGTGGGCACACATAGGGGCGCCTTTAATGTAACTGAGGGGGAGCACCCCTCCCTGGTCGTCTAAATCTAATAGTACAGACTGCCTTCAATGGACCCCCAGGGCTCCAAATAGACTTTGCCAGGCACTTATTGATAGACTCCAATATAACATAAAATTGATGTTGGTTTACTATAGTTGTTTATTAATATTTTTTCTTTTCTTGAGCTTTTGTAAAGTTTTAATTCCCTCTTGGGGACATATAAAGTACTGTATATCTAATCAAATCTAAATACTCGCAGTATTTGAGGTTGGCCTCGGCTCGCACTTCACAATCAGCCTCAAGCCCTTAACAGTTATATCTGGACTAGCGGCTCCTAGCGGTGGGGGTGTCCCGGGCGGCAGGCTGTTAGGTCCGACCTCCTCCAGTACCTCAGACACAACGCAATTACATCGGCGCACGCCGGGCCACTGGCCGCATTACCGCCGCGAATTGACGTTTTCACTTCCGCTCAAACTGTCCGTTCTGATCGACTCAATCGATGTTCGTGTTTGCCGCCTCAAATCCATTTGTCCTCCTTCAACACGTAAGGCCTGGAAAGGCATTTTACGGCGGAAAGATCCGATGTAGCCCGGGTGTTACCGAACTGTGGAAGCCATGTTGGGTTCGTGAAGGAGGCGTGCGTGTAGGAGAAGCGTGTATGAGTGCCTGCAGGTGACCTGTTTGAAGGTTCTGTTTGGCTTCGACGTAGGGTCGGTTATTCCAAGAGCGGATGCAGCACATTTTAAAAAAAAATCTATTAGGTGAAAAGTAAACTTTAGAAGGATTCGCTTCACAGCATGGCAGCGCAAAGGCTCCTGAGCGCGGCGAAGTCAACCGGCAGGTAGGCTACTGTGTGTGTGGTTATAATGGAGCGTGAGACCTCCGTCTGGCAACTCAACAGCCATTCATTAATAAACCTACATAATCCGGGTCAAGTTCGAAAAGTGTCACACCGGGGAAGTAACGCTGGTCCATCATAAAAGAGACCGTCACGGGGGACAATTTAGGGGCCAAGAAACTAGGCAGCATTACCGTGGATCGAGGATGCAGAGCTGGAGCATTACGGGAGTTCACAATTGCCAAGACATTTCCTGAAAATATTCCCAAAACACAAAACCAAATCTTCTCGCTGCATTCATAGCACCAACGAGTGGTCTGTCAAAATGGACCATCGGGCCCCAAACCGGCATCAGACTCGTCTTTCAGATCACACTACGCGAGCATTCGCCGCACATTTACGTTAAAAATGGCCAGTCAGAGTTTGCGTGGCTTTAGAGAAGAGTGTTTTCTACGGTCTCTGGAGCGGCGCGTGTTCAGCTACGGTAGAGGAAACCGAGAGGGACAACGAACGTCCTCCTCATCGCCGGTTCACTTCATCGGTAGATTCCAAAGGTTTTCAGGGCTCCGCGAGTATCTGCGGAGTTTACTGAACTCGGACGCCTCAGGGGCACCAGCCCATCTTTAGCATGTAGCGGATAACGTGCAGATTATAGGCGCATACAGTTACTTAAAATGGTAAATAGGGTGATGTGAAGATGAATAATAGAATATATTGAGGGTGCTGCCACACGGTCAGCCTAGAGGAGCATCTGCATGCTTTAAATCAGGGAAACGTTGTTGGTATAAAGTTGCCGTCGTTAGATTGGCCGTGTTGTGGCGTCCTTTGAAGGATTAGTTGAACGCAGCCGCATCTCTTAGAACGTCATTTTCTTATTCCATCTCGCCTGAAGAAGGGGCCTGAGTTGCCTCGAAAGCTTGCATGTGCATTTCCACTTGGGATTAATAAAGTATCTATCCATCGTTTTAGTCAACTAATTAAAGGGGTCATTTTGCTTGACTTCTCACTTATTTAAAATCGTCAGACAAACGTAAAAGGCCAAATTGCTAAAGGGTTGTTAAAAGATTCTCATTACTCACACCAACTGCAGTGACTGACTGGAGTAAAAAATGTATAGTTGAGAAATGTATAAGTGAAAAGTCAAATGACTGCAGTTAAGTGAGCCACATACTGTGTGTGTCTGCAGAATGCTGCGCTCCAAAAAAAGTCACAGTAAAAACCAAAGGGCAAGGAGAAAAAACATAAACCCAAAGAAAGGGCACAATCCGTTAAAACTTTGTGCCGCTGCATCGTGTCATCTCCATCACAGGCCACGTTCTTCCTCCGATGTGCCCAATCCTGCCTTGACGTGACGCCACACTGAGGTCCTCTCAGGCCAAGTTCTTTGTGAGAAGGAGCTGTTCCTGGGCACTTGGGTTGTCCCCTCATGTACTTTCCACCACCATGCTGTGAAAAACTCCTGTATGGGTTTTAGGAAAGAAGGGGCGGTATGGAGGAAGGAACTCGCCTGTCCGTCTGTCACAACATGTGTGAGCGATTTGGAGTCCTCACGTGTAAACAATAATACTATACAGTGCATCCGGAAAGTATTCACAGCACATCACTTTGTCCACATTTTGTTATGTTACACTTGTTAAACTTTTTAGACGTTGTCATAATGGGGTGTTGTGTGTAGAGTTCTGAGGAAAAAAATGAATTTAATCCATTTTGGAATAAGGCTGTAACATAAAACGTGTTAAGTGATGAAGCGCTGGGAATACTTTCTGGATGCACTGTATATAGATATATATATGTCTTAGATTTATTTAGCGCTTTTCTCACTGCTCAAAGTGCTTTACATAGTGAGTGGGCTCACGGTGTCCCAGACGTGGCATGTCTGGATGTGGATGGTGCCTTCTGTGCTCCGCGTCTTGGCTTAGTGTGCAGCTCTAGATGTGCCCTGCCATCCAAGACTGGTTCATTGCTGGGCACTTGTTGCTGCCTCCTGTGTCCTCGGAAGTTCTTTCAAAATGGAGCAACCATTTTCTGTCTGCAGGTGATTTTTGTCTAGAGAAATGATTATGATTATTGTAATTCTTGTGTTGCCTTTTCAGATTCTTGCAGAACAATGACTTATTTCGACACTTTCCTGGGACGTGTTCATTTCATGACTCCATGGCTACTTGTGGCTCCAACAGAACCTCCATAGTGCGTTGTGGACGACAGACCTACGCGAGGTTTTACCCCGTCGTCCTGGTCCGAGCAGATGGGTCCACCGTCAACATGCGGTACAAAGAGCCCAAGAGGATCATTATGGTAAGGGAGGGTCACCTTCTGGCTCTTAACCCTTAAACTGCCACATACTTGGGGGGGTTGGGTTAATGCGCCCCCGGATGCCAAATACTTTTTTTGCTGCACTTTTTAAGTAAACGTCATAATTCACCAAGAAAAAGTGAAATTTTAATGGTACACATTTTTTTTTCATGCAAAGAGCATCACAATTACTGTAACACTGACCATTTTACACACTGCCAATGAACTGTAAAAACTATAAAATAAAAAACTACTGGGACAATATGTAGAAGGTGCAACTGACGCCATTGGTGAAATTCAGTAAATCACTGAGCCAACTGCGCTTGAACGGGCTGCACACAGAGGTCAACACTGGGGGCTCTCAGGCCAGTCTAGCGCAGCGGCTCAATCCCAGGGACGGGGGCGCCAGTGGTCACAAGCTGGCTGCTCAAGGAATGTACGGCACGGACTGACTAGGTCCAGTGTGCTGGCAAATTGTACTGGGAAGTGACTATGGTTGGTTCCGGTGGTTTAAGGGTTAAGATTTGAAGTCCCTCGGTGATGCCAGTTTTTCCTCATTTGGGGCCTCCTGAGCCTGAAGCCAGACTGTGCAGTTTTGGAGTCGACCTGCCTGGGGTGAGGCCTTTTCTGGAGACGCTAGGGAAGGTCCTGGCCTGGTGTAGGGGTCTTTATCAAGGCCTCACACCCTTTTCACTGTTAAGAGTGCATGTAATTCGTAACGTGTAGATGACAGGACTACCAATAAGACATAAAGAGAGCCCACCACACCATTAATCCTAGCAGCATGTAGTTCAAGACGCATAGGCGTGAAAAAGAGGCTGTCCAAAAATAATCCGCTTTCACGACTGTTGGGTGGCTCCCAGTCTCAGAATCGATGTGTGGATATTTGAATTTTTAAATCTCTCCTCACTGATTCTCTGGTTTTTAGGGCTTTTCGTTATCCAGAGCCAGTGATTTTTATGGCTGTCTTCTACCTACCTTTGTGAATTTGTAAGCTTGGCCCCATTTTTGGCTGTGTGTAGGCCGTACATCTGTCCTTTAGTAATATCACTTTTTATTTCTATAGCGCCTTTCCTATGCTAAAGGCACTTACTTATACAGTATGTTGAAACTTCAACTCCCAGCAGTCCCTGCGGTGGCTCCGATTGGTCGTCTAGCAGAGGGTGCAGGGGCTGCTGAGTACAAGGAGGCCTGTGTGACATTTTAAAAGGGGGCCAGTCATACCAAAAGAAGAGAAGTCTTTGGTGTTTTGTGTCTGGAGTTGTCTGTCTGTCTTGATCCTTGTGAATTCTTGTTTTGTCCTCGATCACCTCTCTGTTTTGGGTGTTTGGACCGTCTGGTGTCTTCCTGCTGCATGGGGACTGTCTGAGGATTTGTTGTGGTCTTACGAAGAGAGGAAGGAGCGCTCCTGATCCCATCACACGCCATCATCTCATCAGGAAATACCAGTAGGACTGAGCTTTCCATTCACATACAGCGAGCTCATCTCTGGACTGTCTGTCCACCATCATTTCGTTTCATCAGTTGCCGTTTTCATGGACTTCATAGTGTGTGGTTTTTGTTAGTGGTTTGTTATTGTCGAATTTGCCGGAAGGGGAACTTGGGGGGGTCGTTGGTTCACTTATTAGTATTTAATACATTCTTTAATTGCTGTTTTATTACCAGTTACTTTTTTTGTCTCTGCCTGTGAGTGTGTGCGGGTCGGCCAAGGTTGGCTGTGTCCCTGGAATCTCCACCTAAAAAAATAAATCGTGGCCCCGGTCCGCTACATGTAGGGCACATGTAACATTGGATACAGATATTTTCTGTACAGAACACTAGAGAGTTAAATGCAAGATATGCAAAACATTAAATTAAAGAAAGGTTTGAGTTTAACAGGCTGGGCCTTCTTGGAACTTTGAGGCCTAGTTTGGAAGGCAGAGCCTGTTTTTGAGTTTTGTGAGCCCAGCACTCGCAGCAATGCCATTAATGTTTGGTCTTGTGCACTGGATTGTGGGTCGTGATCATGTGTGACACGTGTTCTGTCCCTTCTGAATTAGGGGGGGGGGGGGTTTGTCTGTTTTTAAATAGATTTTGTATAGTTTACTGTCAAATAATGCAAAGAGTACGTGACACGTGTTTCGCCCTAATTCTGGGCTCATCAGGCGTACACACTCACTGCACCCCCTTTGACGTCCGAGGCGAAGCGTCCACGTTGTGCCACGGCGTGTGGTTCGTTCATTTGACAGCATGTAGATCGGAGTAATTACATTCATGGCATTCGTAATCTGAATCACAATCTGATTGTATGGGTGGTTACCTACCTGGTAACGCCTGTGGTTGGTCTGCAAGTCGGCAAACATCCGCCATGGTGCCCTCGTTCAGTTGTGAGAACCAGATCGTAGAATGTTGCATAGTTTACTGTCAAATAATGCAAAGAGTATGTGACCCGGTAAATAGATTTGTACGCCGTCTTGCTTATACGGGTCACTGTTCTAACACGAGTTTCACTGCCTCATATGAAATGGCCGAATATCCTTCACAGTGAGACTCCCATGTCCATTCTGGTGTGACTGCATGGAAGACCATTTGTGTCAAAATGAAATACAGTCCAGCGCGTTCACTACAATGCAATGCAGCGAATATTCACGTGGCCTTTCGTTTGGCGCGCTGCCATCATTTCATGATTAACTCTTTCAGGGATAATTATTTTTTTCATTTTCTCCCAGAATATTTTTCCCAAAAACTCAATCTGCATTTAACATTAAACGTGAGCTTTCTAAGATCGGCTGCCACACAGCTTACATACGTACTACATACCTGTTTGTCTAACTATATTCTGAAGGGCACTTTCTGGAAAAGAAGCAGATCACTTGCATCAAAATCGGAGTTTGATGAGCAATAATACGCAAAAAGCAAAAAAAAAAATTAATAATGCCCACAGAGTATTTTACTTTGCACATTCGCCCGACGTCAGTGCCATTCTAGAAGTTAGTTACTGTACACTCCTCTCACTCACACACGCAGGGATTTGATGTCAAGTCAATGAGTCCTTCTAGCAAAGAGGGTCCCCCCGTCATGTGATGGTGAGTTTTCTCGACGTCCACAGCTGATTGTTACCCTCTAAAGTCAACAGCCAACCTCAACCCAACCCTAAAAGAGTTCAAAATCTCTCAACCCGATGAGCGATTGCTGCTCACGATGGCACACCGTCTTCTTGTCGGTCTAAAATACGAAACAAAGGCACCTTGCATTTTCATTCATGTCCGTTGGTTGCGTGTCACAACATTTATTTCTATTACACATTTTCATACAAATGCTGGAGCTCAAAGTGCTTTCGTTACATGATGAGGAAAGAGAAAAAAGACAAAATAAATAAGAATTAAAATTAGGCAACACTAATTAACATAGAATAAAAGTAAGGTCTGATGGTCGGGGAGGACGGGGGAAAAAAAAAAAATCTGCATGGGTTCATAGGCCACGAGACCACCTGACCAGCCCCATGTAGGCATTCTACTTGACATCAATGTCCTCAATCAGTCCTCATGATATTCAGGCTTCACATGCAAGAACTTGATGATGACGGTCATGTGGACTTCAGGCCTTCAATCCATCAATAAAGGGACATCTTGGTGCTTTGATGAGGTGGTGGTGGTGCAGATCACCACCACAGAAAACTGGAAAAAGAGCAGAAGAGAAAGTAGGGGTTAGTATGGATTTTAGAGCCGCCATGAATGATAATGATAATTCAGTGCATATACAGAATATCAGGATTAAACTAAGATGAAGCTCTGAGAAAGCCACGTTAACGTAATGAGTGTTTATCAGTTTTGTAAAGTGCCCCACCGATTAGCCTGATGAACTTCTATCAGTAAACTTGATTTCCAGATTTGAGGTGCATCACAGCAGAAGGCCGCCCGCCTCACCACTTCTTCTAAGTTTAGCTCTTGGACTTCTAAGCAGACCCTCATTTGAAGATCTGAGGTTACGATTTGGGGTGTGAGGTGAGAGGCATTCTGGGATAATTATTATTATTTTTAATTCTTTGCATTTCTATAGCGCTGTTCTCACTACTCAAAGCACTCAGCAGTTGCAGGTCAAGGGCCCAACAGAGCAGAGTCCTGATTGGCATTTACGGGATTCGAATCAGAAACCTTCCGATTGCCAGTGCAGATGCCTACCCTCAGAGCCACCACTCATTGAAGGCCTTGTAAACCATCAGCAGGATTTGAAAGTCAGTTCTAAATGGCACAGGTAACCAGTGTAGTGACGCTCAGACTGGTGTGATGTGCTCGCATTTTCTTTTCCTAGTTAAGATCCTGGCAGCTCCATTCTGCGTGAGTTGCAGTCGATTGATGTCTTTTTTGGGTGGTCCTGAGAGGAGTGCGTTACTGTAATCTGAACTCATTTCTCACCATCTTGCAATGTTATAAGAGGTCTGATTTTTGCCGTATTTGTGAAGTGAAAAAATGCTGTCCTAGTAATCTGATTAATCTGTGATTTTAAACTTCAGGTCTGAGTCAATAATGACCCCTCAGTTCTTTACCTTCGTCTTGACTGTTAATCCTAATGGATCAAGTTTATTTCTAGTAACCTCATTATATCCATTTTTGCCAATCACTAAAATTTCTGTTTTCTAAGTAAACTAAAACTAAAAGCAAAGCTCGCATGTTGCATTTCACTCAGCGGCTGCTCCGCGTGTGTTGCACTTTAATCGAAGGCCATGCACTAATTGCTCCAGAACTGAATATGATGAAGCGACCGAGGAGTGTCAACAGCACATGTCAGAGGCGTTTCCACTTTGTCACGCCAAGCGTGTGTTTGATCAAATGCAGTGCGGAGTGAATAACTGAAACGGCGAGAAGTTTGTCTCGGGGACTCTTACGTTAGTAACGCGCCTCGCTTGCCTCGTAGCCTGCTGCTCCATTCAGCTTCTGATCGTCCTGACTGATACGTCGAGAGGTTTAGCGATGGGGTCCGGCCACCTCCAACTGCAAGCACTTACAAAGCACATTTAGGGACATGTTAAGAGTGTGGAGGAGGACCGGCGTAATCGTGTGCCACTGCCCTCCGGGACGCCCGCTCTTCTGCTGTTGCTGCTTCTCTCTCCCTAAATATGGTGCTCTCTCTCTCTTGGACTTGTCTTTCCTAAGGTTTCTTCCATTTTTATTTTTCCCTTACAAATGGTTTTTTTTTTTGGGAGGAGGGGGTCAAGGCTGGGGGGGCGCCTGTTAAAGCCCACTTGCGGCACTCCAAGTGTGATTTTTGGGCTTGACCAGAATTGTTGTATTGTGCTGGCCCTTTCCAGCAAGCCATTGACACAGAAGAAAACGAAATTGTCATCAACGTCACCCTGTTCAATGACATGGCAGACCACCAACCCGCTTTCTCAATTCCCCGTTGACCGTCTTTAGCGGCGGGTAGACGCACTCGTGATTTGATGGCCTCTTACCTCCGCCGTTGATTCTGATTGGTCATTTGATTTACGTTGCGTGACTAATCCGAGGCCTTACATCAGAACGCGGTACCCGTGAAGCGGCCCACTGGGTTTGCTTTCTTTTAGTTTGGTCGCGGGATCAGTGGACACGAATTAGCATGCAGTTTGCTTTTGTATCGCATTTCAAACTGACGTTATTTTACTTTTTATGTGTTTGTCTTTGCCAGATGCCGCTGGATATCTCCACTCTGTCTGAAGCGGACAGGAAGGCCACCCTGCGGAGACGAGAGCTGAGGAAGGGTGCAGCCAAACCGGAGAAGCCAGAATACGAGGATGAATTTAAAATAGACGACTACAGCAAATTCTGGAAAAAGAAATGAACTTGACTGACGGGTGGTGGACTTTACAGCAGAGGTGTGCCATTGGGCGGTAGTGAAGGGGTACAAATTAAATGTCACTTTTGATACCATAAGCCTGATGATTTGATCAACCAGAAGCACAAGTTGGCTCGGTGGCTTTTATCTGCCGGCTGCCCCTGTAGTCATCTTGGCATCACTTAGGGTGAGGCCTGCTCCTCTCCTGCCAGTTTGCCATCCCATTCAGCTCACTCAGTGTGCCCCTTGGTATCCTGCACTTCCAGGATTTGAAAGCCCCTCAGTTCAGACACGCCTGTGGGCTTTGAGGAGGCCGTGGCCAATAATTGGCTGTGGGATTTGCAGATGGCACTACTCGCTGTGCCGCCCTGCCGTCCTCAATCCTTAATAAACAGGACCAGGGAGCTGCGGTCTGCGTGGACACACCCCCCCATGACCTGAAATCGACAGAATTGTTAAACGAGCCTCCAAAACCCAAATGTCTGCCATTTTAAGAAGCAAAGCCACCAGCTGGATGAGGGCGAGCACTAGAAGGTTTGAGGTAACACCTGACCGTGCATTCACGAGGTCTTCAGACCCCTCCAAGTCTTGTGCTAAAATCGTTTAAGTTCTCCCCTCACCGTACCCGGCCATGAGAAAGTGAAAGCAGGATTTGAGGAATCTTTAAACATTTATTACAACTAAACTACAGAAATGAAGTTTCCGGACCCTTTATCTGTGACACCTGGCATTTGGCTCAGGCTCACGATGCCATTCAGTTGATTGCAGTCATCAATTCTGCTGACTGGACATCACTCTTGTCCACAGAAGGTCCCCAAGGGCTTGGTGGTCTCCATAATTCTTAAAACGTTTGGAACCCCCATGACTTTCTAGAGCTGAGCAAACGGAACAACTGGCAGAGAAGGACCAGGATGAGAGTGGTGACCAGGAACCTGATGGTCACTCTGACGGAGCCCATGTGGAGCGGGTAGAAGGTCCCAGAAGGGCGACCATCACTGTAACCCTCTAGGAGGCTTTATGACAACATGGCCACACAGAAGCCTCTCCTCAATGAAACCCACCTGGAGTTTGCAGAAAGGCCCTTGAAGGACTCTGAGATCGTGTGAAACGAGTCTTGGGTCTGATGACATCATGGCCAGTGGCACCTTCAGGGACTGGGAGACCAGTCGAGGAAAAGCTGCATGGAGCAAAGTACAGAGGTGGGCTTAATGAGAGCCTGCAGAAGAGCAGTCAGGACCTCCGTCTCGGCTGAAGGTTCTCAAAGCAAAGACCAACGCAGGAGCAGCCGAGGGACACAATTCTGGGAATGTTGTGAAGTGAACCAGTTGAACATCTCTGGAGAAACATGAAGATAGCCGTCCACCGACTTGGCAGCGCACGAGAGGACCTGCAGAGAAAAAGATCAGAACACCCCCCCCCCCCCCAATCCAGGAGCGTGTAACCCAAGAAGATGCCAGGCTGCCAATGGGGCTTCAACGAAGTGCCCAGTCAAGGGTCTGAATACTGGTGTCAATGGGATAGTTCAGGGGTCTTCTAATTATTACTTTTAATAGATTTGCAAAACGTTTTAAAATCCTGTTTCGAGGGGGTTACTGAGTGAGGGGGAAAATGAATTGGAAAGGTTTTAGCCCAAGGCTGCAGTATAAGAGAGTGAAGGCCCGTGAGGGCTCCGTGGAGTCTGCGCAGTGCTGCTCTGTGCGAGGGTTAAGGCGTCAGCGCACAATGGAGCTCTGCTGCCCTCTAGTGGACGGGCCTTCGGGCCGATTCTCTTCATTAGACAACCAAGACTTCGTTCGGCCTGGAGGGTGAGCTCCACGTCATTGGTCATTTCAAGCCGCTGTGTGTATATTAAGACGAGTGTGGGTCGCCATTCTGTAGGGCCTGAAGGAGCTCTGCTGTGGTGGAGCGACTGGGTCGGAGCTCATGTATTATATAGTGCCTTTCAGAGCCCAGCTTGACACAAAGCTCTTTCCACAATGACTGGTAAATGTGACAGGGAGGTGTTGTAGATGTGTCCTTTGTGTATTGGGGTATCAGTGGGCATGAGGCAGGAGCCAGCATGGAGTGCCAGTCTATTATAAGGCGCATTGCCAGGCCATGTGGGTGTTCATAATTTCGTGTATTTCTCTCGTTTGGTGTTCGATGTCTGATGTTAGTGTGTCCCCCTATTATTAGTGTCATCTTTGCACGTTTCCATTGTTGCCCTTTGAAAACCTGTGAAGCACTTTGAGCAAATAGTGTTGTTATTATTGCTATCTTTGGAGTGAAGGCCACCATTGCGCTCATGACTCCGCTAAGCACTGTGCCACAGTGCTACCCAGCTGAAAGGCAGCTTCTGTGTCGGCACTGCTGTGCCAGCTGCTTTGGCTTTCTTCATGGGTGCCCGGGGGTCTGTGACCCACCCTCTGTATTTCCTTTATGTTCAGTAGGACACCAGATGAGGCTCAAGTCGCTTGCACAGACTTGATTATTAGAAGTTTACACGCATACAGCAGCAGAAGTGATAAATAAAAACCCTCTCCGCTTTTTATGGGTGATTTGTCCGCTCTGCTCCCCTTTGTGAAGCGCTGTATACAATTAAAATGACGTCATGAATTGGTCTTTTAATGTGAAAGGCACTTTATAAACCGCTGCGCTCCGCGCTCGTCTCGATGGCTCCTGTTTTATTTGCTTTCGCTTTTTTCTTTCTTTCGGCCCCAACTCCCCGTTTTTGTTTGCTCAGGACTTTTGCTTTCTTTTCTAATAATTAAAGTGAAGACCGCCAGGACGCCTCGTTAATTATTAAAGCCGCAGCCGCGAGGAAGCCTCAAAGTTCACGCCGGACGTGTTGGTCAAACGAGCCGAGGCGACATGGCCACCGACAGCCCTTCAGTGGCCCCCGGCGCCGGCAAGAAGTTCGCCCTGGAGATCGCGGACATCGCCGTGATTGCCGTTTATTTCGTGTTCGTCGTGGCGGTGGGCATCTGGGTGAGTAGGGGGCGGGACGGCTTTGTGGGGGGGATCAGCGCACTGCCTAAAGCTTCGGACGGGCGCCCGATGACTGAAGGGACCCCCGAGGTAGACGTTCAAGTGCGTTCGCGGATTCGAAAGTGGGAGCGTTTAGTTACTTCATCAGAGTCGCGTTTCTCGTTTTGTGACAGTCACTCGTATGCAAATAACAGCAGTAAAATGTACGGGGACACGCGCTAGTGGACTCCATTAGATATAAAGCCACGACATTCGAAACGGAGCCTTCACGGAGAGCGGACTGCAGTTCAATGGCGTTGGCTGACGTGCTGCCCTTGGTTTGTGGTGTCTGATGGTCGCTTAAACATCACATCTTTCAAAGACCCCTCCGGAGAGCTCAAATTCTGGGCTCACGGAGAGCCGCCGTGCCGCTTAATGGCATCCTGAATTGTTAGTTCGTGCAGGTCGCTCAGCCGTCGGGAGGACAGATGTGTCCATCTCTGTTTACTGATTGATTCCCCATTCATTATAAAGGTTTCACTTTCACGCTAAACTCACCTGAAGCAGCTGGACGGGCGCGCAGGGGTTCAAGAGGGTTGTGCGCATGCGTGCGCCTCTCTCGGTGTTTCACGGTTTGCGATGTGGATCCGTTTTGCCGTCTGAGGTGCTGCCGTTGTGCGACTAAAAGATGAAAGTCTACAAAAACGGCAAGCGAACGGAAGGCTCACAGAACGTGTGTTTGTTGTACGGGGTCGCCGATGCGTTTCAATGGGGGTGGGATGTTGAAATTTCACAATTGTGCACTGCGCGAGATGTCTGGACATTTTTGAACAAATGAAAGTGAAGAAGAAGCGAGCCGGATGTCCGCCGATTCGGTCCACACGGAGCCCACTGCGGACTGATAGACAGACAGGCTGACAGACGGACACGGGGGCCGCCACAGTTTCGGGCGCCTTTTCAGGGTGCGTCTATTTCGTTACGTTTACAAGAAAACCTGACGTCTGCCTTCTCAGTTGCATCCAATAAAAGACAAATCGAATAAAATAAATCGGAGACGAGACGGGCTCAGTCTTGCACCGAAATCCTAACGTATTTTCATTTGAAAACTGATTCTTTGCTGACGACTTCTAGCAGCCTGCCCGCGTATTTTCACCGAAGATGCTTACTGTATTGATAGGTGTGAAAATCTCGACACCCCTAAAAGTGTTATCATGTCCGATATTCCTTATTTAAAATGGCGTGTTTGACTGGGATTTGTGGAGCGCCTGTGTGGCCTCGGACTCCCTGCAGTGCCATTGTGCACGTAATGACCGTCTCGTCATCCGCGGAGATGATTTCCATGCAGGTCCCTCATCACGGCCCGCTGACACGCACCCCCCGGGTCACCTTTAGCTGGCTCTTCTGCTGGAGCTTTTTTTTGGTTTGTCGGACCCTACAGCAGGCCGTGAAGCTGAGGGTCATGGCCGACGGGATCAAAGTGCGGTTAAGAGGACCTGGTGAGCTGCTTGGCCCCTCTAAGCAGTCGGAGTTAATGGGCGCACTTGGAGTTTCTGAGGTTTGTATTGACGTTCTGATTAAGATTCTTATCTCGGTGGTTCTGCTCCTTCATTGTTTCTACCTCCTCCGCCTGAACAATGGTGGCTGACCGTGGAGATGTCTTCCTGTTAAAGTCAAACTCCTCTCTTTGGTCCTTTTGACAGTCGCGTCTTATTGCGTTCCGCAGCTCTCAATCTCCCAGATATCAGCGTGGCGTCATCAGAGTCCTTGGGAAGTGAATAATTGTCACTGTTCTGTGTCAGGTAGGTCACTTGTGGAGAGCCCCAATAGTAATGGCGACCAAGCACGGCTTTTGTGGACTTCTGAAAAAGCGTCAAGTACTCCTGAATCCAAGCAGGAGGTGAAGAAGGATCTCTGGAGGCGTGAGACCCCAGCGAGGCAGAAAGCTGGCCACAGACAAGAGAGCCCATATCAAGTCCCACACCCAAGATGTTAGAGATGCCTCGGCATATGATGGGGTGCAGAAGGACCACCACACTAAGACTGGACCCCACAGCCACAACAGACGCTGCCACAAGTGGTCCACCAGGGACACAGATGTGGGATTCCATCAGGACTGAAGGCTGCCAACTGCTCCTACTACTGAACAGAGCTCAAAGAAAGACGATGTGGAAGAGGGACCACCATATCTGGTCTGGAAAAGGGGGGCTCTGGTAAATCCCACTGCTGACCCCTCATCAGAAATGGCAGATTATCTACAGTCGGCCCTTGTTGTGCTTATGATTTAAAGGCTATCGGTGACATATTGTGTTAATGTGGACCTGTGGGCATTGGGGTGTCCCTTCACGGGCACCTTCCTGCATCATAATCGTGGCTGCCAGCACTGACCTGAGCTCCATGGAGCTCTTAAGCCGGGAATTGCAGCTTTTAAAAAGGGGGATGAATACATGAAAAAGTGAAATGACTCAAAAAGAAATTCTATGGAGGCCTTCATGTCCGTTTTAGTAAAGGCCAGTAACTCGGCACCCGCTCTTAAGAAGAGCAAAATATTAGAAGAAGAGGAGAGGAAGACATGATTCATGACTGGGCAGCTAGCAAACTCACCAGAACTCTAACATGGGGCTTCTCACAGCTCTCTGTTTACACCCCTTCATCCACCCATCCAGGGGACGGTGACAGTGCAGTCACAGCGGTCATCAGGCACAAGGCAGGAACAAGCCTGGGACAGGCGCCAGCCCATCACAGGGCAAATGCCCACACAAGGGGCCAATGCACCTCATCTGCATGGCACTGGGCTGTGAGAGGAAACCCACTTGGACACGGGGAGAACATGCCAATGCCACGCAGCGAGGACCTGGGACAGCAGCACTAGCACTGAGCAGCCATTCTATCTATCTATCTATCTATCTATCTATCTATCTATCTATCTATCTATCTATCTATCTATCTATCTATCTATCTATCTATCTATCTATCTATCTTATAGTGCCTTTCATATCTTTACATCTCTTCCATCACACTCTTCCTATCCCTTTGTCTATTATATAGTGCCTTTCATATCCATCAATCTTTGTCCTTTACATCTCCCTTTTTTCCCCCCTTACCTTTTATAGTGCCTTTCATATCTTTCTGTTTATGTGGCATCTTTTACATTCCAACTCTGCCTTTACAAACCAGGAAGTTTGACAAAAAGAAAATCCCACCAAATCCCCATTTGCGTATTTGAACCTGTTCCTTTTCTTTCCCAATCACAGGAGCTCTTTGTTTCAGTTGTTTTCCTTCTCTGTTTGCTGTCAGCTCGGGGGTCTCCTTTGCACACTCACACACACTCACTCTCGCCCCAACTCCCCTGGGTATGCACAGGTAGGTCAGCGTAAAGGCCGGACAGGCGGTGACCTGAAGGGTGACCAGCAGGGGGAGCTGACACCCAGACACAGCCCATCACGTGGTCCCGTCAGAGGGGCCGCAGATACGTGAGGGGTCTGCAGCAGGGCGCCGCTCTCATTCCTGGTGTCCTTTTCATCACCCTGTTGACTTTTCTCTTCCTTAGTCGATTTTTTCTTTTCTTCCTCCCCAGTCTTCCATAAGAGCAAACCGAGGCACCATAGGGGGATATTTCCTTGCTGGACGATCCATGACCTGGTGGCCGGTGAGTGGTCTTTTCAGTGTTTTCACTTTTTAACGTCCTAAAATGAGGGGGTCCACACTGACGTCTGCCTGCGTTCATCTCATTGACTTTTCAAGTCAGCCCACCCTCTGTTCTCAGGCCCACTGAGCTCAGCATTGCCACCTACTGGAGAGTTGGGTAACCGTGTTCTCCTCTCGCAAGGATGCTGGATGCCAGTCTGGAGGGGTCTGTTGGTTCCCCTGATGGCTGAAGGAGGCTTTTTGTTTTTGTGTTTGTTTCAGGCCACAATGCACAGGTGGCGCACTTGCACGGTCACATAGTGGCTGTCACTCCACTTGTCACGTGTGTTGCTCACGTGTCTTCTCACCTTACCCTGAGCGTCATAAATAGTTAGAACAGACCAGAAGGTTCAATGGCCACCCCTGTTGAATGAGAAATGTGAACGGCCATGTCAGCTGGGGTTGGCTCTGGTCACTGATGTCACTAAAGAAATTTTCCTGCACTTCTTCAGTGTTATTTGAACAAAAATGGGCATCACATCCTGCTTAGTCTGTTTATATCAAGTGGAAGGTCTCCTGTCTAGAGAGGAGAATCTGGGGATCTGGGGGGGAACCACTGTGTGTTGATGGGGGCAGTGCCAGGCTGTTCACTTGTGGTGGCTGTGTGGAGATGCTAGGCTAACACCTCTCTGTCTGTTTATTGCTACAGATTGGCGCCTCTCTGATGTCCAGTAATGTTGGCAGTGGGCTGTTCATTGGACTGGCGGGCACTGGGGCAGCAGGGGGCATTGCTGTGGGGGGATTTGAGTGGAACGTAAGTAAAAGGAGGGATCTTTCTTTCTTTCTTTCTTTCTCCCGGTGTAAACAGCCTTTTTCTGGGTTCACCCAGGTTGCCCCCTTTCCCTAACGTTTTCCTTTTTATGGCATGCAGGAAGGGCAGTGCCCTTATTGTAACCTGGGGTGACCGGCCTCTCCCAAGTGTTTTTTATTTCTTTAATGTTTGGCTGCCTTGGGCTTTATTGACTTTATTAAAAATGTGCAAACACTGAGACCATAATGGCGCAGAAGAGCAGTAAGTGTGTCCAGAGACTGCAGAAACTGTCCCGCTGTAGAGTGAGGAGATCGGCGCAATGCGAGGGAGCGACACTGCATGGGCACTGGGGGTCTCCCCAAGCCCTCATTGGCAGGTCGAGTGTGAAAGTCCCTTCGGTTAAGGGACCCTGCAGTAGTCTGTTCTGTGCCAACACCCTGCCAGTCCCTTTTGGCAGAGTGGCACCCTCACTTAATCATTAACAAGTAGCAGGTCAGTGCCAGTCGCTCGGGTGGGCTGCAGTTATCCGTCGCTCTCTTGAAGTGTGTACCCGGCCGTACTTGGCTTCATTTCCTTCTCTCTTGTGCTTCTCCTCTGAGCAGATCTACAAGTCTAAAGAACCACCTTGACTCAGAAGGCAGACCCAATGAAAAGGGTGCACTGCGGGTTATTTTCTGTCATGGGTGGCACTAAACGTGTCCCCTGTTGTCTTCTTTGCCTGCAGTGCGGGTCGGGAACACGAAGGTCCATTTGGACTTCCATCAAACCGACGTGATGACCAAACACCAAAGTCTTTATGTAGAAATCAGGAATATCAGTCCTAAGGGTGAACTGCAAACCCAGGTGACCAGGAGGTGCGCGACACCATCACACCGATGACACCAGTGCCACACACCTTCAGGCCAACATGGCGGAGTTAAGCCTGGGAACAGCAGATAATCATTTAGTTAGCAAACAAGCAAAGCTCGTGATCTGCAGCCCATCCTGCCCGCGACGATTGCCCACAGCAGAGTAGCGTCCTCACTGGCCTGGCAGGCCAAATGGGACTTTGGCTTCAAACGTGCCAATTATTCACAAGAGGGAGGGCCGGCTGGCTGAGACAAGACCTGCAAAGAATCTTTAGGGGAAAAAAAGAGATTTCTCCCAAGAATGGAAAATAATTACAAAATATTCCAGGCAGAGCAAACAAGAAATCTACAAGAGTAACACTATGACGCTGAGCAAAGCCAGCCAAAAAAATGAAGCTCAAAACTACCGAAATTGTAACAATCACAGGACCAGCAAACGCCAGCAGAGCAAATTGAAAGCCTTTATGGGGCTGGGGGCGGGCCCTCAGCAGAGAGGGACAGGTGGCCCCGCCTCTTGGAGAACCACCCACAAATTCCACGGAACATCAGAGCACCATAAGACAGACACACAGATATTAACCAATAAGCAGTCGGGCGTAACTGAACAGGATTGCCCCGCCCCTTGAGGCTCCACCCACACGATGGACACGCATACAGCATACACAAGACATGAGATGATGGCAGAAAACCAAATGGAAAAAGACAAAAATTACAACGCACACATAACTGATGCAGCGTGAGGCACTTTGTAAAGATGATAATAATAATAATTATAAACCTGAAACCCACTTCTGGGTCACGGGGAGCTCCATCAAACGCCAAATGAGTTCAAACAGAACTACAAACCAGAGAGATGAAAAGCCACCGGGCTGTCCTCACATCTTGATTGTGTGACGGTGACAAGTCACCTCCTAACGCTTCTTTCTTTTGCCCTCAGGCAGCCTGGGTGCTCATTGCCCTCGGGTGGATTTTTGTGCCAGTCTACATCGCAGCTGGTGTGGTCACCATGCCAGAGTACCTGCGGAAGAGATTTGGGGGCCAGCGGATTCGAATCTACATGTCGGTGCTCTCCCTGGTTCTGTACATCTTTACTAAGATATCGGTGAGTCTGTGTCGGTGTTTTAGGGGGACATCGACGGGTTGTGTCTGCGCACCTGGAGTCCCTTTTGGGTGATCCACAAGGTGGCGCCGTTTGATGTTAACTTCCTTGTTTGTCTAGTCGTAGACAGAGGAGTAATTAGAACATCAGAACAATCAGGGCGAGGATAGGCCACTCAGCCCACCAGTCCTCTCCATCCAAACCCTCCAAAATGACATCAAGCCGCATTGTGAAGGCCCCTAAAGTCCTCTTGTCTGCCACACTCCTCGGTCACGGATTCAATGTGTCTGTGGTTTAGAAGAAATGTTTGTGCAAAATGAACCCCAACTGTGCCTCCATGTTCAGGTGTCACCCCACCAATCCCAGTTTTATGTCCTTCATAATTTGTGCCCACTTGTGCTGACTGGCTGCCTGTTGATTGAGTTCCTAAGAACCTCCACAGGTGGTCTGATGACAGCTCATAGAGGGGCTCCCTTCAAATAACCTGAGTAACCAAGGGGCCGGGTTGGCCCTCAAAGACACAAAGGGGAGACGGGCCAGAAGATTTGCCAGGTCACACGTGACATGTTTCACCACAAGCTGAAGCCACGGCTTATTCGTCATTAGCAGTGACACAAAGGGCAACTAGTTGTCCCTGGCGTGAGCACTGAAGACCACGCTGACATGGCGTTCTCTTTGTCTCAGACAGACATCTTCTCTGGAGCTCTCTTCATCCAGGTGTCTCTCGGCTGGGACCTTTATGTCTCCACGGTGCTCCTTTTGGTGGTGACGGCCGTCTATACCATCGCAGGTGACCTCGCCCGTCTGTGTGTGTCTCTGTGTGTCTGTGTGCCCACCCTCTGGAGACTCTCATTATCTGTGTTGTTCACTTGTAGGGGGCTTGGCAGCCGTGATTTACACAGACGCCCTGCAAACGGTCATCATGGTGGCGGGGGCCTTTGTTCTAATGTTTCTAGGTAAGCAACACTGGGGTATCTGTACTGGGGGGGGGGGGGGCGTTAATCCCAACTGGCCTCGGTATGTTGAAGTGTGAGTGACGATTACCAGGGGCCTACGGAACTCACCAAAGCAGAGCCAGTTGAACCTGCGTCTTATTAGGGGCGCGTCTGCACAGAGGCTGAAGGAGCAAAGTGGGATGGGGGGCACGGCAAGCATTGCCATTGGAGGCGCCAAAGCATCCACCAGTCACTCAGGCATATTAAACAGAATTATAAAATCAATCAATCGTTTCATTAGTTGGGGGGGGGGGGGGGGGCTTTATTCTAGTACTGCATCGTCAATTCTCTTTTATTTGCTACCCTGGAAAATAAAACACCTTATAAATCGATCAATCAGTGAATGATTTTATCATGATTTACACACCACTACATAGTCAGTGAGTTTTCTGATTAGTCAGTCAATCTTTATGTTGTGCTTTACATTTAATGTTATAAAATCAGCCAATCAATCAATCAATCAATCAATCAATCACTGGTTAGACTGTATGATCCATTTTAACGACGTAGCCAGTTCATTCAGTGATTAGCGTTTATTTCATACTCTATCTCAGAACACGTACCTGATCAAGTCGATCGATCAATCAGCCGATCAAGCTGTCATGTGATTGGTCACTGAACGATTCTCTCCATTACTTACACGATGCCATCCAGCCAGCCAGCTGGTTCTGTCACTCGTCACTCATTGTCTAACCCTCAGTCAGTCACTCGCTGTGACAGTCCAACCGTTGTCCTTTATTCTAGTTGACACAATGGCTTTGTTCAGTAATTATTCATTCAGTCATTTTTTTAACGTCATCGTGTTGTTTGCTATTAAAGGTCATTATGTAGTCAGGTGGTCTCTCTGGTGGATTCCTGAGCCCACTCTTTGCCCTGTGGCCATTTAACTGAACCTTAGAGCTTCAGGGAAGTTGTGACAACAGCAGGCCACCCAGCTCTCTGGAGTTTTCCAAAATGTCACCAAGCTGAGGTTCTGGGGGTCCCCACAGTCTCACTGCCCACCATGTATTCTGTGTATCAGCGGTCCTTTGTGTGGTGAGGATCTTCATGACTAACATTTGTGTGAAATCTTCTCTCATCAAGAGCCCCTCTGGTGACCCCTTGTGTTTTTGATGACAACGTTTATTTTAAAATAACGGCCAGTGTCTCCTGTTGCAGTTCCCGTTGTGCTTTTTAAACACTCCAGTTGTGTCTTCATCCCCCCCCCCCCCCCCTTTCAGCTGCTCCTCCTCCTCAGTTGCTCTCCATGGTCCTGAAATGGCCATCTTGTTCTCCTCTGGGTGGGAACCCACACTGCACTCGGTACAGCAGATCTCTGACTCCTCCATGTCTGTGTCTTTCTTCTCCCTCAGGCTTCGAGAAGGTGGGCTGGTATGAGGGACTGCAGGAGAAATACAGCCACGCCTCACCCACCCTGACCGTGGCCAACACCTCCTGCCACCTGCCCCGAGCTGACGCCTTCCACATGTTTAGAGACCCCATCACGGGTGACCTGCCCTGGCCGGGCCTTATCTTTGGACTTACAGTGCTGGCCACCTGGTGCTGGTGCACTGATCAGGTATCCTCGCCAGTTTACACATCCCGGGGCACACGGGGGGCACACTGGGACACACTGGGCAGAAGAGTAGACAAAGCTGGTGAAACATAACTAGCAGCTGTTTGGTAAGGAGGTCCATATGGCAACCACTGGTCCGTTACCATCTAGAGCTGCCTGTCAGCTGACTGCACTTCTGGAATGCCCCCTTCCATCCCGCATTATCTGGTGGTCTCATTTGCTCCTGTATTGTCCATATCCTTCAGCACTACAGTCGTGTGGACAGAGCAGGAGACCCTTAGGTGGCGTGAGTTAAGGCCTGCAATTTTATTTGGGCCAGGGGTGCTGCTGGGTGACCAAGAAATGAAGGAGCCCCCAAGGAGGTGCAGGTGGTCACCAGGCTGAAGGAGACTTGGACTCCCTTCAACATAACTTTGGTGGGCTGCGGAGGAGTTTAGGAGCTGCAGAAATAGAAGCATGGTGTGGAAAATTATGGGATGGGAGACTACAGTGAGGTGTGAGATAATTTTGTGTGCTACGAAATCGCTTGGCACAGAGTAGGATGGCATGTTATGGGGTGGCACAGTAGAGTGAGGTATGCGGGCGATGGCCTTCAAGCCCCTTCACTAAACTGAAAGTTCACGTCCGACATGCGAACAGACAAAAAAGTGTACAGAGACCACGGCAGAACCGATTAGTCCACCAGTTGACTGGAAACAGACTGGCAGCTTCTTCTTCTTTCGGCTGTTCCCGTTAGGGGTTGCCACAGCGGATCATCTTCTTCCATATCTTCCTGTCCTCTCCATCTTGCTCTGTCACACCCATCACCTGCATGTCCCCACTAACCTCAACCATAAACCTTCTCTTAGGTCTTCCTCTTCTCCTCTTGCCTGGCAGCTCTATTCTTGGCATCCTTCTCCCAGTATACCCCTCCTCTCTCCAAACCAACACAATCTCGCGTCTCTGACTTTGTCTCCCAACCGTCCCACCTGAGCTGACCCTCTAATGTCCTCATTTCTAATCCTGTCCATCCTCCACACACCCAATGCAAATCTTCACATCTTTAAGTCTGCCACCTCCAGCTCTGTCTCCTGTGCCACCGTCTCCAGCCCATATAACATAGCTGGTCTCACTACCATCCTGTAGACCTTCCTTTCACTCCTGCTGATACCCATCTGTCACAAATCACTCCTGACACTCTTCTCCATCCACTCCACCCATTCCACCCTCTTCTTCACTTCTCTTCCACACTCCCCATTACTCTGTGCTGTTGATCCCAAGTATTTAAACTCCTCCACCTTCACCAACTCTACTCCCTCATCCTCACCATTCCACTGACCTCCCTCTCATTTACACACATGGATTCTGTCTTTGTGGTCCTATTGACCTCTCATATCTCCACCTCTCCAGGGTCTCCTCAACCTGCTCCCTACTCTCACTACAGATCACAATGTCATCAGCAAACATTACAGTCCACGGGGTCTCCTGTCTAATCTCGTCTGTCTGCCTGTCCGTCACCATTACTAATAAGAAAGAGCTCAGGGCCGATCCCTGATGTAATCCCACCTCCGTCACTCCCACCGCAGACCTCACCACTGTCACACTTACCTCGTTCATACACTCTCACGTACTTCTCTGCCACTCCCGACTTCCTCATACAATACCACAACTCCTCTCAGTCACCCTGCCATTTGCTTTCTCAAATCCACAAAGACAATGCAACTGCTTCTGGCCTTCTCTAAACTTCTCCAACATCCTCAGAGCAAACATCTCATCTGTGGTGCTCTTTCCTTGCATGACTCCATCCTGCTGCTCGCTAATCATCATCTCACTTCTTAACCTAACTTCCACTACTCTTTCCAATAACTTCCTGCTGTGGCTCATCAGTTTTATCCCCCTGAAGTTCCTACAGCTCTGCACGTCCCCCTTATTCTTAAACCAGTACACCAGTACACTTCTTCTCCACTCCTTGGCCATCCTCTGACTTTCCAAGATTCCATTTGAAACTCCACTGCCATCTCTCCTAAACACCTCCGTACTTCCACAGGTATGTCATCTGCACCAACGGCCTTTCCCTTCTTCATCCTCTTTGTTGCTGTCCTGACTTCCTCCTTGCTAATCTGTTGCACTTCCTGATCTCCACATCATCCAACCTTCTCTCCCTCTTGTTCTCTTCATTCATCAGCCTCTCACAGTCCTCTTGGCACAAAGACAATTCCACATCCAGGAAGGATGCCTTTACATTTGGCAGATGGAAGTTTTCCAAAGTGCTTCAGAGGACAACCCTGTGGCTTCTTCTAAACATTTGAATGAGAAGTTTAACGACTCGGGGAGCTCAGGGATGATTTTGCCCAGCTGTTACCACCGGCCCTTAATGCACAAACTGCACTGATTGCGGCTGTCATGAAATCAGCGCCCCGTGCCAGTGTTCAGTGCAGGGCGCTATATAACTGGACGTCATGATGCCAGACGAGCCCCCCCTTCAGCTGCTGTCTGTCCTCTTTTCTCCAACAGGTCATCGTTCAGCGCTCGCTGTCTGCCAAGAATCTTTCCCATGCCAAAGGGGGCTCTGTGTTAGGTGGATACCTGAAGACGATGCCCATGTTTTTCATTGTAATGCCCGGCATGATCAGCAGAGCTCTCTTTCCAGGTGGGTACAGTTAGACTGTGGACGGTACAATGGTGGAGTGAGGGGCTGGCAAGTGTGTGATGCCCTGAGCACCCCGGGCATTTTTAAATTTTTTTTTCATTTGATAGTCTCAATTGCCCGTAAGGACCAAACAAGGCAGACTGGTAAAGTCAAAGGAGGGCACACCTAACACTTATTCATTGCAGAGAGCTGAAGCCCACCCTGGGTTCTCAGTCAATGGGTGCAATACAAGCACTAAGAGTGTAAGTGATGCCAGCCCATCAGAGGGCATAAACAAATCAGATCTGCTGATCATTTCATTGACTTGCCCAGATTTGTCCCCTTATGTGACCCCATTGTGAAGTGCGTGAGGTTTTCCCAGCATCATCAGATCATTCAGCTATGGACAGGATGCCATTCCACTGCAGGACAGACAGACAGACCCTCAGATGCCTACAGTCACGGACACTCGGCTAGACGTGGCAGGAATCTCACACTTGAGTTTGGAGGAGGCACAAGTTCTCTGCAGCTCAAAATGAAAGCAAAGCTGTGCCACCTTAGAGTGCACGTCAGTGGGTGACTTGAACTGCTTTTCACAGCCCCGTGACACTTGTCTCTGCACCCAAATCCCATCAAATGCTCACCGGAGAGAATGTCCGAGGACTCGAATCTTAGGAAGGCTCCCCTGTCCTCCTGCCACTTGTCCATGCTGTCCTTTCTAGCGCTGTGACAAAGACCTGAAGGTGCCCTTGGTGACATCCAGCCCACTTCTGATCCTCTATGGGCCTGCTCTACACGGTGGTCTCTGCAGATTGTAATGATTTCTGTTTTTAGGTGGGATCACTTAGACAAATTATTGTGATTTCCATTGTGGTTGGTGACATCATCACAGTGCCATTCTGAGTCTGCGTTCTGTGGTCATGCTAACAATGGTGGCACCATTCGTAATGTCATAAGATGGCATCCCAGTAAAGCTGCCATCCATTTGCTGCATGCGATTTATAAATATTTACGCAGGGGACTTCAAGGGTAGACAGCGTGGGGATGCAGAAAGACCACCAATTCCAAAATGGGCACGAGGCCTACAGATACCACTTAAAGAAATCTGTCCCTTATTAACTTCATTTTATTAAATAAAGAAAAAGTCCAGAAATAAACCCAAAAAGTGTCCAAACCAGCAAAATTAAAACAAACGGGCAAAGAAAGGCAACTCATTACAAGTACGAAGAATACCAACGAGCCA
Organism: Erpetoichthys calabaricus; assembly: GCF_900747795.2. Lineage (NCBI taxonomy): Eukaryota > Metazoa > Chordata > Cladistia > Polypteriformes > Polypteridae > Erpetoichthys > Erpetoichthys calabaricus. The sequence goes on along the minus strand of NC_041403.2, from coordinate 169,863,303 downwards.
AAAGACCCCCCAGAAAGCTGTTGGGGGGATTCTGCTGCGCTCTGACTGACTTTCTGTTTCAGTATTAATATTGTCATCACTTGTCACCTAGTGATGTCCTCGCAAGGCCTTTTTGGATTGGCGACCGTTGGCATGTGCAGTTCTTAGAGCCACAACTGTGCCTGTGGCATTTAAGATGCGCTGGCACACATGGGGCACAGACGGCCAGCTGATGCCACTTGCCACGCTATAAATGGAGGGAGGGTGGGGAGGGTGGGGCCCACAGCTGTAGTGTTGGAGGCCCCGCCCCTTTAGGCTTCACATTCCATTGATCTGACAGAATCACCACGCGGGACGATAACACGTTAAAAGAAAATGACAGGAAAAATGACCAAAAATAATCAACACAAACGGAATAAAACTGAGAGCAGCGACTGAGCCGAGTGTCGGCCATCGCACTAACAGACAAACCCTCCTCTCGTTTTGCTTCAGATGACGTGGCCTGCGTGGAGCCGGCAGCCTGTGAGGTCGTCTGTGGTGCCAGGGTGGGCTGTTCCAACATTGCCTACCCCAAACTCGTCGTGGAGCTCATGCCCACCGGTAAGTCTGGGTTTCTGTTTTGTAGACTTGGTGAGCAGACTTTGACAGTTTTGGAGGTTTTGAATCACAGAAAGACTTTAGGTGGGCTGGGACCTGCTGTTCTTGACAAAGGTTCAAGGTCACTCCATGTTTCTTGGAGTCTTCATCAAACAGCGGACCACCCAAGAAGCAGCGTTGGTGTGCCGCCAGCTCACTAGCAATCTGCTGGTTCAGTGTGGGCAACTAGGAGTCCTCAGTGGGTACAACATCCATGTTCGGGGGGCAAGTGCTCAGGTCGCAAAGCTTTGCGTATTCAGCAGCTCTTCTGGGCCGGGCCTCATTGGCTTCTTGTGATTGAAGGGAAAATCAGGCGCCTCCTTAAAATTCTATGCAGTCATAATCCATGTCCCCTTTTGCTAATTTTGGGGATGGTACTGTCACCATTAAGAAATGTGCTTGGGTGCCACCTCACTGGTTGGCAGTGAATTTAGGCCTCTGAATGCAGAGTGCTGCCATCTTCACTAGCGGGGCTGATCTCTGCTCTGCTGATCACTTGGGCTTCCTGATCCAAAGAAGTCTTCTCTTTGAAGCTAAAGCTCTCCATTTCAGCCTCGTTACACTCGCACTGCCCACCCGATTGAATCCCAGACTAGGGGTCCGCAAATGTGGGTCATTCAGTTCAGAATGCAGATGTGATAACTAGAAGTCCCAAACCACACACATCCCAAAAGCACTTCCAAAAAAGCCCAGTAGAGGGGGAAGTCCTGTCAGAAACCCTGGTTAGACACAGAAAAGGGCCACCTGGAATCTTCAAAGATTTACTGTCACAAAACTGCTCTGTAGGTACGTGAAGCTCCATAGAGCACACAAGGCATAAAGAAGGCCAATCCCAGGTCTACAAGTCCCAAGACACAACCCAAAGGCAAAGACCAGAACTGTCAAAGATCAGGTAAACGGAAGAGCAAATGTGGACGACACCCCACCTGAGCAGCTGGCCTCAGACTTGCCTTTCTCCTAATTATGGGAGCCGGAGATTCTTTTACAAGCCGAGCCCACCATTTGGGGATCAAATTGGATTGGAACGCATGTTTCTGAGGTGGGATTGCATTTCTAAACTCTGGGGGTCTCTCCACAGGCCTCCGTGGCTTGATGATTGCTGTGATGATGGCGGCACTGATGAGTTCCCTCACCTCCATCTTCAACAGCAGCAGCACCCTCTTCACCATGGACATATGGCAGCGGATTCGCAGAAATGCCACTGAGCGCGAGCTCATGGTGGTCGGCAGGTAACTGGGTGGGGGGGGTGCTGGCATAGGGATTTTGACGTCAATAGCATGTTTGGGGGACACAGACAGACATCCAGTTTCAGGGCTCTGTTATGTTCATCCACCCTTCATTGGAACACTCCAGACGAGAACAGGCCGTTCAGTCCAACAAAGCTCGCCAGTCCTATCCACTTATTTCTTCCAAATATGTCAGGACAAAGCTAATGACTTTGGACTCCTGGTGGACAAGATCTCCATTTCCAGCAGGTGGACACTGCTGCCCAGTGAGATACCAGCCATATCTCCTTAATGCCTTCAGGCAAACCCTGAGACCCTTCTGTCAGGGAGCAGCCAGGTTTACGTGGGAGGCTAAGGCTGAATGGCACCTGACAACCGGGCACTACATGAGCGTGATGGCGGTCAGCTGTGTGCCACTTCAACCTGGAATACCACATGGTTGGCATCAGTTGGCATGTTAAACGTCTTCTTTATGCAGCCTTGACCACCCTTTGCCAGCTGGGTAAACTGTTACAAGAGTGAGTAGGCCTGTCCTGGTCACCTTTACTCTCACTGCTGCCACTTCAAGGCTGGGCATGGACAACCACCAGTGATTAGCCAACATTTCAGATTGTGTGTGTGTTGACCAGTGTGGTACTTCTGGGTATTCCATTGTGTGTCAGGAGGTGCCCCCTGTTGGCGGTCCCCAGGAACACCGCGTCTGCTCCCACAGCAGCTTCTGTTTTAGCTGCCCCTCACCGTGTCTGTCCCATGTGAGACTCTATTGCTGCTGCCATCTGCTGGGCTGGAGGATATTAGCTGCTTTTCTTACTTCTTTCCATTTGCCCCCTCCAGAAACAGGGCTTTCTGCCTCTTGGTGGTCTCTGTTAACCCCCCACTGGCTTTTGGACTGCCATTCTGTGTCTCTCTGGCCACCCTTCTCCTGTCCTGTGTCATCCTAGTCGTACTGTTGATGAACTGCCCCCCTGCCCACCGCCTGTTTCATTCTTGTCCAGGGTGTTCATCGTGTTGCTGGTGGTGGTCAGCATTTTGTGGATCCCCATCATTCAGACCTCTAACAGCGGGCAGCTCTTCGACTACATCCAGGCCATCACGAGCTACCTGGCGCCACCCATCGCAGCTCTCTTCCTCATGGCCGTCTTTTGGAAGCGGGTCAACGAGCAGGTGAGTACACCGGGGGCTGTCGGGCAGATTGGCGCCGGGTGAGGGCGAGCTCAGGCGTGCAGGTGGCCACGTTTTGTGCCTGTTGTTTTTACTTCATCATTCTGTTGCTCTTCATGTCCAGACTGTTTCCTAAGGTGCCCTGGTCTTTGCCCTTTTTGTGCTTATGTATTTCCTGTTTGTTCTCCTCCCTGACCTTTGGGTCTTACACCTCGGCCCCCTTCTGGTGAAGGCTTTGGTTATAAACTGTCGAGACCAGAAGGGCACAGTGCACGACCTCAGGGGTCTTCTGCCAGGTTCTCTTCCCTCACCCTAGGAGAATACATGGAAGAGGAGTTAGCGGCGGGTCACACTGTCGACCTTCCCCGTGTTCCTCCATCATAAGCTGCTAAGCTCCTGACACTCGTGGGCTTCACGCGCTTTTCAATGCAGACGTAATGGCAGCTTTGGCCCAACAAATGAAGTAGGCGGGTTTGGGTCATGTGACATGATGGAGACGCCCCCCCCTCCCCCCCCAAAAAAACTGGCCCGCCATCTTATCTCAGACTGTGCGCCATAGTGCAGCCTACTGAGCATGCCATAAGGGGGCACTGTGTGGGGCAAAGTGTGGACCCCCACAATGACAGAATGGATATTCATGTTGATGTTGTGTTTGGATCCTCAAAATAATTCAGCGTTGGGACATTTTTGTGCCGCCATTTTGTCTGTTGATTTGAATTGCGGCCCACACTACATGTGACAATATGGACTCCATACTCTTATAGATCCGTAAAAGTGACCTCTAGTGGTCGGCCCAAGCTGTGCACCATGGGTTCAGTTTTAACATTCAGGTGATGTGATGGAGGAGGAGGAGGAGGAGGAGGAGGAGGAATGGTGCATTAGCACTGGCCTGTAGCGGGCAGCCTCATAAAACGTCATGGATTTGTATCTAAAAGTTAATGGATTAGGAAATGGGATTCCGTTTTACAGTACAGGAAATGGCGGGATGGCGGTGGGCCTTTAAGCACCTCATAAAACGCTGCAGCGTGTTTGGGGTTTTATAGCCTGGAATAAATCATCAGGCCACGCCAACGGATTCTTCCTCGGAGGAAATGCGAGGCGGTGAGCGGCAAAGAGAAAAGTTAAAGATCTGCAAGTGTGTGTGTGTGTGTGTAACTCTGTGTGTGTGTACGTGTGTGTCTGTGTGTGCGTGTGTGTGTGTGACTGTGTGTGTGCATATGCATGTGTCTGGGGGTGTGTGAGTGAGTGTGAGTGTGTGTGTGTGCGTGTGACTGTGTGTGTGTGTGTGTGTGTGTCTGGGGGTGCATGTGACTGTGTGTGTGTGACTGTGTGTGTGTATGTGTGTGTGTGTCTGGGGGTTTGTCTGAGTGTGTGTGCGCATGACTGCGTGTGTGTGTGTGTGTGTGTCTGTGTGTGACTGGGGGTGCACACGTGTCTGTGTGTGTCTGCGTATGCATGCGTCTGGGGGTGCATGTGACTGTGTGTGTGTCTGGGGGTGCGCACGTGTGTGTGTTTGTGTGTGTGTGTGTTTGTGTGTGTGTGTGTGTGTGTGTGCATGCGCGTGCATGACAACAGTGAATACACATTCGTATTCATATATGGACTCAGGAAGTCTTCACCACAACCACCTCCCCCCCCAAATGGATTATCGGATTATCAGTCTGCACCACTCAATAACCCATCATGCCAAAGTGACAACGTGTGACAAGTGCAGAGTCCAAACCTGAAAAGTCTCCTCCCTTCAAGTATTCAGACCTTTGTACCATCCTGGGCCATCCGGACAGCTTGAGAAGTTTCCAGAACTTGAGTGGAGTCCCCCTGTCACCAAATGAACTGACCGGACATCATTTAGAAAGACACACACGTAGACCTGCGCAGAGAGGGTCCCACAAGTCCCGCTGCATGTCAGGACAGAAACCAAGCCCTGGAGTCCAAGGGACTCTCTGCAGACCTCCATGATCGGCCATCACTAAAGCCTTGAGTGTTCCCAGGGGCACAGTGACCCCACCCCCCCATAGCACTGTGAAATGGAAGGAGTTCAGGATCGCCAGGACCTTTGCTAGAGTTGGCCAATTTGGCCAAACTAAATAAACGGGCATTAAGGGCCTTGGTCAGGGAGGGAGGAGACGAAGAAGCCCACAGTTGCTTCAACAGAGCTTCGGGGGTCCCCTGCGGAGAGGGAAGCACCCCATTAATCAGGTGTATCTGTGACAGCCCGCTCGGAGATTGGCACACAGCATTTAAAGCAGCTGAGGAGACCTCCATTGCACTGTCTAACATCATCCCTACGTGAAGCACGGTGACAGCAGCGTCCTGCTCTGGAGACGGGGACGCGGTGACAGGTAAGAACCGCAGGAGGGGTGAATTCAGTCAAAGATCGAGGCATCCTTCAAGAAAACCTCAGATTGGGCTGCTGGCCCACCTTGTTGGCGCAGCTTCAGACAGTTTTGGTTCTTCTCTTCAGACTTCTGTAGACCCTCTTAGCTCGCTGGGTGTATATTCCCATGTAATAGTGGGGGTTTGTTGTTGGGGGGGCTTAAAACGAAAGTAAGGCGACTTTCTGCAAACAGCCACCTCAGGCTCAGCGAGTGCACTGGCTCTCATTTTGTGACATTTGTGCAGGATGGCGACGTGACATGCCATTAACAACTGGGTCTGCCTTGTCTTCTCAGGGGGCCTTCTGGGGCCTGATGGTGGGCTTGCTGATTGGGACCATCAGGATGGTGATGGAGTTCGTCTACGGGGTCCCTGCCTGCGGCGAGGAGGACAAGAGGCCGGCGCTGCTCAAGGATGTCCATTACCTCTACTTTGCACTCATCCTGCTGTGTCTGACCGCCTTGGTTATCACCGTGGTCAGCCTTTGTACCCCTGCCATCGAGGAGAAGCACGTGAGTGCAATCAGCCATCTTAGCTGCCCTTCTAGGTAGAAATGAAGAGCCCACCATAGCAGACACTGCAGAGGGGAGAACATGGCAGCCGCACACAGAAAGGGACCTGAGCCCACCAAGCTGGCAGCCTCCTATGCTAACTTCTGTGCCACCATGCCACACCCTTTTCCTCTGAGATGCTTCCGTGCCATGCCTTCATGAGGGGGCCGGGCACATCTCATTTTACTGTGTAATAAATGGGGTACTGAATACCCCCAAATAACAAGCACAGGAGCCTTGGGTGGGTTGTTCTGCATCCAAGTGGCTGGTAAATTAAACTGAGCTGCTGTGTGAGTGGACCCCATGTTGGACTGGCATCCTGTCCTCGGTCATCTCCTGCCACTCTGTCTGGTGCTGCCAGGCTAGGCTCCATCACCCCCCATTGAGTGTGTTAGGAAATGCAGCCTGAAGAATGGCTTAGGAACAGAGTGGCACAGGGGTTAGGGCTGTGCCCTCGTGTGTGGCACCACCCAGCTGTTGTCCATGTGGAATCTGCATGTTCTCCCAGGCTCTGCTTGGATGTCCCCCTGGCAGTTCCAGTTGTCCTCCCACCTACCAAAGACCCCAAACATTTGTTTCTGTACGAGTGTGCATGTGAGGTTCAAGTCCCATCCGTATTTACCCCCTGCCCCAGCTGTGGCACTGCCAGGCTAAGCTCCAGTGCCCCCATGCCCTTGAACTTGAGAGTGCTGCCTCATGTTGCAGTATCATGAATGGCTTATTAAGAGGGTGGTCCATGGTTGGCGTTATGGCCTCATGTATGCAGCACTCTGAGTTGGAGTCATGTGCCCACTTGTCCAGGTGGCATTTGTGTGTTCTGCTGGGGTCTGCTTGAATGTTCCTCTCGGTATTCTGGTTATCCTCCCTCATTCCAAAGTCCCTAACCATTTGACCCTGTGTGGACCCTGCAGTGGACTGACATCATACCCACGGTTGGCTCCTGCCAGTCTCAACAACTGAAGCAGTGGCCGCTCCCGATCCCACCCTAACTTAACACAACCACTGCTCACCAATCCATGGAGCCCACCGACCCTGGGTGGGATGCCAATCCATCTGAGGGCCCACTCACTCAATCTGGGCCAGTCTGTCTTAGGGATGTTGAGTGCCAGGTGAAAAGCCACATGGAGAACCCTTAGAGAGGGTGATATGAACTTGGGGCTCCAGTTCAGTGAGACCACCACACTAAGCACTGGCACACAAGGCGCTGGCTGACTAAGTCACCAGGCGTTTCGGGGAAGCGCCGAGGTCCGGCCATTTCTTTGTGAGCTCACTGCTTATTGTTGTTCTGCAGTTGGTCCGGCTGACTTGGTGGACGAGGCACAGCCAACTGCCACGGGTGGAGCTGGAAGACCCCTGGACTCTGCCCGTATCTTCAAGCTCTGGCCCTGAGAAGGCGGCCAGCACAGAAGATAAAGGCAGGGGGCAGCCACAGCCAGAGGAGGAGGTGAAAGGTGAGACTGGGGAGGGTGGGACATGTGCCAGAATCAGGTGGGCTCATTTGTGTTGGCACTCAGCGGGCATGGCCCTTCTACATCTGTCTAACCAGAAGAGCAAAAAGTTAGTTAAAGAAATGGAGATGTGAGGAAAGGGAGGAGAATGAGACAGAAAAGCAGAACAGGCATGAGGACGGGGACAAACGTGTACAGGTAAAGTGACAGGGACATGAGCTCATGTGTAAGACGTAGTGCCGACAGGAGACGAGGGACAGGAGACAAAGGTGTTAAAGCAAAATGGGGACAAGAGAGAGGCAGAATGGGGACATCAGCATGAAGTACTGCAGCAAGATGGGGGACCAAATGTGAGTGACACAGGACAATGATGAAGGGGTGAGACAAAGGACTGGGGACACAATTGTGTAAAGATTAGGTGAGGGACATGAAGACAAAATACACGGGCCATAGACAGTGCCACTGCGGACACAAAGGACATGGCACTGACAGATATAGAAGTAAAGAGGAGACCCAGCTGCGATGACAAAAGCAAGGAGGACAGGGCCCATGTGACCTCCTTTTTGTTGTCTCCCCAGCCATGTCACTCGGGAAGAAGCTGCTGTTCTGGTTCTGCGGCTTGTCCACCACAGCTCGTCCCACGCTGACCCCTGAGGAGAAGGAAGCTTTGGACAAAAAGCTGACCAGCATTGAAGAAGAGCCCCTCTGGAGGAACGTGTGCAACATGAACGCCCTCGTCCTGCTGGCCGTCAACGTCTTCCTGTGGGGCTTCTTCGCCTGAGGACTTTGGGGGGTTGCCTCCACCCAGCCCGCTCTATTTATTTCTTTGTAGGCCAACGCGTTTGCGTCTCCGGTAAATGCGAGTGCAGAGTGGCTCCTCTCTTTTAGCCTTGTTGTGTATATATAGCGCCTTTGAGGGGGTGCCCTGCTCTCCTGTTGTTCCATAAAGCAGCTGGTATCCTGGAGCGGGCACCTGCTCAGAAGAAAGCAGCTATCAGCCCGCTTCTCAGCCATTAAGAAGACAGTGTCGCCTTATATAGCACCTTTCAATGTGAGTGCTGAATTGCAGGTTTCATCTCCACCTCTGTTCCCCTCATCAGCTCAGCTTTCATCCACCTATTCATCTTCCAGGCCGAGACAGAAGTTGGGCAGAGCCCTGCCCGTGGTGCTGTGACTGGCACCAGTTAGCCACAAGCCCATACTGGGATGATTTAGTGCTACCCAGCAGCCAATCAAAGCCATCTTTGGAAAGTGGGCAGAGAACAGAAAGTCGGGCACGGGAAGAACACCGAAGATCCACAGAGTGGTCCACCATGGCGGCTGGCACAAGTCACCTATCCTTCACACCGAGCACAGCCACACCGCGCCGTACAAACCACTTAACGTGACGGCGCAGATCCGACATGAAGTGACTGTCGCTGGTGTTAAACAGAGCGCCCGGTCACGCAGTACTGTGCTAGCTGACGTAATGGACGCCATCCAAGAAACAAAGCGGGCAAAATGTTAGTTTAATCCTGCTTGTCACCCTGCATTCAGTATAGTGCCTTTCATAGCACGCACTGTCTGTCACCTTAGAAAGAGAACAACTTTAAAGTACAAGAATCGAATATTAGAGCGCGAGCCCCCTCTGACCGTCCTCTATTGAAAGAACTTCATTTTATTACAGTGCCTTTCGTTGTCATAATGTGCTCTGCAACCGCACTGGGCCCTGCGCTACAGGTAATATTTGTCAAAATGTGGCAGCTCCAATTCGGTTTTGCGTATTTAATATAGTGCCTTGCATTTAAATCACATTAGAGACTAAGAAAACTTTAAAAGAGAACAATCGCACGGCGGGAAACGATTCAAACGGAATCGAGCGGCTCGGTGACGTCACTGGCCACGTACTGTGCAGATGGAGGTGCTCAAAATCCCAATAATCAACGCGGCAATTAGAGGACGGTCTAGCTATAAACCGTTAAATCCATGCTGCCGCGTTGATTCATGGGACTTTGAGTTCTTCAATCTGCGCACAAGCTGAGCAGTGACGTTGCCACTCCACCCTTTTTCTGACGATTTGTATGGAAACGGCCAAGTAGATACAAAACGTACTTTCCGCCATGTGAGGCACTGAAGAAAACCTGCCGAGGTACTGGTCAGCCTGTATTGAATTTAAATATAGTGCCTTTCAGAACGTGCTCTGTCCCATTACAGTGGAACGTGCTGCCCAACGGGTAACGTCGGTTCAATATTAGAGTCATTTGTGCGATATATGATGGAGTGGTGAAATAAAATGCTTTACAACCAAATTAACATTAAAGACCAAACTGACAGTGAGGAGGAATTGCTGGGGCTGGACAGAGCCGAGCAAGAGAAGTGTGGAGGAGCTGACAGGCCAGGGGGGCTGCATTAAGAAAGGAGACTATGGGACTCTATCAGGGTCAGCTCACCTCCAGGACACTAGGGTAAGTGGGACATTGAGGAGCATCTAACTCCAGGGATACCACTCTGTCAGGAGGTGTTAGACGGATCCTGCTGATCATCATGTATTTAATATAGCGCCTTTCACACGATGCACTGCCACATTAGAATGCAAATAGCTTTAAGATTTGGGAATCGAGCCAACAGAAAAGAACTGCCAAGGTCCTGAAGCGAATGCCCACCTGTCATCCTATATTAAATTACCTTGATTTAATATAGCGCCTGTCACCAGCTGCTTCACAAAACAATTCATTTCACATTACGGCGTGCTGCCCAACAGGTAAGATCGGTCAAAATCGGCCGTGTTCTGCATCATGTATTTAATATAGTGCCTTTCATACCATGCCCTCTCATTACATTGAAATCCAAAAAAACCTTGCAACAGAGAAATCTGCAGAAATCACCTCTGATACTGTAGCTTAAGTCCGTCTACTTATCATAAAATGCCCGTAAGTTTAATTTAGCGCCTTTCGTTATGTGACAACTGATATTGAAATGTGTTCAATATAGTGCCTTGTATAACTGGCACTGGCACAGACACAAAGTGCTTAACAACCAAATTCACAAAGAAGTATAAAGAGACCATTAAACAAACCATCAAGAGGTGCCAGCCTGATCCTGTCGTTCATCGTGTATTCAAACATATTTCATATAGTGCCTTTCATACCTGCCACCTTAATCCAAATCACAGTAAAGTACAAGGAGCTGTCCATCAAGTCACAGCAGCCAAGTTCTGCCACCTGCCATCATGCGTTCATTTACATTCAGTATTACAGACAGGGAGCTGGGCAGCAGAAAACACCTGCCATAGTCCTGCCTGTCATCATAGACTCAAATAATATAGCGCCTTGCACAAAGGGAGGTACAAAGCAGGGGGCCTATCACGTGCCCACCATTTGTCGAGACGAGCAGGTCGTCCGGGGGGCTCCACTGCTCCTTGTCAGTAAGGCTTGAAGTTGACTCCTTGGCCAAAGCACAGATGAGGTGTCACTCATTGGTCATCCACTAGGGGGGCCTCACTGTATTTCTATAATGACAGATAAGAGAGGGCAGCAAAAGCCCCCCAAAGCGTATTTAAGGAGAAGAACTGATAAGATTTGAGGCATTAGTCATGCTAACCACTCTTCTAAAAGACCCTTTTGAGAAATGAGGGTGGACATTATGTCACTTTGAAGAAGGACATTGAACCAGAATAAGACAGTGAGGAGGAACTGCTGGGGCTGGACAGAGCCGAGCAAGAGAAGTGTGGAGGAGCTGACAGGCCAGGGGGCCTGCATTAAGAAAGGAGACTATGGGAATCTATCAGGGTCAGCTCACCTCCAGGACACCAGGGTAAGTGGGACATTGAGGAGCATCTAACTCCAGGGATACCACTGTTAGGTGGACTCTGTGACTCCAAATACTGGACAAGGCCTGGTGACATCTGTCCTCCAGAATTACCAAACTCACTTGTGAACAGCAGGTGGCAGTGTGGGCCCACAGTTCATGGCTCAGACCCTCTGTAGTTCCAACACAAATAGGATTTTAAAGAGCACCTACCTCCAGGGCCAAGACTGGACCCCTTTGTGAAGTGGACACCGTAAGTCGTCCCTGCTCTTTGACATGAGAGTGAACTGGACACCATCTGGTGACATCTGTCCCACAGAACCTCCCAACTGTGAGCGCTGCAGTACTCAATTGTGAACAGCAGGTGGCAGTGTGGGCCCACAAGTTGTGGTTCAAATGAGCTTCTTTAGCTCCAAGTTTGGTCACTGAACTAGAACTGGACAAAGCCGAGCCTAAAAATCAACAGAACAGGAGAGGGCAGAAAACAACAAGAGGGGCTGCATTAAGGAAGGGGAGTATGGGAATCGATCAGGGTCACCTCACTTCCAAGACCACACCAGGAAGAATGGGACACTGAAGAGCAGCCATTGCCAGGGCCGGGTCTGGACCCCAGTTTGGACACTGAGTAACACCCAGTCTTGAGCACAGGGGCTGTGCCCCCTAGTGAAGACTAACCAGTATACCCAGCCTTCCTCACTTGTGAACAGCAGGTGGCAGTGTGGGGTCACAGCTCATGTTCAGACCTTCTCTTTAGATAGATAGATACTTTATTAACCCCAAGGGGAAATTCACATTCACTTTAATGGCCTCCTGCAGTTCTAATACTGGACCAACACGATGAATAGGACTTTGAGGGGTGCCAACCTTCAGGGGCAGGACTGGACGCCACTGTGAAGTGGACACTAAGTAGAAGCTGCTTCTCAACATCCGGACACTGTCTGGTACGGCCCCCCTCCAGAATCACTCGAGTGGGATCTGCAGTGCTCACTTGTGAACAGCAGGTGGCAGTGTGGGCCCACAGACAACGCCTCGGATCTTTTCTTTGACGCACTCGAGGGCTCCTGTGACTCCATGGCTGGGCCGTTTAGTACGGAGGGGCTTGAGGGGCCCGATGGCAAAATCATCAAAGATGATCGGAAAGGGTAGACAGGCAGCCCAAAATCGAGATGTTACCCAGGCGTTTGAGGGAAGAGCTGCTGATCCCTATCGAGTATCAAGAGCCATGCAACACAGACTTATATGGAGAGGACTAACCCCCGGGGGGTTTTTTAGCGACCACCATCGACTTTCGAACGCGTGAGTTTGGATATACTAAGTCTATGATGGTTAACAAAATACCGCCCCCCCCCCCCACTTCGCCACTATAGACGACCACCTAGTCGGTGGACCACCTGTAAGGTAGAGCTGGCAATGCCTGTAACGGCTGTTCAGTTCTCTTCACTTTGACTGCGCGCTTATCTCACGTTACTTAAACTGTCACGCAACAGGTGTGACCAGACGAACGCAGTACGCGCATGCGCAGTGCTGACGACCGCGCCATCAGAAATCTGAGAAATAACGAGATATCTATCTATAATATAGTGTCTTTCACATCAAGCTGTCTCATAGATATTAGAGAGACACAAAAGACACTATATAACATGTATCGATTCATCTACAGTATAGTGCCTTTCACATCTATCTGTCTCTTATACAGAGCTTTACATATCTAGTTGTTGTATAGTGCCTTTCATGTCTATGTATTTACGTCAGACATACCTACTGTATCTATCTATTCACCTACAGTATAGTGCCTTTCAAGGGCATCTAGCTACCTTATTAATCTACTTTTTCTATCTGTTTGTCTACATATGGGCGGCATGGTGGCGCAGTGGGTAGCGCTGCTGCCTCGCGAATGTTCTCCCCGTATCTGCGTGGGTTTCCTCCCACAGTCCAAAGACAGGCAGGTTAGGTGCACTGGTGATTCTAAATTGTCCCTAGTGTGTGCTTGGTGTGTGTGTGTGTGTGTGTGTGTGTGTGTGTGTGTGTGTGTGTGTGTGTGTGTGTGGGGGGGTGGCGCTCTGCCCGGGGTTTGTCTCCTGCCTTGCGGCCCGTGTTGGCTGGGATTGGCTCCAGTAGTGACCCTGTAGTTAGGATATAGCGATTGTCTACAATATAGCGCCTTTCACATCTATCTCCTATACAGTGTTTCACATATATGTCTATCTGTGTAGTGCCTTTCGTGACCATCTGTCTGTCTATGTCTAATATAGTGCCTTTCATATCTATCTATCTTAATTAATCGAGCTGTTCATCTACGGTATAGTGCCTTTCACATCTCTCTCTCTATCTCTTATATAGTGTCTTTCATGTCTAGCTCTCTTTTTATCTACAGTACTGTATCTATTTTTCTACAATATAGCGCCTTTCACATCTATCTTTCTCTTATACAGGGCTTTTCGCATCTTTTTGTCTTGATTTACGTAGACAGGAATTGATGGCGAGTACAAACGTTCGTCGTCTTCTCATTTCTGGACGTTGCAGCTGAAAACCGCCTGCAGCCACGGGGCCGAAATCAGCGCCGAGTCAAAACACGACGGGGCGTCACCAGCGGGTGGCCCTTGATCGGGTGACAGCGCCCACCACAGGTCGTACTCGCAGACTGGCCTGCGACCTCGCTGAACACGAGTGGAAGTGCAAACGCGTTTTGTGTCCACCAGAAACGCTCAGGTTAGCGGGCGAGTCGAGAGTCACGCAGGGCGGCGGCTGCCATCGCAGTGTTGACGCCTGTTCGGCTTTAAAACGTGGGCGGAGCGGGTGACATCGAGCGGTCGTTTCCTTCACGCCTTTTTGCTAAAACACTCGAGTCCTGGGTGGCAGGTCGCCTTCCTTTCGTTTTTCCATTGCGCCTTCTAATGCTATTCGTTACCGAACATTGTTGACATGAAGCGCTCGTTAAAGAGAGTCTTTGACAAGGCTGTGGGTCATCGCCGACCCCTTGTACCACGTTCACCCGTGGGGGTCTGAAGAATTGGATCTTATTCTGATTCACGCACCCCCACTTCTAAAGTGCTGCCGGCTCTTCTCCGTCTTATGTATCCGGACCGAGCGGGCGGTAGGGGGCGCCCTCCTCCAGCACTTCCCTTGGCCGGCGCGTTCCGACGGCGCCTTTCCACCCAAGAATTCTTTTAATGACTCGCCATATGTGCAGGATGCGTATTTAATGACAGTGCCACGCAGGGCACCGCTGTCCTCGCGCCATTCTGCGTAGAAATATGAGGGCAAGCAGCGGGGCGACTCGCTTGATTTGCACACCTGCGGGCCGGCGCTTTTGGACTCGATCGCCCATTTAAGAACCTTTTTTTCAGCTGCTCGTTTTAAAAATTTAACGCCTGCCAGTCCGTCGGCTTCTGTCACTGAAGGGTCTCGTGCAGTCCTGCGATTAAGAGGTCGTCCAGGTAGGACTCAATGCGCTTTAAAAAATCGAGCCCCCCGATGTTCTGCACCCACTCGAAAGCTGAAGCGCTACAGCTAGGTGGCCCCCTCGAAGATGTGGAGACTTGGGATGCGAACTCGCCGCCCTCCTTCTGGTCCACCATGCCACCATGCCATCCTTGGAATAGCCAATCAGCTCAGTTTGCACGTCTTTAGGAAAACCCACACTGAGACGGGCAGAATAATAAAACTGCACAAGCAACGGACTCTGGGCACCGGGCCCCTGCCATCTTCTTCTTATGTTACATCATGTCATTTAACAGGAGACAATACAAAGTCACATTATTGTTGGGTTACGTCACGTGGGATTGCAGCGCCAATCTGACCCAGTGACTGAGCCACCATGCTGTCCTACTACAAAAGGTCTTCTATGCCCATTAAACACAAAGTGATGCCCAGTGGCGCTACCATTACAAGAAGTGAAAAATACTGGTACTCCATACTGGCACTGCCCCTTTCTGCCCATCTGTGTACAACCACTTAATGTTTGTGCATCGACCATTCACCCCATTTAAAATCCTTTCACACTTTCACGGGGGGCTTACCAACATGGCCACTTTACATCAGAGCTTTCAGACCTCCAAGGGGTACCACCACCATACCCAGTCTTCATCCACACCGAACTAACCCAAGTTCCACAAAATAATTTCATAATCTTGGCGCGCTTTCAGACCTGCGAGAGGACCCCCCACCCACCCTGCTCTCTCAAACCCCCTCGCTATCTGAAATCGTATCGATATACTGACCATCCAGACCCAGGCCAAATTTTTAAAGGGGGTGACTTCTGAAATGCTGGAATTTGAACATGACGCCAATATTTGACAGCATGGACGGAGGGTCTTGAAATGCTATGGGGGTCCTGGAATCACCCCACAAAACCAGGTTGCCTGAAATAGTTTCATTATATCAGGACAGTTTCAAACCTTCAAGGGGACCCCCAAACCGCTCTCTGAGATAGTATCTGTATATCAGGGCGCTTTCTGACCTCCAAAGGGAGAAGCAAACCCCCCAACAGGTCAAGTTCTCCATCACTAAGCTTTTAGACCTCCAGGAGGATCCCCACCACCTCCTAAATAATTAAGGAATCTCAGCGGAGTTTCGGACTACCAAAGGGGGCAACTCATCCCCAGACCCCCGCCCTTTATCTCCAAAGAAACACTGAAGCTGGCATTGTGACTAGAACCTTCTCTGTGTAGGAGGAGGAGGATGACGACGATGATGAAGAAGAACTCGCATGCCAGCGTCTTTCTCCTCCCAGAATCCCGTTCATTGTCGGGCTCTGATTATTCACTGAAGATCATTCAGCTACGCGCGGACCGACGAAGTGACTTGACTCCAATTCGGCTCACGATAAACGGATCATCATGTCATCGGGTCCGACCTTACGTACTGGAAAAGGTGGGCTCAGAACAAGGAGGGAATGCGTCCTCAAAAGAGCCCCCTCGGGCAGGACGACTTCACGAGATCGATGCGAGTGCCTTGAGCTTCTCATCGATTATTAATATGTGTGGCTGTGACATCTGCGAACACTAAACAGGAGTTTGTTTTTGTTTGTTCCCACCCGGTCCGACTCGAGAGGTTAATGAGGAAAACGCTGCAGTCACCGAGCGCAGGCTGGCGGGACCGGCGCAGTCCCCTCAGCATATGGCGCAGCGCTCACTCCACTCACAGCAATTAGTTCTGCTCGGAGAACAAGGAGCTGCGATCGGCGGAGAAGGCGCTCAGAGAGAGGAAGGCGACGCGAGAGGACTCGAGTCTGGCGGGGTGGGGGGTCGGGGGTCTCATGTGAAGACCTTCAGAGCTCATAGGCCACCTGAACACGGCACACGACCATGGGAGCAAAAAAAGGAGCAAACTGGCAGTTAGCAGCTCACACGCATGTCTGTGGGGGGCGAGCGGGTGATAAGCCCCCCCCCCCACAAGGGCGCAGGACAGGGACCCAGGATGATGAGTCCAGTGCAAGTCTCCATGTGAAAGGCACTATATCAATCATGCGTTTGAATCTCATTAGCACCAGGCGGTCTGTCTGTCTGTCCTTATGAAAGGCACTATATAAAGTTTGTACTGAGAGAGCCTGCCTGTTGCTCCAGCCGCTGAAGAGGAGACGATTTCAGTTCAGACCAGCTGACAAGGGACACCACTGAAGCACCTCCACCAAATGACCGGTACCATCAAGTTTTAACAGCATTCCCAGATCCAAAAGTTGTGACAGCAGCTGGAGGCCATGCAGACGTCTCTTATGGGTCACTCACTCAGGGTCCCCACCGACACCTGCTATGGGGTTCACATTGGGTTTGACTTCATCCTCAGCCGGACGGTCACCATCTTAAGCTCACTGATCTACACCTTTATGTTGAATTTTGTGGACCGCCACTCCGACTTTGTATAGCACCTTCCAGGCAGCACACCGTCGTCCACAGACACTTCATAAAACACATCGACCTGCATGATTACGGCTTTAAGGGTGACAATGGTGGCTTTAGGGGACCCTTGGTTCTTTGGTAATGAACAAGTTTACCAAGCAGAGGAGGGCTTATGGTGGCCGCCTTTACAGCATCACTCATCACTGCATTTAAGAAAAGTGTGGCATCACAGCGCCACCTGCTGACAAGATTCTATCAAACCCACCAAATAAAACAAAAAAGAGAAGCAAGTGGCCCTCGCTGTGTGTGTTTCCCCAGACTTGAGCCCACCTTTACAATCAGCACAGCTTTTTTTTTTTATTATTATTTTCAGAGGGTCCTTCGCCTAAGAATGTGTGATTTGGCAGGGCACAAGTGGGCGGGGCTGGATGTTTGAGTGTTCCCATATAAGGTAGCGATGACATCAGATGTGCCATATTCATATTCTTCGTTGCGTTCAATGTGGTGGGGGCTGTCTATTTGTGCCACATCGCCCCCTACTGTATCAGAGTGCAGCAGCAGGTCTCCATACATTACACGCTAACAGGCTGCCTGACCTCATGTCAGTCAGAGAAAATCTTGCCTTATATGGTAACACTCCGACATCTGACCCCGCCCACGTCTGACCTAACGCCATCCTGCATCCCTTGGTGGGGACCCCCAAAACAAAGAGTTCTGCTAATTCATAAGGTGGGCTCAAGTCTGGGAGAAACACATACAATAAAATCAGATCCCTTCAGACTGTTGATGGTTTGTTGATGCTTACTTACCCGGTCTTCTCTGCCCATGATCGGCCATCTTTAGTGTTGTACAATGTCACAGGGTCACCTCCAGCGTAAGGGGCCATCCACGTCCTGTCTCCACCACAAAACTCTGCCATCTGATGACATTTAAGCCTAAGTCTCTTGTCTCAAACAGAATTAACACAAAATATTGCCCCCTAGTGGCACCCCAGGGGGACCACACATTGCAGAAAGATGACTCACCTGGGAAAGACAGGAGGACTGGCGAGTGATTGGTCATCGAGGTCTTCTGCAAATCCTCGTCACTCGTGGTGACAACCTGGCTGTGGGATGGAGGAAGTCCATAGGAGGGGCCGATGTCGTCATGAAGGCCAACTGGGTTAACGTTTAGCTTGGCTTGGGCGCACAGAGCTGGGAACACTGGGAAGGAGGGCAGAGAGCACTTTGATAGCAGATTGTAGGTTTCTCAGGTCCTAACCGTCACTTGTGCAGAGTCCGGTGAAATCCATACTTGCCTGCCATTCTCCAGAGCCACAGTTAGCGAGTACGACTACCTTACCTGGAAATGGCCACCTTCCTTACCTGAAAAACCTCCGAACAGATTTGTCATAAATGTATGGAACAAAACTTACAAGCAAACAATGAGGAAGATCATTAGGAATAGAGCAGACTGGGCAGGGCTTCATGTTTGAGTGACAACTGAGAGGGCGGGGCGGGCGGGGCTTGATGTTTGAGTGGCAGCTGGCTGGGCGGGGCTAGACATGGTACACAAGGCAGTAGGGACCCTATTAACAAGTCCAGCTAAGCTTTTACTTGCATGTGCTCATCAACCAGCAGCATGTCACCACTCCTTGGTGTCACCATTAGCGAGTAGGACTACCTGATCTTGAAAAGTCACACGCCTTTACTTGAAAAATCTCAGAACAGCTAAATAATGAGGATGAGGAGAAGGAGAGCTATTAGTAATACAGCAGGGTGGGCGGGACTTAATGTTTAATGAGGCTGGGTGGGGCTTGCTGCTTGAGTGGCGGCAGGCTGGGCGGGGTTAGGTATGTTAATAGGGTCTACAAATGTACAAAGCCCAGTAAGATTCTTACTTGCATTAGCAGGCTGGGCGGGGCTTGCCTCATGAGTGGCAGTTGGCTGGGCGGGGTTTTCATTCTGTCAGTTTTTCTGGTGATGAATGTCAAAACAGCCAAATGAAATCCACTGTAACTCAATGCAGTACAACAATAAAATGTGTAAACTTCCAAGGGGGTGAACACTTTAATGGTGGCATTAGACAGCTGGGTTTATCGGATGACAGACTCCAGTGTCCATTGGGGTCTCTTGATGGTCTCTATTGCACCTGATCAGATCACAGGGGCAACTCTCAATTGGAAAATCTCGGGTTTGGTAAGAATCAGACAAGAAGGCACATCAAGATTTGGGTCATCAAGTAGGCACAGGAAAATGACTTTGGCATATCCAGAAATTTATTGAATAAAAAAAGCGAAGAAAAGGAAATGTCAGTGTTGAATTTGCACCACCCCAGTATTTACAGTGCAGTTTAAATTTCCAGCCCCATTCCACAGGGAAGTCCTTTTTAATTCCTTCTTCTCCGTGTCCTTTGGTTTCTTCTTAAGCACTAAGCTCATTTCATCAAACCCTGAGGACGTGTGTCTCAAATGCGCCCCCTACTGGTGGCGAGAAGATAAAACAAATGTCTCCTCTGCCTCCTTCGTCGCCCTGTGGGGTCTTCATGCCAGGTCTGAATTTGCCCCAGCGAAGGCCTCACTGCTCACTAGATGCGGACCCCAATGAACACATGAAGCTGATTTCAGTTGTGGGCTCGCTGGGCAGGAGATTCTTCAAACAAGCAAGTCTGGGCATTGGGACAGGCAGAGCAGAGTAGTCAAGTCGGGTGTACATAAAAGCCGAGTGTGCCCTCGATCACAAACCAGCAGGAACGTCTCCACCTGCCAAGGACGCAGCGGGCAGACCCGAGATCCACAGACGGGTGCGATGGACACAAGCCAGAATGAAGGTTCAAGATTGTTGACTTCGGACCACCAGGCCAGTGTAGAATTGAAGAGCAGGTCAAGTGAGCTGGGCACGTCGTGCTGAGTGAAAGAGAAACACAAGAGAAGAGCAGAAGAACACCAATGGAAGAGCAGCCATTGCAACTGGCAGACGTCAATAAGATGAGCTGACCGACGGAACAGCCGGCCATTTCATGTCATACAGCTAAAGAGACGTGGCTTTTTTGGGGGGGGGGCGTCTGTGCAAGTCAAGGTCAAAGAAGTGAAGATAAAAATGTCTTCAATTTGAACCCCTGAGGTGCAATGCTGGCTTCTTAACAAGTGGCAGTGGCTGGTAGAGTGCAGGACCCCCCGACACTTCAAATGGAGGAGTGGACTTTGGTGGTGGTGGTTGGGGGTGGGGGGGCTTTTGGTCGAACATAAAATCATTCAAATTCTAAGAGAAAAAAAAACAAAAATGCCACACAGAGCCTGCTGGTCCCACCTGCTTTTATTATGGGTGACCCCAAGTGTGCCAAATCCGTTCTGAAGACCCCCATTTGCTGACAACAGGCCACACAGTCAGCAACAATCCGCTACGCCTGAACATTTTCAACCAAAAGTTATAAAGTGAAGGGAAGTTGCTGTGCTGGCATGTCATGGTGGCTGGACTGCGATTACGGGGGATTCAGAAAGCCCACTTTATTGTGCTGTACATCTCATTTTAAGTGAGAAAGTTGCGATTTTTGCCCCACAATCCTCACTCAATAAATCACGATGACAAAGTGACATCATGTCTTCAGAAAGGTCTGCAGATTTACTAAAAATCAAAACCTGACATCTGTCCTTCCTAGAAGTACTCGGACCCTCTGCTGTGGCCCTCCTCATTGTGCTCAGATGCCACCTGTCACCAAATGAAGTGACTGGCCATCATTTAGCAAGGCCCACGTGGACCTGTGTAGAGAGGGTCCCACAAGTCACACTGTCACGACCAAAGCCAAGCCATGGAGTGCAAGGACTCTTCAGAGACCCCCCAACGTCAAACTGTGATGAGGCAGAGAGCACGGCAAGGGGATCAAGCCATCTGTACAGCTCAGATGAGATTTAGGACCACCAGGACTCTTACTAGAGCGGATTCAGGAGGGAGGTGACCAAGAACCCAATGGTCACTCTAGCAGAGCAATGCAATGGCCATACCTGGACGCAGCTGTCCTGTCCACTACTCTAGGTGCTGCCGGACGCCTTCTTGTAAAGGTTCCCATAAATCTTCTCCAGGCTCTCCTCAAACACGGCTCTGTGTGGCACCCCCTTGTACCGTGCCGCCTGATTGGACCAGAAGTGACCGGAGCCGAGGTGGACCATGGTGTCATCGAAAAGCCTGGAGCTGAAAAGAAATGCAAGATGACAATGTGAGACATGACACGACACACCAGAACAAGCCATGAGATGGCGCAACATAATAGAATCTGACAGGACGTGATGTAACAGAGGGAAGAAAGCGAGCGACGCTCCAGAATGGACGTGCTTTCCATTTACTCGTAGAGCGGAGGAGAAGCAGCTGGAAGACGAGCGACATCACTTCTGGCACAACCGCTGCAGGCCCCGCCCCTTCTGCTCTCACGACTGCTTAACCTGCTCGTCCACTGGGAGTCGCAGTTCATCGGGAGACCCAGCTCGGAAGTGAAATCTCTTGTCATAACGACAGCCTTCATTATAATCCTTTTTCTTTTCATTTCACTTCAGGATATCTGGACAGAGCTCCAACTCTTTTATTTTACTAGGGGGCTCCGCCCCCTGCTCGCTTCGCTCGCCAACCCCTGGCGTTGGGGCATGACAAAGAGTGAGATGTATGAATTAGATATAGAATAGTGTGCAGGTTTGGATGATGCCTATATAAATACAAAATAGAGTGTTTGGCATAGAGTAATGTTTTATTGGAATATTTCTCTGTATACAACATTAGTAGTAAAGATGGTGTCTTGTCTTTGAATGAGTTTTCCTTGGCATGGATCATTTTTAATTTTAACTTTATTGTGAGATGAACGTCGAACACATGAGAAGGCAAAATAAAGTTGTGCATGTCCAAAAACGGGTTCAGAGAGGTAGATGCCAACCTTGTCCATGGTTTGTTCTTGTGATTTTTTGCTGGTCATGGCAAATGCAGGTTTAATGGGGAACTGTCGGTGTTTCAATGTAAAAGGTAATTCTAGCTCAGAACTCGTAAGGTCAATTCCAAGAATGAGAACAGTATTGTTAGCATGTGAATCTGAAAGAACTGTTGCTTGAATAACATCGTGTGTTATGGTGTTGACGACTAACCGTGTGCCATTGCATAAACCCTGTTTAGTGTTAAGGTTTCTTAATAGCATGATTATTGTTCCGTTTTTAAGGGTAAGGTTGTGTTGTGGTCATCCATCCGGGTTAATTAGTGTTCAAATATTCTAAGGGGAAATTCAGATGTTCATTGTCGTCATCAGAGTCAACTTTGTCAGAGCTTAGAAAGAGCCGTGTCTCTCCAGGAAGTAATGAAATGACCTGGTTAATAATGTGATTAACATTAATATTTTTTTGGACATAATATAGTGCGTTGTGTTAACCACATATGCGAAAGCAGTATGGGCCATTGCCTTTTGGTGTCCTGTTATGTTCTCTGGTAGATGCAAAAGCAAATGAACTATTGTAGGATCTAATGTAGTTCATAAAGTTTTTACTTTCAGGCACCTCCTTAGTTAGAAGCTTCTGTAGATATTCAGGATATGAATGTAAAGGAGGCAGTCTAATCTGACCTTTTTGACAACAACGTGTAAATTCATTATTTGTATTGCCAGTTGTTTCTTCTGTGAAGTTAAGTGAATGACAATGATTGCAAATGACATTCATTAATCCCAATGAATTTTCCTCAATAGTGGACTCATTATTGAAAGCGTTGTCAGCCAACTGGCGTAAGCGTTTAGCAGACGTCTGGTGTTGATGTCTGCGACGGGCATGTTTTGCTTGTGGTGTTTGAGTGCCGCGTTGTTGCATGTCCATTATTTGTGACGCGCTATTTTTGAGTTTTAATTGATCCGCCTCCGCTTTGCGCAAAGTCCGTTTCACTCTACGTCGTGCATTGTTTGTATCGTGCCTTGTCCGTTTTTGTATGTCGGTCAGT
Organism: Erpetoichthys calabaricus; assembly: GCF_900747795.2. NCBI lineage: Eukaryota > Metazoa > Chordata > Cladistia > Polypteriformes > Polypteridae > Erpetoichthys > Erpetoichthys calabaricus. The sequence goes on along the minus strand of NC_041403.2, from coordinate 169,840,370 downwards.
TGAGGTTTCTGCTTTCTGAGTCCTGCTTGCTTGTTTTCTGGCCGGTCATATGCGCGTTGCTTTGCTCCCTTTTTTGTATGTCTGAGACGCAAGCTCTTTCTTTTGAAATCGTGCTTGTTTTGATGCAGCACTTTGAGACGCGCGCTGTATGCATCTACGTTCAATGTGTCTGTTCATTTGGGCACGTCTCTGTAACGGGGTTACTTGAGCTTTGCGTTTTTTGATCCGAGACATTTTTTCTCACGTATTTTCCGAAGCGCATTGTTATGCGCCGCCGTTGTATTCTTTTTGTTTCATTCGTGTTCGGTGTGTTTTGTTCCGTTATCCGATCCGAATAGTTTTGTACCCGGGACCGTGTATGCATGACTTGTTTGTTCCTCAGCGTGCGAAATATGGATAAGTATTTAGTAGGATCGTACTCACTGTTAATATGGAGCCTTTTCTCCAGTTGAACGGTTAATAGTGCTTTATTTTAATGAGATCCACCTATGCTGCCTAGTGTGAAGGTTTTGAGATGACGTATGTTTAATATGGACGTTTCCTTTAGATATGTGGCTTTGGGTGTCACTTCTTATTGATTGGGGGGGGGGGGGTGTGGGTGAGGATTGTTGTTGAGCGAGCGTCTTCTTTCGTTTTGTGTTCCAGGGGCTTGTTGAATCCCCCTCTTTGTGTGTGTCCCGTCCGTTGCTTGTAGGGTGTGTGGGGCGGTTTTGTGTTCTTTTTTTTTGTGTTCCAGGGGCTTGTTAAATCCCCCTCTTGGTGTGTATCCCGTCCGCCCTTTCTTGCGCCTGTGCAGTACGTCTTTTTGCTGCTACGGCCCATGGCCGGATGTGCCTGCGTCCATCATCCGGTTTAGCATTCTCGGTTAGTAATATGGATTGTCCTGTGTCCCATTACAATAAGTGCAATTGTTACGCCACCATCGTGAGGTTCTGCTTTTCTGTCACTGTCAATGAAAATCCTGCCGACTACACCACTGTAATGAGACAAAGAGCTGGGGCAGTGTCCAGACGCCCTGCTTAATGTCCAGAATTGAAACAAAAGATTTAATAATAATGAAGATCACCATTACGAAGAGAGGTTTACTTGGTGAGGACTCCAAGAACAGCAGCCTACAGTGGAGGAGTACATGAAGTAGTCGGCGATCATGTCAGAAGTGACGTCACTCATCTTCCTGCTGCTTCTCTTCCACGGGAGAGGAAATGGAGACCCCTGTTCATTTTTGTGCATCACCCAACCCACTTGCCAATGTCCTGCATGGCCTCCATGACACTCTACTGGCTGTTCTGCTGGCCAGTGTAGCCAAAGGCTCAGCAAGAATGGCAAGACTCCCACCACTTCTGATAGGTGGGACGTGTCAGGAGGGCCCGACCCCCTGGGCTCAACACACAAAGGCAAAGAACATAACTGAGGACACTGACAAGGTAGAACAAAAATTAAAAAGCAGGAAAGAAATATCAATAAAGAGGAACGAGCAGAAACATACACACTAGGAGATCTTCCAAAGGAAATGACACAAAACCAGCAAGACAATAAAGATACAAGAGGGAACCCCAGCCAAGCCGAGACGCCATACCTGTTGCCCACCAGCCCGCTTTCACACAGAGAGTCTTTACAAGAGGTGGTTTGCAAGGAGTCCTCGTCATCGTTCTGGAAATGAGAAAGAGGAAAAGGGTGAGGAAGAAAAGGAAGTGGAACCACCAAGAACAAGGCGCCAACTGGCATCAAACATGGGTGGCCGAGAGGGGACTAAGCACCGGGGGGGGGATACCAACAACTTCCAGCCCACCCAGAGTCACAAGCCAAAGTGAGAAAAGGAAATCCACATCAACCTTCACCCAACTCCTGGAAACCGAAGATGAAGGAGACGCTGCTGTGACGTCATAAAGTTAGGGGGACGTTCATCCAAGGAGAGGAGATCTTTACAAAGCGAGTCACGGAAGTGAATGGAGTGTCGGAGTTTTATTCTGTTAACAAACTGAAAATGAAAAACAGAGGAATTTAGAAGAAGAAAACCAAGAGAGGGAATGGCATGCAGCAATACGGAGAAACGCATGAAGGTCAACAGCAAGAGACGATGGCAGAGGTGACAACTCCAGACAGAGTTTTGAAGCTGAACTTTCTCTAAATGATGTGAAATAAAAAGAACCCAATGATTGTATCAGAGCACAAGGAACTGGAGAAATACGGGAAAACCAAGAGAAACGTCACTGAGAGACATTTTAGGAAATGCAGCGCCACACCCAGAAACTCGACGTCAAGAAGAAGGGAGCTGAAGGAGCTGAAGTTCAAAAACCAGTCCTCTCACTTGGTTTGTTTGCATCCAGAATCTCGGACAAGCAGAAAACGTGGTGCTTAGCGGCTGCGATCGCAGGATCTCGACGTTGTGACCGGGACGTTTTATTCGTTTCTCGTGGGTTACGAGTTATGGAGCCCAAGGATTGTGACAATAACACTTACTGCGTTTCTTCCTACACGATAGTTTTGGGTAAGTACAAACTGTAGAGCAGCATGCTAGGACGCCATCTTGTGTTGCATAAGGTCGCCACCGTTGTCGAGGCGTGGCTCCCGGTTGTCAGGGGTGTGGTAGAGGAAGTTGTGACATCCAATGTCGTTAATGCAATGGGTTTAAAGATCGGCACTGGCAGCCATGTTCTCAGAGTTTACGAGTCTATTGAACTTCCTGGCTTTAGAACTTTGCTCTTGATTTTGGGACATCAAGTTGAAGTTTACGTCTGATGGCCTGGATGTCTGGTTCAGATTTTAGCTTCTTCCCTAACCTCTTGATACCATTAAAAACGTCTACCGTGTCACTCTGATTCCGTACACTCGGTGCCTGGAGGTTGTCAGATTACATGGCTATGAACTGCAAGGCATGATGGGTAACACAACTCCCTCACCAACTTCTCAGCACAATTTCAAATTTCCAAAGCATTGCAAGCTTTCATGGTGTTGCCCGGCAGGTATGAAAGTTCAACAGCCAGTGGTGATGGAGTCCCAGGAAATTCTGACCAACATCCAACACAACTGAACTGGCCAGCGCCATTGTGTTGTGCCAAAGGTGAAGGAGGACACACCACACGGGCACAGAAAAAGGGACAGAGGGATAAATGAGAATCGAGAAACAAAGCTAAAGGTCGGTGCCAAAAAGTCTGAAACACCGAAAGAACAGAATCTAGCCGGGCCCCAGAGATCTCTCAACACACACTTGATTTGTATTTTAGATCCTCAATCTCGGACAACCCAGAAATCTCAGGTTCTAACATTTATACACGAGATCCTGTGACATCACATGTAGAGCCACCCGCACTCCAACACCGGAGAGGCCAAGGAATAATAAAACACGGAATGGCAAATGACCTGTAGGAGGATGAAACAGATTTAAGAAGAAAACTGAAAAGAAGCAAAAGCAGAATTGGGTTCTGTGACCCCAACAAAGACAAAAAATAATGCAAAACAATGACGAAAAAAGGCAAACAAATGCTAATCACAACACTAGATAAATACGAATGGGCTGCAATTCTGTAATGTAAGATAGCTGAGAGTATGAAAACTAGCGTCATCTCATGGATACCTGGTACACTGGTGTGAGTGGTGGGATTACAGTCACGGATACCTGGTACAATGGTGTTAACAGTGGGATTATAGTCATGGATACCTGTTATACTGGTGTGAGGGGTTTAGAGTCACAGATACCTGGTACACTGGTGTTAGAGGTGGGATTACAGTCACGGATACCTGGTACACTGGTGTGAGCGGTGGGATTACAGTCACGGATACCTGATACAATGGTGTGAGTGGTGGGATTAGTCACTGATACCTGGTACACTGGTGTGAGTGGTGGGATTACAGTCACTGATACCTGGTACAATGGTGTTAACAGTGGGATTATAGTCATGGATACCTGTTATACTGGTGTGAGGGGTTTAGAGTCACAGATACCTGGTACACTGGTGTTAACAGTGGGATTACAGTCACTGATACCTGGTACACTGGTGTCAGGAGTGGGATATTGATTAAAACTTTATGTGCATTTGGTACTTCTTATGGAAATCCTCCCCAGTCTCTGCCCCTCTTTATCCCTTTCCGTTCTGTGGTGGTACAACAAACACGAGACATCGGACAGACGAGCCCCTCTTCTGTTTCTGTAGTCCATTTCCCTTCTTTCCTGGCTGCTGAGCCCTCATCAGTTGTCATCTCTTGCACGCACAGGAGCTCGACCCTACGACATAAGATAAAAACCATTTTGTCACGGCTCGTCAGACAGAGCTATGACGGAGTCACTGGGGATGTCACACTACACAACTGTGCATCGCGGCTGTCCACACCCTGCTAAGATTGTTGTAAATGAAGGCTGTGACGATGCCGGTCCGTATATATACACCTACGTCTCCGTGGGCCTTAATCACACGCCGCAGGAAGCCAATGAAGCAATTGAGAACGAACGCACCCGCACGTACAGGTACAACTCACCCCATCTACCTCATTAACTCCCCGCGGTTGAGCAATTGCACCTACGGAGAATGACACGACTTTATGGAATTAAAACTCACCCTTTTTTTTTTTTGAAGCCATGGACCTGCTATTCCACAATGGCTACGACACTGAAGATCGATCGAAAAAAATGTGAAGTGCAACTGGGGCTCAAGAGTCAAAAATGACTTAGTTTGAAAAAAAATAGAAGCAAAGAATTGAGAGAATTTATCAAAATTAAATGCAGGAAACAAAAATGTACCGTATATACTCACGTATAAGTCGGGTCTTGAAACACGAAAAATCGGTCATAAAATCAGACCCCCGACTTCCTCCAATCTCGCCCCAGTTTCTCAAACACATTGAATTTTGTTGCAGCAGCGCAGTTCCCAATTTCTTTCGCTACTTCAACGACTTTTAATTTCAAAGCAGCTTCATATTTTCTTCTGATCGAACGCTCCGTCGTAGATAAGGGACGTTCTTACGATAAAGGTGTATGAGGGTGTGAGATACAAAACACACAAAACGGTACAAACGTCACTTCAGAATAGTGCGGGTATCACCGTGTGGGCACAAAAGAGAGAGAGAGAGAGAGCGCATTGCCACACCCACATACAAACAAAGGCCGTGTCTCCGTGGTTACTCTCTCAGGTGGGCGTTAGCATATCGTAATCACTTGGACCAATTGCAGGAGTTTTCCACCTTCAACATTATAAAATACCGGAAATTATACGGTAAAATCAAGTCCCGAGTTATCCGCGAGTATTTGCGGTAAATCCTACAAATCATATGAGAGATGCGAGGTGCTGTCAGGTGCAGGTGGTCTGCCTTAATTGTATACAAAGTGACATTTTTTCCCCATGGTCCGCACATTTATCTCCCTCTTTACGTTCTTTTTCTAATATGTAGATTCTAATGCTTAAAAACACGTCCGCGTTACAAAACCATTTGTGGAACAGAATGCAGTAGTAAAGAAAAAAAAAAAAAAAGGTCCTGCACAGAATTCTGTGATCAGCCATAAGGCGCCTCGTCTCCTGCTTGCATTGTTTAAAACATACACCACTATCAGCACTTTAAGGGGTAATGCTTGCAATGTTTAGTGCCCACCTTTCACATCTGGACATCCTAAACAGATTGGCATGACCACGACAGGAGCCGAGTGCTCTGCTGATCCTGCCGACTACACCATCTCCAAAATGACCCGAATATCAGGGGGTTTGAACTCCCTATGTGACTCCAGAGCAATTTCGACAAAGATGTTTCTCACAAGCGTTGGTTAGACAGTCAATTTTCACATCACTACTCACAAAATGCAAACATCGACTGGAACGATGAGTCCTGAGGATATTCTTAACTCGGTCGTGGATTTCCTCCCAGTCTGAAGATGTCGTATTGGAACTGACCTTTTCAAACCTGTGGGGTGTGGAAAGAAGACTTGACCATTAAGGGACTCGAGCAAATCCGCTTCCTCTCTGTCAAGCTGTGCTCAGGTGCAGAACTTGACGTCAAGATGGAAGCCCACAGACAGACTGTGATTACAGAGAGACGATCATAAAGGGTTAGGGGACAGGCGGGTACCCTCGGAGCGGAAAGTGAAATCGGGCTAGTAGGACGTCTCGGGTCCGTGCAGGCTCTTGACCGACTAGATATGATTATGGGACATGACTAATACGAGGGTCTTCCATATTTTCCTGCAAGGGTCTTTGGCAGAGAGAGAGTGTGGAGAGTCAAGGGGGGGGGGGGGGGGGGGGGGGGGAGTGTTCTGTCAATTAAAAAGGGGCTTTAAAGCCCATACTAGACTGAGGTCTTAGGAGGCTCCCAATAATTTCCTTGATAAATGAAGATTATTAGAACTTGACTGGAATTCTGCGATTTGTTTCAATGGAGCCCTGGTGACCCGCATAAGCAGAGCCAACAACTGAGCGTTCCAGACTAGCACGACATCTTCTACGTTATGACTGTGCCCGGGAGAGGAACATGCAAGAACAGGCAAGGGGAGAAAAGCCGGGAGACGAGCCAAACCAGATGGACTAACTCGGGGTCAAAAAGCACTAGAAAAGGTTCAACGTACACAAACGGCTTCCTGAAAAGGGTTTGGTCCACAGCTTGGTCACAGAAGGATCGCCCCAGAAGATCTTTTTATGCCATCCTGGTGAAATCAGTCATGACTGGCAAAGACACGCCCATATCAAGTAGGCGTGGCCTAACGTTGGCAAACACACCCGACCCAACATAACAGTCAAGAGGGGCCCAAAAGAACACAAGATTCCAAGTGCTGAGCAGAAGTGCGAATACTCCTGGCATGGGATTGCTGGTAAGTTTTCATGGCGAGCAGCCCATCCTGAGCATATTTTGAAGTGGACAATAAAAGCTTTAACGAGATGCAAGTATTCATTGATCATTGTTAGCCGCAGTTAATGCCTCACCCTGATGAAGGGGCAGGACACCCAAAACATGTCCATCAAGGCCGACATCATCTTTTAGTGTGGATGTTATGGCTCTGCGGATTTCATTTTGACACACAACACCCCGAGGCCAAGGAGACGTGACTCTCCATTCAAAACTTAGCATCTGCAATCCCACCTGCCCCAGTAAAACACCTTCCTTAAAAACGTGGAAGTTGGGCGGCAGTGAACAGGCAACTTCTAATACGTGGTCAGAAAGGTTTTTGGAAACGGAGCCTGCTGTTCCTTGTTCTGAATGCACCCTTTTCAAAGAGCATAAGTAGAAGGGAGCCAGCACCCCCTGCTGGAAACTTTGGGGGTACGACGACAAGTGGGTCTTATTTTGGTGCCCTTGGAGGCCAAACTGGGCAACAGGAAATGAACCTCACCGGAAGAGCCCTGACTCACATGTGCCGTCCGTTTATTTCATGCTCTTCACGTCTTGTACAGTTTGCAGGTCTTGTTATTGATTATACCTTTGTCGTCTTTTTAATATTTCATTTTGAATTTCGTTGTGTTAACTCATTTTATTGTGTGTGTGTTGTAGCGGGCCAGTGATGCAAAGACTCTGACGGCCTCAACGGTGTTTTGTTCATTTTTAATGGAGGAGCCAGGACACCAGCCAGCCTGGTCCGACTGCACACCCGTCCCACTGAGCAAAACATGGGGGGTTAGAGGGGGGGAGAGACCATCCTCTAATAACGAAGACCAAGATGAACTGTCAACCATTAAAATTCAGGTTGACAGATGAAGTTAGACTAGTGAGGAGAGGTCACCTTTTGGACAAGAGAGAACTTTGTCCTGCTGCATCACTGAAAGTCCTATGATGATCTGGGGGGGGGGGGGGGGGGGGGGGGGGGGTTGGTAAAGACCCAAATCAGACACACCCGACCAATAAAGCACCCAGAGTTCCAAAACAACGGCAACTCAAGGGGTTAACAATGTGATGGCCTAAAAGAGGGACGCCGCCCCCCCGCCATCAACTTTTCAAATCGTGGACCGTAACAGGCGTCCTCCACAGTAGGCCAAGGCGGGAGCCGGAGGTGCAGTGATCCCTCAGCATGCTGGGAACTGGAGTCCCCTCAGGTAGCACTGCTCCACTATGTTGAGCCTAAAGGGGACGGGGCCCTCCTAACTGCTAGCAGTTGTAACTTCTGCTGTTCTGATCTTACTTTGTACTTGGGCTTGTAGGACTGAGAATTCTGCGGTGGCTGGCACCCTGCCCGGGGTTTGTTTCCTACTTTGCGCCCTGTGTTGGCTGGGATTGGCTCCAGCAGGACCCCCGTGACCCTGTAGTTAGGATATAGCGGGTTGGATAATGGATGGATTGAGAATTTGGATTTCTGCTTTGGAAATTCTTTTTCTTACTAGTTTTAAGAAGGTAAGAATTTGAGAGCGGAGAAGAGACCATTCTGTTCCTGCGTTGCTCGTTTGTTTAGCGAAATACCTAAGGTGTCCCAAGATCTCCTCCAGGTTCTTCTTCAACTCCACGTCTCAGATTCCCCTTAATTTCTTCAGGTGTCCTCAATTCACCGTTAAGTTCTTTTATGGAGCTTGAAGAAGACCCCCACGTAGTCTCCTCTGCTCAGACTAAGCTCTCCGAGTCTGTCACAGTGTCACATGTCCTCAGGTCCCACGAGGCACCTTGGTGGTCTCTTCTGCACATCTTCAAGTGCTGCTATGTCTTTCTTACAGCGTGCTTACAGACCAGAGCTGCACACGACACTCCACGTGAGCAGAACGCCTCCCCGACCTACAGAATAGTTTTTACGATACAAGCTCACATTTTCTTTTGCAGTACAGAACTTGGCCTCGGGTTTTTGACTAAAGTCCTGGAGATCAGACTGACGGTGAAGTTTGCCTTTTTTGCTTCTCTTGTTGTCGGATTTTTTTGTAACTCACTCCATTAAAATGTAAAGTAACATTATTTTGGTAATTGTGGGCCAGGGGTTTTAATGCACTTCCCCCTCTGCACTTGTGACTTTATCTGGAGCACTATAAGCTCTAAGCCCTGCTCTGGCCAGAGGTTTGGGGCAAGGCTCACGTTTTAGGCCTCCAGGCTCCTTCTGATGTGAAGCCTGCATGGAGAGCCGTGAGCGGGCAGCTCAGAACGAGGAGGATCCACCAAAAAGGCCGAACATTTCAGTCATTTCGTTTAGAAAACGAAAATACAAAATAAGACGTTCACTCACAGCGAGGCGGCCGCTGAAATGCCAGGCCGGCTTTCAAAAGTCACCCAGGCTCAAGGCTGGCAAACCAGGAGACTGATGTCTTATTTTCAGGTTTTCCATCCAACATTTCCGGATCGTGCTTCTCCCCTCGACGACCGAATCTAGCAGGGAGCTTAATCTGCCGCGTTATGGCTTTTGGCGTGTTTTCAATTTATGGAAGGGGCCTTATGAATTTCTCTGGCTTTTATCAGTTTCAAATTGCCTATTGATTTTAAAGTTATTTTATCTGGGGGCGGGGGGGATAAAACCCTTCATGTTTCAGCTTAGAGCCTTCAGATCAATGGCCGCGCATTGTGGAATTTATGAACGTGCGCGTTGGGTCAAACACATTCACACCAATCACGCCTGGACAACAATCAATAGGTTTTGTTTTTCCCGTCTCCGTAATGAACAAACATGACAAGGCAGCAGATCACGCAATTTAGACGACGGGGGAAATGCATTGAAGTTGGCCGCACGTCATTGATCTCAAAGCTGGAACGATACGCTCGAGTTTATTTGATCTCCACTCGTTTTCCTACAAATCCCATAATGTCCTTATCGAACATTTAAATGGAATTGGGTGCGCGGTTTGCACCAAGTCATTAAGCAAATGGAAATCATTGAAACTTCAGAATGACAAATTAGGTTGAAAACTACACAACAGCTTCTCGTTTTTATATTCACAATTTGTGGCCTAGTGTGGTTAACCTTCTCATTTCTGAATGCAACGTTAATGATAAATTGGACGTGGGAGAACAGGGGGCGCCCCAAAGCAGCCGTCACATTTCCCTGCCTTTATTTAGTCCTATGCTCCGGGGGGGTTTATCACAGCACCCCTCTCACTTTAGGAGGCCAACAGGCCTGCTTTGTAGTTTCAGGGCCGGGTCAACTTCAGGCCTTCAGAGAGGTGGCAGGACATTCTCCGAAAAATCTGAATGAATGGCTTGGCGGGGACCCCACTTGTCCTCTTTGCAGGACAGCAGCACGCCTCTCATGCCGCTAAGTGACGTCTGAATTGGCGGAAGCCACTCTGACTCAAGGCCCTCGTGAGAGGTGACAGGATTTACATCATGAGGTCGAAGTAAATAATAAAGAAGAAGAGTTGTGTCACAGAGTTAATGTCAAATATTCTTTCATCTGATCATAGCGGTGATCAAAAACCTCGGACTGGCATAAAGCGACACTCCACGTTACTGATATTACGTTCTTTGACACCCTCGTATCCCATTAGGGGGGTGGACCCCTGGGGTCGGCTGATGAGGCCCGCACAGCTTCAGGTCCTTCTCATGATTTCTGCTGTAGATGCCAAGTGCACAAAAAAAAAAAAAACGCCTAAAAATGAGAACTTTTGGGGGTCAAGAGGGCCATGAATAGGGGGGGACCCCAAAAAGCTCCATGTCTTGCATAACCAGACATCAAAACAAGTTCATCATATGTGGGGGCTTCCTTGAAGCAGGGAGGCAGGAGGCACTGGACACTAAAAAACTGAAGGGACTGCAAAGCGTTCAGACAGAGACAAGCAGAGGCTTTGAGGCACCACAGACCTCCTACAGGGGGCAAGGGTGGACCCCCCCAGCAGCAAGAAACAGGGACCACTCTAACCACCCATTAAAAACAACACAATAAGCACCTGAAATGAAAAAGGGCAGCTATTGAGAAAAGCAACTGGCAAAACGAGAACCAAGATGGGGGGTGCATGTGGGTGTGTTTGTGTGTGTCCTGCGGTGGGTTGGCACCCTGCCCGGGACTGGTTCCTGCCTTGTGCCCTGTGTTGGCTGGGATTGGCTCCAGCAGACCCCCGTGACCCTGTGTTCGGATTCAGCGGGTTGGAAAATGGATGGATGGATAATCCTTTACATTTATATAGCGCTTTTCTCACTACTCAAGGGGCTCTCCACACAGGGGGGACCCACAAAGCAAAGCCACAACCTCCTTACCACCGAGCCACCTGCATGGAGTGACCGTGACACACATGACTTGTCGTATCTCGACCTGTGACGTCATTAGCGGTGTGACAACAGTGTGTGCTTGTCAAGGTGCTATATGAAGCAAAGGTGCGGCCTTGATCTCACCTCACCTACACACTGGGAGCCGTTTATATGTCCACCGCGACTGAACAGAAGATCAACCCCAGCCGGGCCCAGCGTCCCCCTCCCTCCATCCAACAAGTTCCCTTTTCCAAATGCAAGCCTGACCCTCATTTTGTGGATCCATAAATTGGGGACTCATTTTACTGCTTCATCTACCAGGAGGGAACCTTCACAAATGTGGTGGGGTGATTGGGGGGGGGGGGGGGGGTATCGGTATGTGTGTGTGTGTGTGTGTGGAGGCAACAGAGGAACAGAACTAGAACAGAAAATTTAAAAAAAGATGACGGCTTCTTTATCGACTGCGCCCTGTGCAAAGTTGCTGACAGGGACGTCTCGCTGTCTTATCTAGCAGAGCCAGCCTTACCTTTCTTTAAGAGAAGATCGATGGAGCAGAGGGCTGGGGGGGTGCTTCTGCACCGAGGAGGGAGCCGAGTGCACCGATGCCAGCCTGCCGGATTGCATGAGCCTGCTGGCACTCATTGAGATGTGTCATCAAATGTGTCAAAGGACGTGTTGGGACTGTCCGTCTCCTGGGGCTTCCTGATAACCTGCGCATTAAAAAAAGTCATCATTCAGGAAGAAGAAGGGCTTTGGGAAACCGACGCTGATTACACATCTGCGAGAGAAATTCATTTCAGTCCGGTAAAAAAATGGCAGGGAAACACACTCGAGAGGAGATATTTCACGTCTTATGTGTCGGCGTGACAGACATGCAGGGGGTGATGTATGACAAGGGGGTCTAATTCAGCTGCGTGACTTCCCCACTAACTCGGAAGGCAGAATTTCAACTAGAGCTGGCTACTCTGAGGGCCCTAACCTTGGCAGCCAAGACTCCCACACCGCCTGCTGGGCACCGGCCTATTGCTTTCTTAAGATCAGATACTATGGGATGCCATACGGGCAAACGTAATGAATTTCTTAATTATATACTATATACTATATAATATAGTATAATATATATATATATATAATATATATATATATTATATATATATAGTATATACACACACAATATATATTATATATTTTGTGAGAGGCGGCCGGCAGTTTATCCCAGCCAACACATCCAGGCCACTAGATGGAGTCCTCCCTGCAGCATGGAAGTGCCCCAGATTCCCGCAGGGCATCATGGAAGATGGAGTTCAGCTTCACTGCCCTGCTGGGTGCTGCCGTGTGACGCTGCAGGAAGACAAGGGGATTGTGTTTCCCATACAGCCCGGAAGTACTCCCAAGTCACGGGGACGGTAAGAACCAGAAGTACTTCCAGGCTGAAGAAAAAAAATAAGAGTTTTCATCTGACTCGGAAGTGCTATGGAATCACATGGACAGAAGCACTTCCGGGTTGAGGACTGTTTAAAGGATTATGGGAAAGCCAGCCAGCTGAGCCATAGTTGGAGTAGTGTGACGGAGCTACTGGGAGGAGAGGAGGATCTTTATTGTTATTGATTATTTGTATTGGATTACTGATTATTGGTTTATGGTGGTGATTGTGGTGTTTACTGTGGCACAATATCAGAAAGAAGAAATTAAAATTATTTCTGTGTACTTTTTACCTGGTGTCCTGTGATGTTTTGTCTGTGGGTTTGGAGGAGCGACAGCGCCCTCTAGTGTCACTATATATATATATATATATATAATGTAGAGTAAAATCCACCTTAATATAGAATAAGAGTCCGTGTGTATGTCCAGTTGCTATGTCTCTGTTATTCCAACAGATGGCGCATCAAATATTTTTTAGTAATAAAATATTGCATTTATCATTCCACAACAGATGGTGCATCACAAAACTAACACTGTTTTTATGAATCCAATACCAATCATGGCATATAACAGAGACATGTGCATTGCCACTTGTCATTCCAACAGATGGCACATCACAAACGTTAGCACTGCTTTTATGAATCCCATACCAAAATGGCATATAACTGAAACTTATACACTTGCATGTTGCCCCTGCAAATGTTAACGCTGAGGTCTACATTGATCACTTGGACTTCAGCCTCTCCTAGATGGTTAGCACAGCTAGTAAAAGGATAAGGGGTCTAAGCGTCGGACTATCTGTGTGTCTATCTGGTAGCTATGTCTTTGTCATTCAACCGATGGCACATCACAAACATTAACACTACTTTTAACGAAGCCCATACCATAAAAACAATTGTAAGGCGTAAGTGGTGGCTCTGAGGCCAAGAATCTGCGCTGGTATCTGGAAGGTTGCCGGTTCAAATCCCATTACGGCCAGAAAGAATTCTATTCCATTGGGCCCTTAACCTGAAAAATTTGATCCAGCTGGACCCTGTGCTCTTACCACTAAAGGTCACACAAAAAATTTCCCCCTCAGGGACTGAATACAGTGATACCAAATACAAAAAAAAAAACTAATATATTATATGTATATAAAAACAGAGATCTATGCATTGCGTTTGTCATTCCAACAGATGGCACATCACAAACATGTGTTTATGAATCCAGTACCAAATGGGATATGACAGAGACGTGAACATTGCATGGCGCACCGAAAATGTTAAACACAGAAGCCTTCGATGATTCCTTCAATTTTAACCCATCATAGACGGGTAGCACAGCTAGTCTAATATATATTGTTATGACAGGGAGTCCAAAAGCACTGCCAAAAATGGCCAAAAGAGGGAGAAATCCTCTCAAAAACCCCGGCTAGACACAGAAAGGGCCTCGTAGAATCTCTAAAAAAAGATTTATTCTCCTGAAAGTTGAAGTTGTGCTTGGGGTTGAGGGCTCATTACGCCCCCTACAGGCGACAACGTGTATGAAGAAGAGTGATGTGTGACAGACATAGAGGGGAATGGCAGAGACCCAACTCTAGCAAACTCTAACAGAGCATCACAAATTAAATTTATCAAAATATTATTTGGAATGTCATGAAGATGAACATAGAAAAATATGCAAGTTCAGGTGCCAAGAGGTAGACAGGTCCAATCGGATCAGTCAAATTGATGTCACATGATAGCTCAAGAGCTGGGCGGCAGAAATTGAACTCGACATAAAACGGTGGTAAGCAAATGAACTGGATGGTCTGAGGTGGACACTCGCCCTGACACAGTGGGACAATCATCATCATCATCACCACCGCCACCATGTGATTGATGAGAAGCGCGAGACTTTTATGAAGTAAAGCAATAAGAGCAGAGAGCCAAGCATGAAGTGGAAGAGCAGGAACCACAATCAGAATGGAGGACCTGCAAAGCCCAAAAGAAGCCCATGGAAATACTCACTGTGGCCGTCTCTCGGTCTGTAGCTGCCAAGAAGGAAGAATCTGCCAAACAGAAAGCGGGGAACACAAAGAGAGGGCTGTCAACAGCTGTGACATTCCTGAAGCGGACCTCCATTACGGAGGCTGCCCCCAGTGAACCCGCCACTTTTAGAAGCGTTTCTGACTGGAGCCGTCAGACATTTTAACTGTGAGCTCATATAATGACAAAAAGGTGTGCCCACCAGTCTGAGGGCATTTGACGGGACGATGAGCCCCCCGTGCATCTCCAAACTCCATCCACGCCATTTTATCAAGGTGAATAAACCTGCCGACATTCCACAATCCCCCAGAATATTTAATTTGGGGGGCCTTCACCCAGCTGCGTTTCAAACCACAGGGTGACCCAGTGGACCTGCTGTGTGTCTTCCTGAAAAGCACCGACTTGGAGGCAGGAAACAAGGAGAGCATCGCGGGGCGAAGCTGGTCACTCGGAATCATCAGGCACTCATTAGCCCCCCCCCCCTCCCCAAATACAGGGATCTTCTCGAGAAGGTCTTGCTGTGTCAGGTCCTCAATGGACCTTCTCTTAAGAAACTGGCTGCTCACGCCCACAGTGGGGTTTGTAGCCCACCACCTTTGGATGCAGACACATCAATCTGGCTGTGGTCACCGTGTGTTGGTGGTGCCCACCCCTGGATGTCAAGGCTGGCCTCACTGTAGGTTGCTGTTCCTGTCCCATCGACCCTCTGAAGCCACCAAGGTGTCACCTTCTAGTCTTGCTAATCAGAAAGTGAAACCCACCCCAGAGCATGCTGGTATGGGATACGCCTCAGGGGGCACCCCTGCCACCAAGAGACGACGGTCACAACTCTCTTTAGTGACTTTTGGGTTTCACAATTGTGATGTCACCTGCAAAATGATTGTAGAGTCACTTTTGCTTTACTGTATGTCATTCAAACTGAGATGGTCATTTTGCTCCTGCCTAGTGGTCACTCTGGCCTGTTCAGTGCTCTTTACTGCTGGGGGTCCCGTTTCAAAGCTCAAATAACCAAGCAGTCACTTGAAGGAACCAGTTCGAGACCACCAGCCCAAACCTGTGGCCCGCGGTCTCCATCTCCCCTTCCTTTCAGTTCGGATTCTTGACGGCCCCTCAGGTGGAAGCTCCCCCCACCCCCTGATCCCTGCCCAGTACTAACCTTCACCAACCCTGAAACCGGAAGACCCAGCTGTGGCACAAGTTTGACTTGGGTGAAGACAAACGAAAATGAGAGCTGGGAGTCGTCCATCAGGCTCCCTCTGCTTGTCGTCCACCTGCGTAGAGAAGAAGAAGGAGCCGAGCTGCGTCACTGTGCCCAAGTCATGGACCAGCGGGGTGTGAAGAAATCAAAGGGTCAAACACGGAGGCTGCAGACCCCCAGGATAAGGACGATGCATCTTAGGAAGAGGAATTCAACCAATCAGAAAAGATGCGGCGGACACACAAGGGGGGCTGGCAGCCATTAAGACGTTCGAGGACTGGGAGCCCCAAACACAGCCTGACTTAAAGGGGTTCATTTATGAAGAACTCAAAAGACAGACACGTCCACCGTTAACATAAACAAAGGAGGTGACACAAACAAACAAACAAAGGGACAAAAGGGGACCCAAACAAAAGGGCTCAGACAAACAACAAGAGGCTAATATGACAACAAGAGAGAAATCAAAAGGCCAAAATGAACAAGAAGTCCAAATCAGAAAGAAAAGGCCACAGCCAATTAACTAATAAACAAAGGCCTAAAGTGACAAAGAGAGCGCAAACAAAAGGCCAGCGAGAACAAAAGGGGCCCAAACACAAAAAAGTGAACAAAAGGCAAAAAAAAGAAATGTGCAAAAAGGGCCAAAACTCATAAGCGGTGGGACAACAAAAAGACAAATAATCCACAGAAACAAACTGCCCTGAATAGCCTGACGTGGAAAAGGGAGAACCCTAAAGGCCCACCTGCTTCACACAAAGAGGGGGCCACAGGACTTCGGGGTCTACAAATACCCCCCACCCCGAGGCTCCATTTGAGGAATCTCGATGAGTGACCATTGAACTCAACGCCTCGGCCTTCAATGGCAGCCCCCGAGAGGTCCCCCCCCCCAACAACACTTTACAGAACAATAAACAAACAAAGAAGAACAAACTCAATAAACACGAAGTGCACATAAAAGGAACAATGAACAGAAAGAGAAGAATTAGCAGAAACAGCAACGGCGTCACGTTTTTGGAGGGTCTTAGCCCGGCATTTGCTCCGCTCGTTTGGTATTCCGCGTCTATCGGCTCAGCTCCTCTTCTCTTTTCATTGTCAGACTTCATTTACTGCATCTCAGTGGGTCAGAGGCACTTGTGGCCTGCTCCCGTGACAACTCGTGTAGTCCGACATCACACCCTAACCCTAAACCCTTGGGACCCTGTAAGTCACCCAGGTTTAGGAGAAGATGGGGACTCCATTCACAATGTGGTGTGCAGGCTTGTCAGGGTTATATAGGCTATAAATACTTTGGGGGGTCCCACCTGAAGCAGCGTTACACTTTACAGCCACTGGAGCTCCAGGAAACCAAAAAAACAAAGTTACTTACGTGCCTCACCACAAAAGGCGCATGGGTCTCCGTCTCCTTCTTGAACCGGTAAGGCCCGAGGTTAAGGTGAGCCAGGCGCTCCCTGGACTCCTCAGACAGCTCACACATGCGCCTCCTGGTGTACGGGGAAGGAGAGCGCGACTGGGACGACACCGTGGGCAGCTCGTAGCCCCTCGCCCACCTCCGCTCTTCACTTGGGCCCTTCTTTGTCCTTTTGGGCGTCTCAAGCTTCGATGGGGGCACACGCTGTGGCGGAAACAAAACAACAGAAGGGCTGCCACAGTCAACTCCCTTGTCACCGGGCATTTTGAGATTCTTTACTTGTTGCTGCAGCCGCATCTAAGAAGCTGACTGATAGAGAGGACATGCCAGGCGCTATATAACAGAGACACCCAGCCAGAGAGATGAACAGACAGAGAGGCCCTATGTGATAGACAGATAAAAAGGCACCACATGATAGATAGATACTGTAGCTATGAAAGGCACTATATAATAGAGAGAGAGAGAAATAGATGTGAAAGGCGCTATATACTTGATATACAGATGTTAAATGCACTATATGGTAGAAAGAGAGAGAGACAGATGTGAAAGGCACTATATAATAGAAATAAATAGATGTGAAAGGGGCTATATACTTGATAGACAGATGTGAAAGGCACTATATAATTGAGAAAAATAGATGTGAAAGGGGCTATATACTTGATAGACAGATGTGAAAGGCACTATATGGTAGAGACAGACAGATGTGAAAGGCGCTATATACTTGATAGACAGATGTGAAAGGCACTATATAAAAGAGATAAATAGATGTGAAAGGCGCTATATACTTGATAGACAGATGTGAAAGGCACTATATAATAGAGATAAATAGATGTGAAAGGCACTATAGGGTAGAGAGAGAGAGACAGATGTGAAAGGCACTATATGCATGATAGACAGATGTGAAAGGCACTATATAATAGAAATAAATAGATGTGAAAGGGGCTATATATTTGATAGACAGATGTGAAAGGCACTATATGGTAGAGAGAGAGAGACAGATGTGAAAGGCACTATATACATGATAGACAAATGTGAAAGGCACTATATAATTGAGAAAAATAGATGTGAAAGGGGCTATATACTTGATAGACAGATGTGAAAGGCACTATATGGTAGAGAAAGACAGATGTGAAAGGCGCTATATACTTGATAGACAGATGTGAAAGGCACTATATAAAAGAGATAAATAGATGTGAAAGGCGCTATATACTTGATAGACAGATGTGAAAGGCACTAAATAATAGAGATAAATAGATGTGAAAGGCGCTATATACTTGATAGACAGATGTGAAAGGCACTATAGGGTAGAGAGAGATAAATAGATGTGAAAGGCGCTATATAATTGATAGATGTGAAAGGCAATATAAGATTAACAGAGACCGATGTAAAAGGTGCTATATAATAGATAGATAGATAAAGGCGCTACATTAAGTAGGCAGATGATTTGCTTTGTTCACACTTTCCTTTTGTGAAATGACTTCATTAAGATAATTACTGAATTGTACTTGAATTACACGATTAGCATTTAAAAGAAACGGCCCCAGCCTAGAATTATAATGATATAAATATACTTTATTAATCCCCCAGGGCAAATTAGGTTGACAACACAGCACATCAAAAAAC
Organism: Erpetoichthys calabaricus; assembly: GCF_900747795.2. Lineage (NCBI taxonomy): Eukaryota > Metazoa > Chordata > Cladistia > Polypteriformes > Polypteridae > Erpetoichthys > Erpetoichthys calabaricus. The sequence goes on along the minus strand of NC_041403.2, from coordinate 169,821,658 downwards.
AAAGGATAACAATAAGATTGTTATTGTGCGAAGGGCTTAATTTCTAGCATAGCATAAAAAAAATAAAAATAAGAGAGGATGAAATTAAGCTTGTAGATTGGACTCCCTCAGTAATTGCATTTTCCTTAATGAGGCTGCGCTTATTTTCAACTATTAATTAGCAAATGGCTGGAACCCAGAGTGAACCCGCTAGCTGGCAGTTCAGGGGGTTGTTGGCCTAACGAGGGTTACGGGGGGCAGCTTCGCTTATCTTGATGCTGCACTGAAGCCGTCATCATGTTCAGCGGCGTTCACTGATAAATCTTTCCCTCTTTTCTCGCTGCAGCAGACATCGTCTGATGTGAAAGCCGAGCGCGTCAAGAGAGAGCCACACAAAGGGGGTGGAGACTTCACCCGTCAGCCTCACCACAAACAGCCTATCCCTGCCTAGTGAAAGTGAAGCTCCGCCCACACTGGAGAAGACCGGAGAACCAGCGACCACAAGGCAGAAAGAGCCAGAAACGTGGATGGAGTTAAGGAATGGAGATTGGCTGGGAAGAGAGACGAGACGATTGATGACACTTTTAAGGGCCGTTTGCCTTTAACGACACACTTGCTGCAGTGTTTGACGTACCTGGAAGGGACCTTTTTACTTTTCAGCCGTCCACGTTTAGTTCACACAGCACTGGCTTCGTCTGTCCAAACATCGGCCGTACTCGACTCTTTGTGAGTGTCTGAGAGGAAACGGCATAGCGGGCACCTCGTCCTGAGCAGACTGCATTCCTCCAGGGTGGGTGGTGCCATCTTTTAACTGTTCAACCAGCTCTTTGATGGCCAGTGTGGAGTGCTGGGCCTGGTGCCATCACAACACGAGAGACCCACCGACTCAACACACGACTAAGAAGGCAGGGCTCGGGTACGGGACGCACTCTGGGTCCCCTGGAGGTCGTAGCAAAGGAGAATGAAGATAAAACCGAGTGCCGTTATGAACAACGCTGCACAACCTCTCTATGTACCACAACAACATGGAGGACTTCCAGCCAACGAGTTAATCAGCAGAAGTGTGTCCCAAGGGTACATAGCGGACCCTAGGCTGTGGTGGGCCGATGGTCCCCCTTGTAGATCACTCATATTGGTATGTGGGGGGCAGAGGGTCTTGTAGTTATGCTAGAATGACATTCAATAGAAGTGTGGGGTCATGGTGGTTTTATGCCAACAGCCATATCCCTGTATAGCGCCTTACTGGGACAGTGACAGCCAAGCCAGATGTTTTCTTTCTTTCCAGTCATTCTGGTGTGTGTGTGTGTGTGTGTGTGTGTTTATTAATTTATTTAATGAGCTTCTGTAAAAAGCCAAAATTTCCCCCTGGGGACGAATAAAGTTCAATCTTTCTATCTAACTACAGTAATCTGAATTTCTGTTGTACAGTTAATGGAACGTCCATAAGCTCCATTATCAAGGGTCTTAAACACTCACATCTTCCATTAAATTGCCATAAATGATGTCACACAGCCAAAAGCGTACAAGTTTTCAAAAGTGTTGAAACAGAGGCGCGATTAAGAAAAGCTGAACCTTCCACATGGAAATCTAATCAGCTGGGCCCGTGGCATCGCCTGGCAAAGAGGGCATCGCTAAGCGGCAGCTGGATGGCACCTTACCCGCATCATCATCGCGTCGCCTTCTTGGAGGGAGCATTCCTCAATGGCGGAGAATGTGGAAAACTCCAGCTTTGGGGCGATTCCCTTTGAAAACAAAGAAAGAAAGGACATCATAAATACTTTTGTAAAGCCGTGAGGGGCTTCGATTTGAAGACGACGACGCAACAGCCGCGTCACCCTGCAGGGACGGCCATCTTAGGACGAGGGCTCCGCTGCAGTGACATGGCAGTGTTGAATGCTACAATTTCTATCCAGAAAAACGAAGGCAAAGTCAACCTGGTCCTGTGCATGTCATCGATTTCTTTTTTATTTGAGTCACGGCCATTCAGTGGGGTTTAAATCGGACCCCCTAAGTCTTGTCAGGTGCTGCGAGGTCTTCTTTTAAGGCCCAGGAGGATTTTCACTTCTCTAAGCAACACAATTAAACCAAAGACACACGGAGCCCCCCTGCCACTCAGGTCTTCACGCCACGTTGGTAGACATCGTCCAGGTTGACGTGACTGTGCCACGCAGATTTGCTGGCAGTGAACCTCCTGTTCCTGCACATCCCAATGGTGTCCCCAGATCTGGGGCCTCATGTATAAACGGTGCGTACTCACAGAAATGTTGTGTATGAATGTTTCCACGCTCAAATCGCGATGTATAAAACCTAAACTTGGCGTAAAGCCACGCACTTTTCCACGGTACCTCATGCCCTGGCGTACGCAATTTCTCCACTCGGTTTTGCAGACTGGCAGCACTCAGCGTCAAAGCAGTGCTACTGTTCCTGTGATGTCACCCTTTCTTTCTTAGACCCACATTCCTGACGCGGCTTTATAAATACACTGAAATTAACTGCAAATTGTTTATTAGCGTAATGCATCTGATTGTAATTAACCTGCAGCAATATATAATGGTCCAGGGAATAGCCATAGTATTCCAAATAACATAACTGCTTTAGCGTTGTTACGCTCACTGCATCTTCTTCTTCTTTCAGCTGCCCCCGTTAAGGGTTGCCACAGCAGATCATCTTTTTCCATATTACTCTCACTGCACCACTTCGGAGTATTTATATCACTGTATCTGAGTGGGGAATCACAGCAGCAGCTGATCGGAAAGAGAATTATCAGTATACAGCATGAAGCAGACGCTGACTCAGCCACAGCAAACGCTTTAGTCCCTGTACGGACCTCGTGTTTCAGAAACAGTTTCATCCCAAGAACTCTAAACACACTCAATCAGTCCATCAAGTGCTCCTTGTAGAACTGTCTGGACTTAGAAGTACAATCACCTCACTGGAAACTTACACTACAGTTATAATATAACACAACCTGCGCCACTTTATAAAGCGCGTATTTACATGTGATGACGATATCATTTCTAAGACGAAATGCAGCAAAACATGTTGATTATATTATACAGATAAAACTAACTTCATTTAAATAATCTATATTGTTAATAATTAAACATGTGAGGACACGGTGCCGCAGCGCTAGCTAGTTCAGGGATTGTTCCTGCATTGCGTTGTATTCTTGCTCGTGCTGACGCGACACTGGAAGGATAGACGGATAGAATAATTAAACATGTACTACGAAGATATTTCAATGTTCCTTAAAGGTTTTGAAGAATCGGTGTTCTAAGATTACAGATGGCTTCACATCTATTACAGAGCTGATTGTGTGGCGATTGGGTTTTTGGAGAAAGAAAAGTAAGGACAGGAATTGGAGGTTAGTACGTTTGAAAGAGACAGTACTTCTGTAATAAATTATTTCATCGAAGGTCGCACATGGCGCAGCAAGCCTCTTGCGTGAGACATGAACAAGCACTGCGCCACCGTGTTCCCATGTTTAATAACATGCTTTAACTCCTATCATCATGAAAATGATATCACGTATACATATCAGTATTTTAATTATTCAGAGAGCTGTACTATCAATGGATGTAATGGATTCTGTGTCCTGTCGGAGAAAGAGAAAGCCAGTTTAAGAAGCAGGTAGTGATTCACACGCAGAGCACACAGAAGATCAAATACAGAACAAAGCATTTAATGTGCTACTTTAGTTACAATGGGATTTGAGAAACTAGTAAATTAAACGATTTTAAGATGAAGTTTATGATGTTCTACTTTAATGGCAAAATAAACTACGTGATTAAAGTGGAAATTTCGAGATTAAAGTTGACATTTCGTGCTTTTTCCCCACTGTGTGCCTATTTTTTGTCTGTATGACACTCAGACGGTGGGCTACGACTCACCTTTTCACGCCGACTTTGATATGTGACTTCTTTTTTATTTCAGGCACTGTGCGACTTTGTGAATTTGATCTTTCGAGTTTCTCTGACACTCTGTCACTCGATCAACTTCATTTTGTTGATTATATCACTGTTTAAACCAACAAATAGTACGTTTTTCATTTGCCTCCATTTGGTATTCGCTGAAATTCTTATATTTTCCCCCGTGCTTTTCCCTTTGTCTTTTCACAGAAGGCTATTTATATTGATTTGCATATTCAAAGAGGCGTAATTCTCAGAGGAGTTGGAGCAGGACAGCAGGCGCGTGCACGTACGTTACTTTTCACGCAAATCGGGATTTATGTAGTGGAAGAACGTGAAAGTATGCGTGCGCACAGATTCCTGCATCTGGATTTTTCTGTGCGTACGCACAATCCCGCTTTTGTGCTTACGCCATGTTATAGTGCGAGTTCTACGCACGGTGTTATACATGAGGCCCCTGGTGACTAGGGGGCCACTGACCTCAGCATCAAGTCCATGATGCCAGCCTGCTTTGTGCTGCGGCGCCTTATTAGAAGATGTGACCACGAAGGGACACACGAGGTCAGCAGCAACACTCAGAGTGGCCATGGCATTCAAGAGACAACCACCGCTTTGTATGAGCAGGCCCAATGTGTGCCACTCCACACTGAACTGTCGCCACAAGGCAGGTAGGGGGGGCATGGCATCACGCCTTTGGCACCAAATTCTGACCCGACCATCTGAATTTCACAGCAGAAATCGAGATTCCTCAGACCAGGTGACCCTTCTTCAGCTTTGGTGATCCAGTGCCCACTGCAGGCTCAGCTTTCTGTTCACCCAAGGTGGTCTTCAGCAGTTGTAGCCCATCTGGCATGACGTGTTTCTGCTCAACATGGTGTCTACAGAGTGGTCTCCCTTCCAGTCTGGCGTTTCTGTTCACTCACTGGACGTTTCTGTCTATTTCTGTACATTCTTGACTAATCTCTCAAGACTGTTGTGCCTGGAAATGCCAAACACGCCTGCCTGGCACCAACAATCACCGCACCCTCAGAATTGCAGAGGTGATATTTGTTGTCCACTCTGCTGTTTGAAGTGAACGTGACCTGAAGCTCCTGACCGGCGTCTACACTGCTGCCGCAGGATTGGAAGGTGAGATGATGGCACAGGCGTACCGGGGGTCCTAATAATTTGCTCGGTGGGTGCAGAGAGGGGCTGCTCCAAAGATACTTACAGGGAACGAGATGGCACGCTTCATCAGCAGGTCGCGGTTTGAGCCCACGTAGCTGGGGGACAGTCGAGGTCCGGGGTACAGGAACTCGCGGGTGTTCTCAGCCAGCACCGCCAGGGTCTCACCCACTAGGAACAGAGCGAAAAGAAACGTGAACAGTGTGAGCGAGAGACCCCAAAGGGGCGAGGCCACACAAAGGCGGGCGAGGTATCGTACCTGGGGGTATCAGCTGGATGAGTTCAAAGGTGGCCGTGTCAACTGAAAAAAAGAGGGAGAGGGCAGATTAAGGCACAAAAAACGGGCCCAGAAGTTTCTTAAAATATCGCGATGTTCCTTACGTTCCAAGAGCTCTGCAACATGTCCTGGATCCACAGCTTCTCCAAAGACCTGCAATGCAAGCAGGAAGAGACGTGACTGTCATTGTGGGTGGCACACAGGATCAGACTGTGGTGGAACCAACAGGGGCTCATTTACAATAAATGAGAACAAAAAGAGAGACACACACAAATGTATTCACTTTATAGCGCCTTCACAAACCACAGTCTTTAACAAGCACCCAGAGCAGGAGGATCATTCAGGCACGTCACACAACCAGAGCAGGGACTTCCGCGGAAATAATAAGCGCCCCTGTGACAAAGCAGCGGTCACACAACGCTGCAGCACACGGGGGTCCCGGACGGAAGCAGACTTGTCCGATCTGGCACGGCTCCTACCTTGTGGAAAATCATCTTTTCCCGAAAAACCATTGGAAAGACCGGAGGCAGACACTTGGTCTTCAGGTATTGCCCAGGATGCCAGACCTGAGGTAGACGTCTTCCTTGTTCATCAGCACCTCGCCAGGACAGGTGACCTAAGGAGAGGACATGAGGGAGAAGGTCCGTTTGCTCAGAGCCACCGTTGTCTAAGGTTACGCTGCCCAGAATTTCCCCACCGGTTGACCCTCCTGATTTTTGGAGATGCCTGATCCATTCTAATCAAGCACAGCCCCACAGACAGCACTCGCCACCTTAGGGCACGTTCTAATGTGCTGCCACGTTAAAAGCTGAGGAGCCCCCCATCCCACCTCCAGATGTCCCAGGCACGCCTTCTCATCACATGAAGTATCACAGTGGTCTCAATTCAGGGTCACGGGGAGCCAGAGCCAACCCCAGCAGTGCCAGCGGTGTCCTCAGACGGGCTGCCAATCCATCACAGGGGCCAGTAAGCCTACCACTCCACTGGGGGCCTGTGCTTTAAACGCATGGGCACCAGATCTCTGTGGCAAAAGTAAAAGAAGCCACAGCGTCACCTGTGCTTTATGGATGGGCATGCAGTCCCCAGAAAACAAGTCGCTGGCAGCAAAAGCAGGTCTCACTTGCCGGTGAAACCCTACAGCCAGGCCCTGAGGGCACTGTGCGGGTATTTTTCAAAGCTGTGCCACAAAAGAACATTTTTTCCATAAATGACCAGCTAGTGTATAATCTCATGGAAGGTTAGGACAGCTTTGGCAAGACGTCTTGTCTTCCGGATGAGCAGCTGGCCCATTATATAATATTTAAAAAGCTGACTTATCTGGCCATCAAGTGCCTCTTTATCCTGAGTGCACTGGGCATAGGTGCCAGGCTCCTACAGCCAACACCAGTACCATGAAAGAAGCCTCTCAAAAAATCAATCTATGGTGCCAATCAGAGGAAGGACAGTCGTGTGACAGCTCGAAGGAGGACAAGCAAACTTCCCAGAGACGGCGCCCCATCCTGGTGCTTAAGGCGCCGCCTTCTAAGCCTCCCGAATAAGTAAAGCAGTCCCCCCGATAACCGCAATGACAGGAGCAGTCACACAATCTGCCGGGCAGCAAATGCCACATTCTCTCTGTACACTGGCCGAGCACTCGAAATCAGAAAGAAGAACACAGACAAGGAGGACCGAAGTGCTTGACTCCATGTTTAAATGCACCCAGCGCATGATAACCACACCGTATTAAATCTCCCAAACCGTAACGCTCACCCACTGCCAAACGTAAAAGAATGTCCTCAGGGTTTCCGCCCAGAGCCCGCCCCCGCACGAACGGGATTGGCTGTCTCTAACACACCGCCGTGACGGATTTGTTGTAGTCGCTGCCAATCAAATGAAAGCCATAAACGACCGTTTTGCATCCTCTTTTTCTTAAAACAACCGGTTCTATTATGAAATGTAACAAATCTATAAGAGCGCCGCGACTCAATTAAAATAAATGTAAATTAACCACGTAGAAAAGATACTGAAAATAAAAGATAGAACCAAATTAGTGCAGAGCGGGTCACAGATTACACTCGCAGAAAAGTTAAAACCACAAATCACATTTTAGATTGGCTTTGCTTGCAGAGCTTTACGCCTCGGGGATCCTGCGATTTACGTCACCTGCATATTCTTAAAGCACAGCGGGCGTCCGCGCTACTTACGGCTTGGATTTCGAGCTCCACGGTACATTTTAAAACTTTTGGTGCCATTGCTTTACCGTTGCCAGGTCCAGCTCGGAGAACCTAAAAAAAAAATACCCGCCCACATCGATGTTTCACGCAAGTCCCGAATAAGCCCATCCCACTAGGAAGAAGGAAAGAAAACAGTGAGGAAGGCGGGGCGAGCAGGCCAGGGGGCCGGGCAACTATGCTTGTGGCCAATCCAGTGCCGGAGTGGAAGCGAGGGTAGAAATTTGAAAGACGTAGATTGGCTGACCAACTGTCAATCTGTGGGCTGCTAAGAGACCAAGCAATGTGTTAGACTAAAGGAAGAAGAACGCGTCCGTAGGGGTGTTAAAATGATTTTAACGGGTGCACAAAGACATAATAAAGCTATCGCCCTGTGAATTAAGACTTCATAAAAATACGTGCACATGATTGAATCAACCAGGCTGAGCAGCAGACTTGAATCGCTGCCATTTGCCGCTGTCCGGTTACTAGACGGGAGGCGAGAGGCCATCAATAACTGAACAGGAAGTGAAAATAATGCAGCCATTTGAATGACAAAGACTGGAGCTCCGTGAAAACGCGCAAAGAAAACGAATGCATGGAAACGCGCAGCTCTTGGTAACCGTGCAGCTTGGCGTCCTCGGTTTGTCATGGAGCCCGTTCGTTTAACGCGCCCAGCGTCCGTGGAAGGCACGCTCATCCGGTTAAATGGCGGAGGGCTCGGCGTGTGGAAGGTTGGGCGGTGCAAATGGTAGAAAACCAAAAAAAAAACAAAACCAAATGGACGAGAAGAAGTAATCGGGATTGCCCCGGTGAAATCACTTGCTGCAGAGCTTCGGTAGCTGATGTAAACGTTATAGACACGTGAAACGGATCAAATTATCATGGACTTCGTGGTGATCAAAAGTTCAGATCTGCGGGTTTTTTAGAGGGGCGCCCCGCGGTTTATAGGGAGGCGTCAAGGGTTCAAGAAGAACATGCAACGTGTACCGTGTGTACACAGAACTCGGTTATAGAATGAAATGCCTCGCCGGGACTGCGCCTTTGAGCTTCAACCAAATCACAAGCCTTCCTTTCTTTTTAACTTCCTGTCCATTTCACCATTCTGGCATATATTTGAGAGGTTATTGTTATTAACTAAAAATGTATTATTGACCTTTTGTAAAAAGCCAAATTCCCCCGAGAACAAATAGCAACAGACTCTCAGCCATAAATGGGCCTCCGCCAGACAACAAGTGGTTTGTCGTGACAGGGTCCTCTTTATTATGTGGACCTCACCCAAATATCGCCAGCCTGGTCACTGTCAGGGTCACCTGCTGCTGCAGTTCAAGATGGCCTCCTTTCTCTAACATCTGTAACCCCAGACAACTGGATACCAGAGGATCGGAACGGACAGGAGAGACACGCACACCTGCATTCATGTCTATGTCCACAATGATAAAGAAAGTACAATAATCATATTAATACAACCTGGGGAATAATCAGCGCGCCCGGCTTAGACTACCAGATGGCTCTGTCTGAAAATGGCTGCCAATTCAGGTGACCTTGTCTTCCATGGATGGCAAATGGCAGACAGATTGAGCTTCTTTGTTACATCGGTGGGTACCTTAGTGCAGCGTCCATGATGTGTCATCTCCACCAGTGTGATAAGCCGACTCCGTACCTCATACCAGTCCTATTGAGCCACAACTCAGCCCACCGGTCCCACTGAGCGACAATCTCATCCAGGCTGTCCTCCTGCAGGGGGCGTCACAAATCCTACCTGTCCCTTCAAGTGCAGGCAATAGTGGCCTGTCATCGCAGCCCACCTGTATTCCCCCAGTCTAGCCGACTGGTCACTTTCTGAGATTTTATTGTTACTACTTTTAACTTGTAGTAAATTTTAATGTATTACATTTTTAATTCCATATTTTTATCATAACATTATTACAGCAAGCTAATCAGTGTTTGATTGATCTATCTATTTAATATGGTGTCTTTACAGCCTATCTACTTATATATATATAGTGCCTTCTATCTATCATATAGTGCCTTTCACATCTATCTGTATCTCTTATGTTGTGCATTTCACATTTTTCTGTTTTATATATTGTGCCTTTCCTATCTTTCTCTCTATATCATATATAGTGCCTTTCCTATCTATCTATCTCACATATATAGCACCTTTCATTCCTATCTATCTATCATATAGTGCCTTTCACATCTGTCTATCTGTATCTCTTATGTAGTGCATTTCACATTTTTCTGTTTTGTATATAGTGCCTTTCCTATCTATCTATCTATCTATCTGTCTGTCTCTATATTGTATATAGTGACTTTCCTATCTATCTGTCTCAATATCATATATAGTGCCTTTCCTATCTATCTATCTCTATATTATATATAGTGTCTTTCCTATCTATCTGTCTGTCTCTATATTGTATATAGTGCCTTTCCTATCTATCTGTCTATCTAGTCTGTTTCTATATCATATATAGTGCCTTTCCTATCTATCTCTATATTATATATAGTGCCTTTCCTATCTATCTGTCTGTCTATATTGTATATAGTGACTTTCCTATCTATCTATCTATCTGTCTCAATATCATATATAGTGCCTTTCCTATCTATCTATCTCTATATTATATATAGTGTCTTTCCTATCTATCTGTCTGTCTGTATATTGTATATAGTGCCTTTCCTATCTATCTGTCTATCTAGTCTGTTTCTATATCATATATAGTGCCTTTCCTATCTATCTATCTCTATATTATATATAGTGCCTTTCCTATCTATCTGTCTGTCTATATTGTATATAGTGACTTTCCTATCTATCTATCTGTCTCAATATCATATATAGTGCCTTTCCTATCTGACTCTATATTGTATATAGTGCCTTTCCTATCCATCTGTCAATACATTATATATAGTGCCTTTTCTATCTATCTAATCTGTCTCAATATCATATATAGTGCCTTTCCTATCTATCTATCTCTATATTATATATAGTGCCTTTCCTATCTATCTGTCTGTCTCTATATTGTATATAGTGCCTTTCCTGTCTATCTATCTCTCATATATAGCACCTTTCATTTTTACCTATCATATATAGTGCCTTTCATTCCTATCTATCATATAGTCCCTTTCATGTCTGTCTATCTGTATCTCTTATGTAGTGTATTTCACATTTTTTTGTTTCTTATATAGCGCCTTCCCTAGCTAGCTGTCTATCTATCTATGATATAGTGCCTTTCACATCTATCACCAGACTTCACATCATCTGACTTGAATGAAAACGCTGACTGAGCTCACCCCCCCAGGACATTAAATAGCCAGAGGGCGGGCCCATGAGCAGTGATGTCAGAGTGTCCCCGCCTCCAGGGCTCCACCCAGAAAGTACACAGAACATTAGGATGTTTAAAGAAACTGTACATAAGTACATACATAACAGAAATGACATAAAATATGAAAAATAATAATCCAAAAACAAGTCAAGAAACAAAGATAAAATACACTTAACTTCAGGCTGTAATATAAGACTCTTTGTGGTCCTTTTGAAATGCCAGCAGGTTCTGATTTTTCTTTTCAGCAGCCGAATGAACAAAGGTTCAAAGGGTAACCCAGCTCTGAATTGTTCCGAGGTGAGATGTGAATCTTGTGACCCCAGAGCGGGCTCCATTGCAGTGGCTTCCAGTCCACTTCCAATTCCTGGAGTCTCTGTGCCCAGCTCTTCCGTGGTTCTCTCTTCGATGAGTCCAGGGGGCGCTCCACCGCTGTCTTGTTAAGTTGTGGGGTCTTCTGAGAGCGCACGTCGCACACACAAGCACTTACTTTGAAATTCAGGTGATCTTCTCCCCCCTCGAAACCTGCGTGCGTTAGCAATTTTCCGAAAAAAGCCATCCCTTCCCAGCTCCAGGGCTGAAAGTAAATGAGTCTCGCCGGCAGGCAGCAAATCTCGGCCGCTCATGAGATGTGTAATTCGTCTAATGAGGAGTGCAGTTATTATCACGAGGGTGGCCAAGAACTGCAAAGAGGATCCCCTTGTGAGAAGAGATTGTTTAGATATTTGTGTTCATAAAGAAACGGGAGACCAGGACTTGTTTTCCTTCGTAATTTTCTTTATCCACGGCCCTGTGTATGGTGGGGGGGGGAGCTCGAGTCTCTCTGGTCGGGGGGCTGCCACGGCGATTTTAGCAGATCGCTTTCCCTAATTACTCAATTACCATCATTTATGGCTGCAAGACATTAATTTTAATGGAAATGAATGGATGTGGGAGAGGGTGCGCAGACGGATTGCGAGGTTCCGCTCGGGAGCAGCAGGTCGTTGATATGCGAGGCGTTTCGCCGCCCCGGTCTTTGTGGGATTGGGTATTTAATAAATACATCAAGTCCATTTTTCTTCATCGTGAATACAGTATCCCGTCATCACTGCAGGGCTTCACATTTCGAGATATTTGTTGTGCAATTAAGCAGCCTCTTGGGTGCTGGAGATTGGGAAAGACACGAAGAAGGAGACGCGCCTCTCCGAGAGAGCAACGCTAATGCAAGAGAATTATTTTTTTTTCTTATAAGAAGAAACATATTAAGAATTTATATGTCTTCAGGCATGAATTGCATTATATAAATAATTAGGATGTTAAATGTCTACTCTACTTCAGCAAGCACAACATAATAATCCGGAGTGAGCGATAAAGATTAGGTCGACGGTGAAGAGAACCGCGTTTGTAGTATGAGGGGGGCCGGGGGGGCTGGCTTTGTGAGACTCTCCTCACATGCATAAGAAAGAGACCCCAGGGACAGACTGGAGCTAGCAAGGGGCTGCCAAATACCCAGGACCACCTTTAGCTCTAAGTATTAGGAGATCTTAGCATTGCAGTTTTGGCCAGGGGTTTTCGGTGGTTCCCCCTCTCCTACTTGGGTGTTTTTAACAGAGAGTGACGCCAACTTTCAGGGCTGGAGCTGCTTTGTGTTTTGAGGTAAGTTAGGAGTTTGGGGCCTCTTTGAAGGTTTGGGGGTCCAACTGTCCCCACCGGCCATGCTTTATTATTATTACCTGAGTATCCCATAATGCTCCTGGCCAGTGATTTTCCTGGGTTCCTCAGGTACTGTTGGACTTTCAGCATCATACACTCTCATCCAGCTGTGGCCTGTGACCAGATAGAAAATCAGCCACTTCACCCCCATGGAGCTCGTCCCTGGAGCCACAGCCATCTGGAGGCTTTCTCGGCTGCTTTGGTGGTGTTGCTGATGGCTCTCTTCTTCCTCCTCCTCCTCTCTCCTTTGGTGCCCAGTTGACCCGGGGGATCTGGCCAAAGATGCCCCCCTGCCTGGCAGGCATCTTGCTCTCCAGCCCCCTTGTGTGCCATCACTGACCAGTCCCTTATGTGTCAGTGACACAAGAACAACTTGGTCGGTGGCTACAGAGGTGGGAACAATATCTGGCCTCAAGGTCCACTTCCTCACCTTCTTATTCTGTTATATTAGTTATGGAGTCACGCAATGACAGGCCAAAGAGTGAACCCCAGGTGTTGGACTGACGCTAATGTTAGATAAAGAATGACAAGGTGACAGCAGAGTGTCCTCCGCAAAGGAGTGACCTCCAGTTGGCAAGGAGACACAAACAGCACATCAAAGAGTGACTCCTGACCCCCCCCCAGCTGATAGGGTGACCCCTGGACCCCCCCCAGCCAATAGGGTGACTTCTTAAAAAAGTGACCCCTGGACCCCCTCATCTGCTAAGGTGACCCCAATAAATAATGACTCCTGACCCCCCCAGCTGATAGGGTGACCCCATCAAAGAGTGACCCCCCCCCTGGACCCCCCAGCTGCTAATGTGACCCCATCAAAGAGTGACCCCCCCAGGGGTCACTCTTTGATGGGGTCACATTAGCAGCTGGGGGGTCCAGGGGTCACTCTTTGATGGGGTCACCCTATCAGTATCAGGGGTCACTCTTTGATGGGGTCACCCTATCAGCTGGGGGGGGTCAAAGAGTGACCCCCCCTCACCCGTAGTTCTTCCCTTCTGTTTCTGTTCCGTCTTTGCGCCTGATGTTACTAAGCATGTCAGACTTCTTTCTGTTATCTTCTTGTTTTTCAGTTATTTGTCTCTTACTCACGTTGCGTTTTCATTTTGCCCCCCATGCTGCGGCTGTGGTGGTCTCAGGTTTATTTCAATGCTCTGTGGGTTTCTCAGTTTTAATTTGCTGATTTGGCTTTTGGATATTCTGCCCTCAGTTGTGAATTTGATTTTCACTTTTCACCTGGTGGTCTCGTTTTCTTTTGAGATGTTGCCCACCCAGGCCTACCAGAAGTGGCTGTCACAAACCCCCCCCCGCCCGTTTGCACCCGCCTGGCACGCATTTCTGCTCATCAAAGAAAACACACAGAGCAGTGGTGGCCATCACTGTGCTGTTTAATGTTAAAGTCCAATACAGGGGGCTTTGTCTTCTGGACACTCATGGGTTATGAAACTGAAGAAGCTTATGAACGTGTGGCCTCCACGTCTCCGGATTATTACAAGGACAAGGAAACGCCAAGGCAGGACAAGTGGAGCACAGCAGTGGGCGGCCGACTCCAGAAGTGTTGACGGGGGGCCGACTCACACTCCCGTTAACGAATGTTCTTCCGTCTCTCAAATTTGCTGCCCTCCTGGACACTGCGGCTCCCGTGTTCTTGCGTTTGCCTCCCGCCGGCCAGAGTGTGCAGACTGCTGTGGAGAGAAAGAGAAACGGCGTGAGGCGCCACAGAAAACGGCAGGAGACGTGGACATCGTCAAGGACCGCGGGCGGCGGCACAGACATGACACGAGGAAAGGCGAGTCGGAGTACATGGAGGTGACCAGGATGTCCTCATCGTTCACCAAACTCTGAGGTGGCACCCAAATGGAAGAAGCAAACTGAGAATGCCAATCAAAGACACACAACGCTCTGTTTGAGTGGGAGGGGACCGACCTTTAACCTTTGCTTTGTTAGTCACGGGTCACAACCTCCCAAAGGCCCGCCCCCTAACGCATCACGGCAGCAAAGCCACACGATTGGGCCGTTTGAGGAAAGAACAAAGTGGTTCTGGGAAAGAAGCGAATGATTTAAAAGAGAATTTAAAGTCAAAAACATCACATAAGGGATGAGAAAAAAAAAGAATTTCAAAATGGCGTAAATGATGTGAAACTGAAGCCCCTCGGACTGCAACACGACAGACCACCTGTATGTCTGCACACAGGTCCTTACTGACTCGTTTTAAAGTCATCACTCTGCACTCCTCAGTCAGGTCTCCTCTTCATCAGCTCTTTTCATCTTCCTCCTAACTCACCCCCTGCAGTCCTGCGATTGTCCTCGTCACCCTCCTCCGGACCCTCAAGTGCTGCTGTGTCCTTACGGAGACCAGAACTGCAGCCAGGACTCCAGCTGGAGCAGAACCTCCTCACGTCAAGGCGCTATATAATGGCTTCTACTCACAAGGTGGACAGACCACCCCCCCCCCCCGTTGTGTACTCAAGTCTCACATTTACTGACATTAAATGTCATTGTCCCCAAACCTGCCCACACCCGTCTGCTGCCCAAGCCCCTCTGTGATGAAGGGGACCTTTGAGTACTGACACGTGCCATTGGATCTGTGCTCAGCCCTCCAAAGACGTCTTCTAGCCGGCGTGAGCCCAGTCAGGTGGTCTTACCTGTGACGGCCCCCAGCTCATTCCTTTTACTGTTTGTCCTGTGGTTGGTCACAGGCAGTGACAGAGAAGGCGTCCCGCCAATGTCATAATCAGTCGAATTCTGAAACCTTTTGACCTTTTACCCGCTCGGCTCATGGTGGGCTAATCATGCCCGCCCCTTTGACCCCACAAGTGGGCCAGTTCAGTTAAGTCTTCTCCCACCCGTGTCACTGCGTCCCTTGAAGTGGCCCAATGCGCTCGTTGACCTCTCACTCCCCCGCACCAGTTGTAGGTCAGAGGGGATTTGATGGGCAGCGTCTTGTGCATCGCTTTGACTTGTGAGCGGTGCCAGGCTAAGTCCTTTAAGGGGGAGTGCGTCCCCCAGGCCTGTTAAGGTGGACGGGACGTCCTTGTGTGAGAACACCAAAGTGTCCATGCAAAGAAATGAAGTGACGTGTCTTACTGTTTTACGTCACCAGCGTGTCTTCTAATCCCAGTAGTCGTGAATGACAGGCCCGCTCCCTGGACTGAGCAGGAGCTTCGTGGCCGTCCCAAAGTCAAACAAAGCCCAGCAGTGCTCTGACCTACGAATGCAAAGCTGGCACGGCGCTAGGGGCTCAAATCCTGCTCTCTGCACACGTTTTAAGAATATCGGCACTGGACGTGCACGAGCCAACATCGGCCCACCGTCGGCTTTATTTCCACCGCTAGACTGACGCGTTTCTTTGCTGTGTTCATATTTTTGTTTTCGTTCCCTCAAAATCAGAAGTGATCTTTAACAATCGTGACGGTTTTACCAACTCCCGGGTGACATATTTGTGTCATTGTCCCACTGCACTTTTCATTCTCCTAAATTGTCACGTCTTGTGCAGTAGTCATGGAGCCGTAGAAGTGCACCGAGGCCGTGCCCCTCTGTAAAGGGCATGGAGCTGGGCACAGGGATTTGGCACCAGATGGCACAGGCCGTGACACTGCAAAGACTTCATAATTCAGGAAAAGCCATCAGAGCCCACCAAGGCGGGAGAGGAGCCTCTCATTCTTTGATTGTTTGGCCACCCAACCGTTCATATTACAAGAATAACAATTAAAATCAAATTTCAGCACCTGCCCTTCAGAACGGCCCACCGCCTGTTCAGGGCCCACCAACACTGGATGGGATACCACCTTCTGGATGAGGTGTAAAACTTGAGGTCCTAACAGCCTCCTGGCATCTTTCAGATCAAGTAGCGTGTATCCCGATGTCCTGGCTAAACTGGCCCTGGCTGTCGGGACCCTGCCACCTTAATCATCACCCCTTCACCACCTACTGCCAGTTTACGGATTGGCACGGAGACCACTTTGTGTGTAATGTTTGGAATTTCTGGTTTTGGTTATTGAGTTTTGAACTGCTTTTATTTATTTTTTGTGGTTCTGTGTTTCCTTCTATGTACGCTCTTTTTACTTATTTTATTATTTTTGTAAATGTATATATTCTCTTTGTAATAAATCTTCAGAATTTTTACAGTGTACTACATACTCCCATGTGGTGAGACCCATTGCCTGTTTTTGAGCAGGCCAGTGAGAGCTTCTGGTCGGTTTACTGTGGCTGTTGTTGAAGGACTTGCCCATTTCGCTATTGTGTGGCGCTACAAACCCAACACACACAGACTGGCACACAGAAAAGGCACAGCCATGTTCTTACCTGCTGGGGTGAGACAGGGGCTTCTCCTCGAGCAGGCTGTTCAGTCTGTAGTAGTCCAGGAAGGTGCGGGCCACATTTCGACCAAGCTTCATGTCTGTACAAGTGTAAAGGTCAGGAAACACAAACTGCGAGATCAGCATTGGCACACAGCAGCACGGTCCAGGGGACTGGAACAGGCCAGTCAAGGACCACTAATGTCCGCTTGGGATCAGCAAACATCTCTCTCTTATATAGTGCCTGTCTAGCATGTATATACTGCTATTTCATATCTATCTATTATATAGTGCCTTTCACATGTCTATTTAATCCTACCAACTACGCTATCCATTTATCTTATAGTGACTTTCACCTATTATATAGTGCCTTTTGATCTCTCTCTTATAAAGTGCCTTTCACATCTATCTATTTTTTTTTAACATTTTGTTGAATTTATTAAAAGCAAATAACATTCCATACAAGCAAGTCCAATTTTACCAAACTAAGTTCAAATCAAATCAACCCCCATATTTATCGATGTAATCCTGCCAACTATACCAAATCTGTTAGAGTATCTATCTATGGATTTAATCCTGCCAGTTGTTCTATCATATCTTTCATATCTATCTATCTATCTATCTATCTATCTATCTATCTATCTATCTATCTATCTATCTATCTATCTATCTATCTATCTATCTATCTATCATGTAATCCTGCCAACTACGCTATCTACCTACCTACCTACTTGTATGTCTGTCTGTCTGTTTTGTTTATTTTGCTGTTAATATTAATTCTTTCTTTTTGTATTTTATAATTTTTTACCATTAACTGTTTTCAGTCATTGCTTATTTATTTCTTTTGTCTTTTAATTCTGTTCATTCCATTTCTTCTCTTTCTGCTTGTTTTTTTGTCAAACCCAAGGGGGCGGGGCCACCTGACACTGCAGCTGATGATGCTGCTTGAGGTGTGGCCAATAGAAAGCTTTGATCCCATTTCCCAAGTATGATGCTGTGCCATTGTCTTTTCCTGCTTTTGTTCTTTGCCCCCCCCTGCCCATTTTGTGTTTCTCTCTCCATTTTTTTTCCTATCATTTTGTTCTTTGCGGTTTGTTTTTGGTTATTTCCCTTCATATTTTTAGTTCCTTTCCTGGCTGGAGTTCAGATTTATATTTTATGTCATCTTTCTTCATTGTTGTACGTATTAATCTTATTGATGTTTATTGATTGCAAAGCCGGTGTGGGGCTATGAGGAAGGACTCCAGGCAGCTGCACTCCTCTGCATGTTTATTAGACGTGAGAGCCTCGTCATTCATCTTTTTCTTCTCACTCCTGCAGTATTACGGATTTTGTCATTCTGGTGCCCCCGTTGACGTCTTAGGCCCTTTCACTCTTTCAGCAGTCGCTGACTGGTTGATCGTGAATTCGTTTTCCTCGCATTTGATCTCACATTTGAGTCTTTGTTGAGTTTTTCACGCTGCTCTTTAGGCACTAGTCACAGCTGACGCGCTCTCGCTCTTGACTGACACTCAGTAGTCGTTCCCTGTTTTCTAGAAATTCTCTACTCATCCGTCCACTCATCATCAGCAGGGATGTATCCCACCCGCAGGGGGTACAAGGCCAGAGCCAGATGGGGATGGCACCCCCCAGTCCACATGCAAACACAAACACACGACTTAGTGAGCACGTCAAGCAAAGCAAATGACTTTGGATTGTGGGACAAATGGGGGTCTCAGGAGGAAATCCATGTGGAGCGTCCAGAATAAAACCACAGCACAAAGAGTGAAGTGAAGTGCCAGTGCTGTGTGCCAGCCCACTGTGATGCCCTTGATGGTCACTTCAGTTTGTTGCTCTTTAGGTGCCAGTATGGCAGCTGCACACACAAGCACAATACACTCTGGTAAGTGGAATTTGGGTCCTGAAGATGAGGCCAGTAGCCACCCCATAGGTGTCCAGTCACCATGGCCAGTAGGGTCAGAGCCTGGGGGGCTTTAGAAGTTGTCCATTTCTCATGTTCTGTGTGTTGCATTTGAGTTTTCATGTGCATGAGAGGTCCACCGTGTAAAGGTTTCTAGTGCCCGGCCATGTCCTCCTCTTCCTCCTCAGACAGGGTGTCACCCGTTTATGTGCTCCCTCCTCATCGTCATTTGTTTCAAACCCTCCAGTCTCTTGGCATGTTCGGGGGTCTTAGTCTCAGACCTTCTTCATCCGTGTCATAGACCAGGTGCTGCCCCCCCCCCCCTCACCCCGTCACCCTTTAAATCTTTTCCAAGCACTCTTTGACATGAAAAGTAGCCCACCTCATCTCATCCAACACATCCATTTGCAGTAAATAATCCCACCCTGCAAATTTCAACAAAACAAAAGCAAATAAATATCTGAGGACAGACACGGGAGGTAAATGAGTGCACCCGTCACCCAGAACTGTCAGGCTTTGTGCTGACATGCGGCCCACCGACGTGGGGAATGCCAAGCAACGATGGCGCCAACTGCATTTACTTTTAGATTTACGCTTGCTTTTATTTCCACAAAGGATGAAGAGCGATAAATTCAGCGTGAAGATTCGCCTGCACATAAATTCAAAGGACAATGTGCTGAGGTGGTGGCCGACTGTGGCCTCGTGTCCCACTCTCGGGGGGCCAATTCATCCTTCACAAGTCTCACTGTCATGGTTTGTTACCCTCCTGCACTTGTGTGCCCACTGGGCACTGGCATAAGCTGGCAGGAACCCAACTTAGGCAATCAGGTACGAAAGCAGAAATGAAAGCTAAAAGGAAGGGGAGAGAGCAGGGTGGGAAACTGGCACCTCATGCCAACACTGAAGCGGGCAGTCATGAAGACGATGGAGAGGAATAGCGAGAGCCACTGAGGTGCTGACAAAAGAGGGCGAGAAGCACGGGGCGTCCCTGCTGTTTCCAGTGGCCTGACCATTTACAGGCCCCATTGTCTACCTTAGGACTTCACTGATGTGCCCCCCATAATGCTGCTGCTCTGCTGCTTGGCCTGGAGAAACAAAAGCAACAGCTGCTCTCGTACAACTCGCCCTGCTCCTGAGCAGCCCACCTCACCTCGTAATGGCTGTGCAGAGATTCTACTTGTGAGATTCTACTTGTGTGCTCCTCAGGTGACCCACCTGCACCACGTAGTCATTAGACAAAGAGGGGGCAACGGGGCTCTCACTCTACTGATGAGCCCCACCGGGGTCACATCACCTCCTAGTAGGACCACCAGAGAGAGAGGACTACTGAGCCGACCAGATGTGGGTGAGGACTCGTGTGGCCAAAAAGAAAGCACTGAATGAGCTGGACGCTTGTGCTGATAACCCATCAGGCTGTACTGGCAATGGGCTCGAGTGTATAATTAGTCTGATCTGGGGCCCCGCCCACAGCTTCTAATTTATATGTTATCTCATCTCTTATTTACATTTAATTGGAGTTCAGACTCCACCCACAGCCTCATATTTACATTTGAGTTGAAGCTCCACCCACAGTCTCTTATTTATATTTAATTTGAGTTGAGACTCCGCCCACACCCTATTATTTACATGTAATTTGAGACTCCGCCCACACCCTCTTATTTACATTTAATTTGAACTGAAGCTCCACCCACAATCTACACATTAGAATCTGAGTTGAGACTCCGCCCCAGCCTTTTGTTCATAATTAAACTGAAGCTCCGCCCACAGCCTCTACTCTAGATTCTGAGTTGAGATTCCGCCCCAGCCTTTTGTTCACAATTAATTTGAATTGAAGCTCCACCCACAATCTACACATTAGAATCTGAGTTGAGACTCCGCCCCAGCCTTTTGTTCATAATTAAACTGAAGCTCCGCCCACAGCCTCTACTCTAGAATCTGAGTTGAGACTCCGCCCCAGCCTTTTGTTCACAATTAATTTGAATTGAAGCTCCACCCACAGTCTACACATTAGAATCTGAGTTGAGACTCCGCCCCAGCCTTTTGTTCATAATTAAACTGAAGCTCCGCCCACAGCCTCTACTCTAGAATCTGAGTTGAGACTCCGCCCCAGCCTTTTGTTCATAATTAATCTGAGCTGCTCCTCTCCTCTTAGGCCTCTTTAATGTCACATTTGGACTTCATGCCCTGGCTCTCCGTTACGTTCACATACACCTGTGGTATCGGCCTGGCCCCCTCTTTACAGTTAACTGTGGCCGAGACCCTCCTCCTTTCTCCTGCATGTAATATTCCCACCCCGCTGTAAAACCGTCTCTGCTGATGCTGTCTAGGGAAGCCACAAGAGTTGGGTTTCAAGTCTCACACCTCAAGTCATTGTACGGACCTCAGCCTGTCATCAATGACTTGTGTTAACCATGGAAGATGTCCTGGGATGGACCTTACCATGAAAGGTGCTATATGATTAACAGACTAAGAGCACGGGAAGGCAGCCGAGAGAAATCAACAACTAAAGAGAAAAGAATCCAAATACAGCCATCTGTAATTAGCCTGCCACTCGAGCGCTGTCAGGCAGTGGCAGCAGGGTGGCACAGATGGTTAGCGGGGTAATGCGGCGTGACGCCCCTCACTAGGGCGAGGGCACACTGTCATTTTACTGACTGTCAAACAGTGGGGGGCGGCCCTTGAGGTGTGTGGAGATAAGGTTTTCTACCTGTCTATCTATTATGTAGTGCCTTTCGTCTATTTGTCTCATATATAGCGTGTCTGATGACTTTTTTATCTCTCTATGATATGATGTGGCTGTTCGTTTATCACATGCAATGCCTTTCCTGTCTGTCTGTCTGTCTGTCGGTGGACCCAACTGTCTATCATCCAGCAGGCCAGCCACACAGCCGACGTCATTTCTCCTCTCGTTGTTATTCAGCTTTTCAAAGAGGCCTTGGGGTCCCATTGGGGTCCCGTTGGGTTGCGTAACGATTACAAATGGGAGGAAACAAACGATGAGCGATGGTACTGTGCTGGACTTTGAGCTCACATTCGCTGGACAGGAAGGGAAAGACCAGGTGGGGACGGGACGACCTTCGGTGACCAGGGAGGGACTTGATCTCGGGGTCCCCGGTGCCAGGAGGCAGTATTGGGCTTTCTTGCAGGCTCCTCACAATGTGCTACTGTTATCTTCAAATGCCAGGCCTTGTGTGCCACCTTGTTTTAGACAGATGGCACTTTACTTGTCCCAAGGGGTAATTCCACTTTTTATTTTAGATACTATAAATATATATATAATATATAAAATGGCTGTGTCACATGAGATACCCACATGAAGAAAAGGGGCACATAAATGAAAGAAAACAAATCAGAATTAAAAAAGAAAAAAGAACAATTCCAACATTATACAAAAACGGGCAAACCTGTTAAACGTCTGCAAAAGACCCCTGGGCTGTGTAAACGCCTCACATTCTACACGACTAGAGATGGCACGCTGGGTGGGGGCTTCATGGGGTCCAACGTGATGGGACGCTTCCATCTGATAAGCCCTGTGTATGCAAATGCAGGGTCCCTCTCATTTGCATGTAGCTGTTGTTATGGTAACGACACGTCTACGAGGAAGTGTGTGTGAAATGGAAGAAACGGACCGGGAAACGATGGAGGGAGAAAATCCAGGGAGGAGTCGCCAGTCAAGGGGAGCGAGCGGCAAAACGAAACGCAAGCGAAAGTGCAAAGGCTCCCCGACCCTCAGAACGGGAGATGAAGAAACAGCACAGGAGCTCAGACGCCATGAAAGGTGCAAAGTAAACGGCGACACCAGAATGTGACGTCAGAGCGACGAGGCAAGAGTCCAAATGTAACTAAATGAGAACTCCAGAAAACCGAATCACAGAAATGAGACAACAACGCGACACCACAAGATGGTGACATCCAAATGACGTCACACATGGTGTCAACGTGTGGACATGTGACCAGCGATAAAGAGGAGGACAAAAACACCGAAAAATGGGGGCAAACTACACAATGACATGTGACACGTGACAGAAAACAGCACAGTCAGGGTAGCGGACCACCAAGGAGGAATGTGGAGTGACCAGGAGATGGAGGCGGAGTCAAAACCAGAAAACGAGCCGCACCTGTGAACAAAAGCACAATGAGAGACAAAATGGCGGAGAAACTGACAGGACGGAGGAGGAGGAGGAGAGCCAAGAGGATCGGAAACGAGATCACAACCGCGAGATCTCCCACCCGGCGCCAAACCCAAAATGAGAAGCCAGGCAGGAGTCCAAAGAAGAGAGAAGAGCCAATCACAAGATGGAGTGTCAAAAGAGTTTGGGAATCCGTAAACTCGGACTGCGAAATCCTCTCACTTTAAACGTTAGTGTTGGCTGTCCTAGCGATGGAAATAACCAAGATGGCAGCAAAAGTAAATCTGAATACGAATGGGAGAGTCCGAATCCTGAAATGAACGGTAAAGTGACACAGAAAACGCACGAATAACGAAACCAAAAGGACCTCAGAATGAGACTTGACCGGACCCCTTCTAAAGACGGCCATCGTGTCAGTAGCCAAAGGTCACAACCTCTGAGGGCACGCCCCCTGACAACGCAGGGAAGACAAAATGGCTGCAACCGCCAGGAATTCAAGATGGCAGCCACCCAAAAGTTAGAAACAAAAACAAAGAGAAGCAGTAAATCCAAAACACTGGCGTAATCTGGGGGCACAAAAAACTCCCAACTTGAGGGCTGATCTCTAAAAACGGTGAGAAAAAAATGAATAATTCAACAACAAGAGAAGAAAACAGCGGCAAACACAAAAGAACGGCAAACAAAATGGAGGCAACATGATGTCACTCATCTGAGGGAGAGCTGGACGTGCGTTTGGTTAAAAGTCGTGACCAACGACAAGTGCAGAGAAACACCAAAAAACGACACTCAACGCATCCAAAATGGCGTCACGATGACATCACAGGTCACACTGATGTGTGACAGCAACACAACACTGCTGGCAACAACAAGATGAGGGAAACAGAAGAAAATGGCAGCAAACACAAAATGACAGCAATCAAAAATGGTGCCATGATGGGCGGTCACACGTTGTGTCAATGTCCGCACATGTGACTTGTGTTACCAGTGGCAACAAGAGGAGAAAACCACCAGAAAATGACGGCAATGAAAATGGCAGCACGTTGTCGTCACTCATCTCTCGTTGTCACCAACATGAGGATCAAGCCACCACAAAAATGACAGTCAACGCGTCCAAAATGATGTCACAATGACGTCACAGGTCACATCGATGCCCAGACAGCAACACAACACCACTGTGAACAACAAGTTGAGGAAAATCACGAGGGCAGGCCATGAAGACATCCCAAGTACGAAATCCTGACAACGACGTCAATTGGCATACAGCGCCATCTTGACATTTTTAGACAAATCTGCCATCTGACAAAGTCAGGCGCCATCTCACATAGTGGTAGTGTGATGATGTCGGGACACGGGACGAGTAACGCAATGCAAAGAGAAGAAACAGGAGAAAATGGCGGCAAACGCAGAACAACAGCATCCAAGATGGCGCCCCGATGATGTGTGGACATGTGACAAAGTGACGTTACCATCAACAAACTGAGAAAACTCCCCAAAAATACAAATACAAACACCAACATACGACATGGTGGGCGTCACGATGACGTCACTCGCCTGTCTGGACGTGTGACTGAAAATGAAATGTCCAGAAAACTGGGATGAACACAAAACGATGGCATTCAAAATGGCGTCCCAATGATGTCACAGGTCACGTGAACAGCAACAAAACACCCCTAACTACAACGTGATGAGGACACCAGCATAAAATGGTGGAGAACACAAAATGCAGGGTTCCAAAATGGGTCCACGATGTGTCAACAAAAAAATAAAAACACAGTCACCAAGAAGAAGAAGAGAAAACCACCAAAGAATGGTGGGGAACACAAAGCAACAGCATCCACGATGGTGCCACTACAATGTCACACGTCTGTCAATGTCAGGACGTGTGACGTAAAACACAGCAGCTACCAACAGGATAAACAGAAAAAACAACGGCAGCAAACGCAAAACGATGGCCTTCAAAATGGTGTCACAAGTCACGTTAATGTTTGGACAGTAACAAAATACCGTTATCAACGACGACACGAGGATTAAAATGGTGAAGAACACAAATCAGCAGCGTCCTAAATGGCACCATAATGGCGTCAGCAAAATGTCCCCAAGAATGACGCTTATCAGAAGACCCTGTTAATGTCACCATGTCAGTGTTCCTCGATTCTTCGACCTGAAGCTTGGCCGGGCCTGCAGTGCCAGCTGCCATTTACATAGTAGTGGGGTGATGATGTCATAAGCCACGCCCACTTGCTGGCACATGACTGCCCCCATGCAAATAATGCAGGAAATGGAGGGGCAGAGGAAGAAACACAATTGTGGTGCAGTGATGTCACCGTCACTGACCTTAAAAATCAATAAACGTGAAGTAACAGGAATGGCAAAAGTGAAACTCGTGGGCACATTAATCGTTACACTTATTAAACTACCGGGTCGCCATCCTGGATTGTCATTTCGTATCGTGGGTATGTTTGGACTGGTGCAGCCATATTGTTTACAACTGCTACGTCCATTGCCACTCAAGTGACATCAGAGTCATGTGACACGTTATGTCTTCGTTCCCTGTGTCCAAGTGCCATGTTGGTGTTGTCATCGACCTCTCTGAGCTTCCCTTACCATTCAGAGAGTTGTGTCGTTGCTCGAGCTTCTCCATTCGGTGAGTTGGGTTTTCCAGGATTTTTGTTCCTTCTGTTCCCAGTGACTGACATTTTTTTTCATCAGTGACAGAACAAGAAGTGCCCACCCTACTCAATGCAATCGTGTACCTAACTGAGAACTGGCACACGCCAATGCCATTGGAGGACAACAGTAGATGCCAGGTGCCAAAGGCTCAATGGCTCCACCCTGATGCTGACTGAAGTAATGGAGCCTTCAGCCTTGGAGCCTCCACAGGTGCCGGTCAGGACTTCACCTCCGGGATTCCTGCTCCTCCACTGCCGGAGTTCACCCGAGGGCCGCTCCCCAGTTTCACCTGCACTGTCCTCTGGTTGAAAGCATGGACAGGCACCACTGAACTCCAGTGCCGCCCCATGCCAACCAGATGAAAATGGGCCAGAGTTCATGTGAACCCATATAATGAAAAAATAGGAAGAATCTGGAGGCGAGAAAACGTCGGAAATGGGACGGAAAAATCCAAATGCGGCGCTGCGGCCGAACACACCGAGGACATTTAGAGAAAGTCCACATGTGCAGAACAACCAGCGGGGAGTCTTTAGTCAGGAGAGATAAAGACAAAGATGTGGGTTTTAACCTTCAGAGATCCCCGACCTGTCACATCTTGACACCCCAAACAGAAAACGGTACACACACACACACACACACACACACACACACACACACACACACACACACACACACTCACACATACACTCACACTCACACACACACACACACACTCACACACACACACACACACACACTCACACACACACACACACACACACACACTCACACACACACTCACACACACACACACTCACACACACACACACACACACACACACACACACACACACACACACACACACACACACACACACACTCACACACACACTCACACTCACTCGATGAGGATTTAGTTAACACCAAAACGCCGACGGCTGACACTTTCGTTCATTTGTTTCCCCTCTCGTCCCATCGCGCCTCTGCTGAGCTGCAATATTTATGGCTTAATGATCGGCGTCTTCTGTTGTGTTAGTTAAGGAGTCGGAGACGCTGAAGGTTAAGGAGCGCCGAGGGAGACGCGATCTGCACACCGCTAGCGGACACGAGCGGGCACCCTCTGGGCATCTGAGGACACACAGTGACAACGGCGGAGAGCGCCTTTATCCACTGCATGTCTATAATATAGCGCCTTTAGATGACATTTGTCTATTAGATGGCACCTTTCATTGACATCTCTTATATAGTGCCTTTAATCTGTCTATCGTATGTACCCATCTACCTGTCCAGCACAGAGTGCTTGTTGCTTAGCCATCTCTGTCGTCGTCACCCCTTCCCTGCCTTTCTCTACTCAGGCTGTCAGCCCCTCCATCCTCTCCTCCATTGCTCAGCTCAGTCCATCTTTTTTTCTCCATCCCCGTTTCTCTCCTCTGTTTGTCCATTCTTGTCTCTCACCATCCATTTGTCCTTCCATGTCCGCTTTGTAGTGACGTCAGACCTCAGTGCCACGGGGTGACCACCCTGGACAGAATACCAGCTGTCAGTTCCCACTGATTATGATTTCTTCTCCTTCTTATTTGATGTCACCTTCTCTTTCATGACTTTCTTTGTGTCCCTTAGCGGGTTACATTGGGCCAAGCGGTGCAATGACAGACACTCAGGGATTCCTCATCATCCAGCTTTGATTTTGCGCCAACTCATTTAGCTGATAAAAGGCACCATATGAGGAAGATCCAGTGTATGCGGTAAGCCCACCCTCAACGCTGCACCACTTCAGGTCTTCTTTTAATTATTAAAATGAATAAAAAGCCCCTCCATGTAACTCGGGAATTGAGGGCATTTGCTGCTTCTTAAAGGCAGTCCAAGCTATGCCAGCCTGCAGCCCGCTGGCAGCACATGTCCTCAGCAGTGTGTTTGACAAAGTGTGTGTCTTATTAATAAAAATAATTAACTGTGAAAAGGTTAGGATTGGAGCAGACCGCTTACATTTGTGGAGGTGCGGCACCTTGACAAGGCCCGAGATTTATGAGCGACGCGTGCAACGCAAAGGTCACCGATTGTAATTTTCTCAGGCCGCAGAACAAACAGCGCAGGCAGAGAAGGAGACGCCGGCGCCTCCTCGGACCTCCCTAACCTCAATTTCTTGGTGACAAGAACAGCCGGGTGCCTCGTGTGCTTCTAACTGACATTTTGCAGCCAAAGCTCACATATGGTGTTAATGTGACCGGCTCCCCAGACCCCCTCCTGTCACCGCCTCTTTCAGGAGGAAAACGACGGGCTTACAGAAGTCTTCCAGTTGTGAAGTTCACACTTTTTATCTACACTTCAGATGGCAGAGTGGCACATCACTGAGTTTGGCTATAAGCTGCAAAATCACCCAACAGGGTCACACTACATCCAGCGGCGCCCCCTATTGGACAACAAAGACACCACCAGCCAACCAATGTAGAAAGTCATTTCAGGCAGTGAGGCCCCCTAGTGGTGCACTCACACAAGTGCTCAGAGGGTCAACCTTTTAGCCCTGACACCTTTTTTCCAACTGCTTCTAGAAAGCTTTCATATAATGTGGAATAACATTTACTGTGAAAGGCACTATATAAAATATAAAACAATGGTGCCATGTAAGATAAAGACTTTAAGTTGTTCTTCATTTATGCTGCAACAAAGCCTACAGATAGCAACTGGTTGGCAATAAGGTAGTATGGCGCCCCCTAGTGGCAAAGGCATAAAATGGCATCGCTTACAATTTGATCCCCTTGTCACCGACTCTGTCACATCATAATGCACACGTGATGCCATAAACGTTCTTCTCTCCACCAGAGTGTATGTAGAGCCATTTCATATCCACATCACCTCACACAGAGGCAAGTCACCAGCCACGCAGCCTCTTTTGGCCAGCTTTTGGACTCATTTCTTCCATTCAAGTACGTCCATTTTCATGGAAATTAAAGTCAAGCTTTAAGGACAGCAATTGGATTGTCGCCAAGTGTAGCTGTGTGCCTCTGTAAAACAAAGAGACTGCTTACGAAGAATCTTTAGGGCTGAGCATCACGACGCAAGACACTGCATCAGAAAAAAGCCCCATATTGAGACCAGCAGGGAGACACACTGAAAATATCAGATGGAAAGAGAGACAGGTCAATGGATACGGGGATAGATATACAAAGAAAGAAAGAAAGAAAGAAGTCACAGCAAAGATGGGACTCCGATTTTGAAGTCTCACCTGTGCATCCAGGACCTACTGTGCCTAATCCAGATCAATAACAGGGGATATTATTTTTATTATTATCATCATGGGTGCCATATGGCCTAACATCACATGAGCTTTATTAATCGCGTAAGCCCACTTCAGTCCTGTCACCGCTTAATCTCCATTTGCTTTTAAACTTCAGCTCCTTCAGTCGTTCCTCTTTGGTTGCTGTCCGTGGTGCTGAAGTTGGTCTCCTCGCGTTCTTTCTCCGGGTGCTCTCCATCGTGCTGAATTAGCGTAGCGGCTCTGCTGTTCACTTTCTCTAGCACTGCCGTGTCTTGTGTCTGTAATATGCTGACCAAAACTAAACACAGCTCTCCAGATGAGGCCTCGCTATGGCGCTATATGACCCCAGCTTGACTTGTCTTCTACACATCAGACGCACTATATAGCCTGACATCCTATGAGCTTCAGTTCACTTCAGTCCTGTCACTTCTTGTTCTAAAACTTCAGCTCCTTCAGTATTTCCTCACTCGCCTCTGTCCATGGTCCTGAAGTTGGACCACACTAAGTCTTTCCTCCTCGGTCACTCTCCATGGTCCTGAATTAGATATTACTTTTATTGTCATGATTCATCTGTTGTCTGCGCCACAGCCAGGACGCTGGAGTATTATTATTATTATTATTATCAGTAGTAATATTCACTCATCAGTTATCTATGCTGCTTCATTCAATTCAGTGTCACGACCCCTGGAAAGGGGTCTCTCTCTGAACTGCCTTTTCTGAGGTTTCTTCCTTTTTTTCCCTACAAGGTTTTTTTGGGAGTTTTTCCTTGTCTTCTTAGAGAGTCAAGGCTGGGGGGCTGTCAAGAGGCAGGGCCTGTTAAAGCCCATTGCGGCATTTCTTGTGTGATTTTGGGCTATACAAAAAAATAAATTGTATTGTATTGTAATTGTATTATTACTATTCTACAATTTTAAAGTATTTGTTATTATTATTATTATTAGAATAACTTGGATGAGAATAGGCCATTCAGCCAAACAGTACGATTTGCTTCATTTTTTCCAAAGTAACATCCAGTGGAATTCTGAGGGTCCCCCACAGTCTTACCGTCCACCACACTACCTGCTTACTTATTCCATGTGTCTGTGGTTCCCTTTGTGGGAAGAGAAAGTTTCCAAGAGTTCCCTACAAATCTTTTTCTTAACTCATTTTAAAGTAATGCCTGGGATGTTCCCCTCGAATTCCCTTCATGATTTTAAACCCCTCAGTCGTGTCACTTTTTAATCTCCATGTCTTTCAAAGGCTCAGCCCCTTCTGCCATCGATTTCTGTCTGCGCTTGTGAAGTTGCTCCACCTGCACCTCGAGTGACATCAGTGTGACCCACAAAGTGTGAAGAGGAAATCCTACCTGGGCAGTCCTGGCAGAGAACACAGAGCCTCGTCTACCAACAGGTGGCACTCTGAGCAGCACCCTTTCCTGCAGCCCGAGTGGGTGGCACTGTGTAGCAGCTGGCATAATCCAGTTGTGTTTTAAGAACTGAGTGCCCCGATGCCTCTCCCCTCAGTCCCATGGCTGCTGGTTTTCACTCCTTTTCATATTCTATGTGCCAGCCTGCTCCTGATTTACATTTTCTCAAAGTCAGATTTTAAGGACAGGAGGGCCCACAAAATGCTTCAGCACTCTAATTTCTGAAAATGTTACAGCAGCAATTTAAGGTGGGCACAAACAAGGCCAATTGAACCATTAAAAGATGAGGAAAGGAGAACAGGATGAGTGGGCCCAAGCTGCCACAATAACAAATCTCCGTCTGAACAAGGTGTTCAGTGTTGGTGGTAACCAAAAAAATTGCAGGGAGTGTAAACCATCAACCACTAGGGGGCAGCCCAGACTGAGCCTGACTTCTGACACTCAACATGACTTCTTCCCAGCCCCCTCCATCCCCCTAAGTGCCCCCTCGTGGCTCGCTTTTCAAAGAGAACGCCAAGGATACAAGTCTCCTCCGTGTAGGGGATGGGCACGCTGCTGCCAGCTGCCAGGTAGCTGTAGAAGGAGACCTCCAGGGTGTAACAGTAGGAGGTGTCATCCAGGAGACCCCCAAGAAAGCGGCGTCCTGTTCCGGCTTTCACCACATCTCGATTGAAAGACGTGTTTGACTGAGGAGAAGAGAGAAAAGGAAAACCAAACATGACACCCAAGGCAAAAGAAAAATGGAACAGGAAGGTGCGGGTTTGCCTCTGCACTGGCATGGATTGACAGGGAGTGCTGTGGACTCAGCGGTGCCACAGTCTGTATGGGTCTCTGTGTCCTCCCTGTGGCACTGTGCAGCACCTCACAGTGACACCAGACACATCAAAAAGTGTCTCTAAAACAGTCACACAAGAGTGAATGAGTGTGCCTATGCTATGGACTGGCACCCCATCCTATGTCAGTTTGTGTTTTGTCATCTCATATTGCCAGGGTGGGCCTCCACATCCCTCTAAGGCCGTCCAGAAAATGACTGACTGACTGAACGAATGAACAAATGAATAATGAAAGCCTCCACCATCTCTCAAATCGTCCAGTTTAAAGGATGCACTTCCTTGCATCTGGCGCCGCCCAGCCTGCTATCATACAACTATTTAGCCCCGCCCAGCTTGCTATATTCAAATATTTAGCCCCGCCCAGCCTGCTATATTCAAATATTTAGCCCCGCCCAGCCTGCTATATTCAAATATTTAGCCCCGCCCAGCCTGCTATCATTCAAATATTTATCCCCGCCCAGCCTACTATCATACAAATATTTAGCCACGCCCAGCCTGCTATATTTAAATATTTAGCCCCGCCCCGCCATCTATCATTCAAATATTTAGCCCCGCCCAGCCGGCTATCATTCAAATATTTAGCCCCGCCCAGCCTACTATCATTCAAATATTTATCCCCGCCCAGCCCATTATATTCAAATATTTAGCCCCACCCAGCCTACTATCATACAAATATTTAGTCCTGCCCCACCTGCTACATTCAAATATTTAGCGCCACCCAGCCTGCTATCATTCAAATATTTAGCGCCGCCCAGCCCATTATATTCAAATATTTAGCCCCACCCAGCCTACTATCATTCAAATCTTTAGCCCCGCCCAGCCTCCTATATTCAAATATTTAGCCCCACCCCATCTGCTATATTCAAATATTTAGCCCCGCCCAGCCTGCTATCATTCAAATATTTAGCCCCGCCCAGCCTGCTGTCATTCAAATATTTAGCCCCACCCAGCCTGCTATCATTCAAATATTTAGCCCCGCCCAGCCTGCTATCATACAAATATTTAGCCCCGCCCAGCTTGCTATCATTCAAATATTTAGCCCCGCCCAGCCTGCTCATTCAGATATTTAGCCCCGCCCAGCCTGCTATCATTCAAATATTTAGCCCCGCCCAGCCTGCTGTATTTCAAATATTTAGCCCCACCCAGCCTGCTATCATTCAAATATTTAGCCCCGCCCAGCCTGCTATCATACAAATATTTAGCCCCGCCCAGCTTGCTATCATTCAAATATTTAGCCCCGCCCAGCCTGCTCATTCAGATATTTAGCCCCACTCAGCCTGCTATATTCAAATATTTAGCCCCGCCCAGCCTACTATCATTCAAATATTTAGCCCCGCCCAGCCTACTATCATTCAAATATTTATCCCCGCCCAGCCTACTATCATACAAATATTTAGCCCCGCCCAGCCTGCTATATTCAAATATTTAGCCCCGTCCAGCCTACTATCATTCAAATATTTAGCCCCGCCCAGCCTACTATCATACAAATATTTAGCCACGCCCAGCCTGCTATATTTAAATATTTAGCCCCGCCCAGCCGGCTATCATTCAAATATTTAGCCCCGCCCAGCCAGCTATCATTCAAATATTTAGCCCCGCCCAGCCTACTATCATTCAAATATTTATCCCCGCCCAGCCCATTATATTCAAATATTTAGCCCCACCCAGCCTACTATCATACAAATATTTAGTCCTGCCCCACCTGCTACATTCAAATATTTAGCGCCACCCAGCCTGCTATCATTCAAATATTTATCCCCGCCCAGCCCATTATATTCAAATATTTAGCCCCACCCAGCCTACTATCATTCAAATCTTTAGCCCCGCCCAGCCTCCTATATTCAAATATTTAGCCCCACCCCATCTGCTATATTCAAATATTTAGCCCCGCCCAGCCTGCTATCATTCAAATATTTAGCCCCGCCCAGCTTGCTATCATTCAAATATTTAGCCCCGCCCAGCCTGCTCATTCAGATATTTAGCCCCGCCCAGCCTGCTATCATTCAAATATTTAGCCCCGCCCAGCCTGCTGTATTTCAAATATTTAGCCCCACCCTACTTGCTGCCACTCAAACATCATTGTTTGTTTGATTGTTTATCTTTGTTTCCACTTACCACCATTTGTAAAGCACTTTGAATTATAATCTGTATTGGAAGGCACTATATAAATAAATGTTTTTATTTAGACCCACCCAGCCTGCTGCTACCCAAGGCCTTGAGCTCCACCCAGCCTGCTGCCAATAATGTATATAGTCCCACCAGTATACTGCCACTAAAAGTATGTAGCTGTGCCAAGACTGACACCCCTTCAGCGTCTGGCCACACCCATATTGCCGCCACTCAAACATCTTTGCATGCCTAACCTACTGTTATTCAAACCATCTAGCCCCGCCCAGACTGCTGCCACTCAAGGCATCGAGACACACCCACCCATCTACTAGTCAAGTCACCTAGTCACACCTAGCCAGCTTCTGTTCAGGGTATCTAGCTCTACTCAAGCATCTAGCCACGCCCAACCTGCTGCCATTCAAAGTATCTAGCCTAAAACCAGCATGCTGCTACTCAGGATATGTAGTTCTGCCCAGCTGGTCACCCCTTAAGCACCTGGCCCCGCCACCCATGTCATGTCATGTCACCCATCCATGTCACACCTAGCCTGATACCAGCCATTCAAGGTATCTAGTCCTACCACATCTACCTGCCACTCAAGCATCTAGCCACGCCCTATCTGCTGCCACTCAAGCACCTGGCCCGCCCAGCCTGTGACGCGCTCTCTGCTCTCAGTAATCTCTCTGCCCTGTCACATGATAACATGTTTTTAAGATTTATTTTCAGGACCCCCCCCATATGAGGGTTTTGTTGGGGGGCGGGGCATGTGAGGGGTCTCATCACTTTCGACAGACCCTGAAGTGAAGCTGTGGACTGGGCGGCGCTCACCGGTTCCACCGCTTCTCGTTTCTGTTGACTGCTCTAATGCGGGTTTGTCTTCTACATGCCAAGAAGGAGAAAATCAAGAGGCACCTAACGGCTCCGGAAGGACGATATTAAAGAGTAGTTTGCCGGCTGCTTGCTCAGATATTTCATGTAAACAACTTAAACCAATTTTGTATGGTGAGGCGGGCGCTCGCGCTTACCAAGCGTACCAGTGAAATGTCAAGGTCCTTTTAAGGAGACATTAATAACAGGCAGTGCGGCCATCTGCTGTGCTCTAGTGAAGCAGAGAGCAGCCAGCGAGCACCAAACGCATTACACAAAGTGATCGGGCTCGGCGGCCACCCCAAAAATCATTCAATAATCCGAAATACGACGCGCAGGACGGGGGCTCATCCGTCACGGCTGACCGGCGTGCGCAGACCAAACGTGAATTTCTGACGGCTGGCCTTTTGCCTCGTGCCGAGGTGCGGCCCCCTGAGGTCAAGTGGTCATCCTGACGAGCCTCGGCTTTAGAGTCTTTGAAATAAATGTCATTTTTCCTTGTCATCGCCAGCGGTTTCCTCAGCCCTGCAGATGTCACTTGCATTTAAACATCACGGTGGAGATGTGCCAGGTGGCTTTGGGCATCTTCAGATGATAAACGATTCAGGGGGTGACTGAAAAAACGTGGAAAACAATCCCATCATTTTAAGGGGAGATGGGCCTGGTGGGCATCGTTTATGTGAGAAGTGGAAGGGTCAGGGATGGCGCAGTTCCCAGTATCACCACGCGGTGGCGCCCTGCTCTAAATCCAAAATGGCCTCGGCCTACGGTGTACGTTAACCATCTCCAGCTGGGCTACCGTGTGCCACATCTCACCCTGGACCCTCACAGTGACTGAGGTGGGCACCTCTCGTCTTTCCTACGCTCCCCATTTTTCTCTCATTTAATGATTTCCACCTTGGTTTTTTGCACCTCTCCTTGAACCCGAGGCTACTGGCTGTCTGCAGTGACCAGCTGGCCTTCCTGAATCAGCCCAATGGTGCTTCTCAGCTCTTGGCCCCTAATGATGGACTAAACTGCTAATTATTGCCCAAAATGTGCCCACTCCGATGGTGTGACGTCGGGTCCTGCCAACCTCTTCTAAACTCGAATGTCTGCCAAGGTGTGGAACACGCCACCAATCCCCCCCGGTCTCAAGAAGGGGGAGGGGCAAGCCACGCCGTCCCGTCTCCTGCCCACCCCGACGGCCATCAAGCAGACTTTTATGAAAGTTTCACACGTCTTATCGGCTCCCAGCAGATTGTTGGAGAAGTTGAACGCAAGTCGAGTTTGTTTTTTCATGCATTTTACATTTCTGCAGCCCCCACAATTAAAATTGCAGGAATAATTAAGACGTTGCCCCACATTAGAGAGAAGCCATTATGAAGACAAAGCCTCCCTGCCAGACGATAAGGACTCGCCGGTGGCGGGGGTGGTGACAGGGACAGAGTGGCTAATTAGAACAAAATGAGAAATAAAGGAAAAGAAAATCAAGAAAGCGTCTTGATCCCGGGATGCGCATTAAAACGGCCGTCTGCGCAGTTTCACGCTTCTGCCAGACGCCAATTTAACAACATGGAGGCCAGGAGCGATTGTCTCGTCTGGTGCCAGGCCTCTCGTCTAAACAGCCTGCTTTGCTGAATGTGTTTCAGTTACATTGCTACCACCTTTATAGCGCCTTGCACGGTGGAGGAGTGGCAGTGTGATGGCAAAAGACGAGATGACTGATGCATGGATGAGTAGCTGAGGGAGGGCAGCGGAGGTCTGAGTGCCACCTCACCACCTGATGTCATCTGTGATGGCCATGGGAGGACCACCCAGCCATCTGGACCCTCCAGGCTCTGCCTGTGGCTCATGAGAGTCGCGCAGGCCAGTCAGTCAGGAAATGGAAGTGGCCGGTGATGGACTTGCAGCCCCTTCTGGGTTTGCTCCTGCCTTATGACCCACTTTGTCAGGGTGGGCTACCCCAGCCCCACAAGTGGATGAATGGATGGATGGATGGAAAGAAGTGTTTACCACCAATTTAATGGATGCAAATGGCAGACCCGATGTGTGTGTCCTGTCTAAGTGTGGGTGTGGGCACATGAGATACATATAGGGGGGCACTTGAGACCCTCTGCCATTTTGGGCTGTTCTCCAGTGGCCACAGCCCTGTTGCCTGTAAACAATCGTGATTGGTCACTAAACACGTGACTGGGGAGGACACAACATGTGATGTAATCGTACAGCAGGTATAACACATGGTGGCACAGAACAGATCTGCCACCAATCTGTGGTGTCACTGCCTCTAACTAGGGGCCGGAGTGCCAGTCACTTCAAGGACTTTTGTCCTCCAGGCTTTCAGACTGGGTGGATTTCACTGGGGTAGTCGCTGTGCAAAGTGTTTCTCACGTTCAAGATGTCACAAGATGTCATCATTATTTCGATATCAATTCACAGAGAAGCAGCACACTTACCAGAGAGAAGTCCGGGGCGTTGTGGCACAGCAGACGGGGAAACACGGCCTGCCTCTGGACCCGCTCCTCCTCCTCGAAGATGTTGCCATACATGAAGCCATTCATCATGGTGGAGTGGGCGTGCACGTCGATGTAGAAGTCCAGGCTGACCCTCTGTGGGGACGAGAGCAACAGACCCTCAGCTAAATGGGAATCCACCAGACAACATGTGTTTTACTGTGGCAGGGTCCTCTTTAAAATGTGGACCTCACCCAGATAGCACTGTCAGGGCCACCTGCTGCTGCAGTTCAAGATGGCCTCGTGGATACCAGAGGACCGGAACAGACAGGAGAGACACATGTCTAATATGTCCACAATGATAAAGAAAGTACAATAATCATATTAATACAACCTGGGGAATAATCAGGGCGCCCGGCTTAGACTACCAGATGGCTCTGTCTTGGTCTGAAAATGGCTGCCGATTTACGTGACCTTCTCCTCCATGGATGGCAAATGGCAGACAAATTGAGCTTATTTGTTACCTCGGTGGGTACCTTAGTGCAGCGACCATGATGTGCCATCTCCACCAGTGGGATAAGCCGACTCCGTACCTCATACCAGTCCTATTGAGCCACAACTCAGCCCACCAGTCCCACTGACCGACATTCTCATCCAGGCTGTCCTCCTGCAGGGGGCGTCACAAATCCTACCTGTCCCTTCAAGTGCAGGCAATAGTGGCCTGTCATCGCAGCCCACCTGTATTCCCCCAGGCTAGCCGACTGGTCACTTTCTGAGATTTTATTGTTACTACTTTTAACTCGTAGTAAACTTTAAAGTATTAAATTGTTAATTCCATATTTTTATCATAATATTATTACAGCAAGCTAATCAGTGTTTGATTGATCTATTTAATATGGTGTCTTTACAGCCTATCTACCTCTCTATCTATCTATCATATAGTGCCTTCTATCTGTCTGTCTATCTATCTATCATATAGTGCCTTTCTCTCTGTCTTTCCATCAATCATGCAGTGCCCCCCATATGTACTGAGTGTGTCTTCCAGAGCTGACCTTTGGCCCACGTTATTCACCAATGACCACTTAGTGACGGAGTGACCGAGGTGTCCTGCCATGTAGGTTCATCACGCTTAGTGGGATTCAATTCTGGCGTCAGGTTGCTGCCCCTTTTCAGCCAGCTGATGGTCCATTATTTGTGCAGGGGGGATGATCACAGGCATTTTGCCCCAAGCCCACCATCAGGCCCCCACGCGTTTCTCCCTCTCTCGGATACTTCTTGATTTTAACCCCTTACGTGCCACAGCCCTTTGTCGATGTGTGAGCTAATGAGTGCGGTGACAGTGGAGACTTTGGGCTCCATCTCCCTTCTCCATCCGCGAGTCCACAGATAACTAAACCCCCAAATGTCCGCTGGTGGACGGTGCTGGCCGCGCTGATCCCAGCCACATTTGTTTCCAAGCACCGAGGAGGCTTTGCTGACTGACAGCGCTGATCGTTTTCTACACTCCAGCATTTTCTGCGACGCACTTAAGTGGGTGTCAGAATTGTCCAAATTGAAGCTAAAATGGTGCATGATATTCATTTCCGCCTTCTCCTGCCTGTATTTTCGAGCACCGGCTTCCATCAGGCTGTCACAGCAGACAATTTGACTGCCACTTTCTCAATAGCCATTAATTTTTCTTCCTTTTGGATCCACAAGAAGTTAATTTCTTGTTGCTAAGCAATGCAATCAATGCTTCCCAAACTCGTGAACTTAATAGGAGGTGCGGGCAGGAGGGCATCGCGCGCCATCTTGACAGGAAACTTCAATCTCATTTCACCGTGTACGGCTGGACGTGTGCCAGTCCTGTGACCTCGGGGCGATCGTCCTGCTCTGCTCTCGGGGCGTCTGAAGATCTGAACTCCGGGGTGGGGGTCTTCCCACCTTCATCATCTATCAGCCTTAGCCGGCCAGGGCCATCAGAACTGTGGGTTACCTGGTAATGTCAGCTTCATGTGGCAGGCAGGTATGGATGTGGCCCTAAAGTGTCCTTGTCACCAAGGTTAGACTCTCTCTCTCTCTCTCTCTTTCTAAGAGTGTTTGTACTTTTATTCTAATTTAGTAAAGTTTATGCCAGTTCCATTTCTCAGAGGGGACTTCTGTAAAAGTCACATCAAGTGGCTTTATTGTCACATCACCCGTACAACACATTGCAGCATATGGTGGTACAAAATGAAGTAACGCCAAGACCACCAGGGTGCAACATTAACATAAACACAGGACAAGTGCAACACAAGCAGCAAACTATACTATAAAACAAATGAAAGGTAATACATGAAAAGAAAGAGTAATAAATAAGTAATAAACAGAGCATTATTAACAAAGGAGCGGATCTGTGGGCCGGTTCAGGGTCCAGACCACCAAACTCGAGCAGACCCTGACCTTCGGCCAGATGACATTAGGACAAAGAGACCCTATGTGTGTGTCAGTGGTCTCAACGCTTCATAAAGAGGGGTCCCAGTGATCTTCTCTGCTGTAGGCACAATCCGAGACACTGCAGGACCCCGTCAATGGTGCCCCAGGATAATGTGGTGAGAATGGCAGGATGGGGGGGATTGGGGGCAGGCCTGCCTTCCTCAGCCATTAAAGGGGTTGCTGCTGCCCCTCCTCGTTAATGGAGGTGGTGTGAACTGACCAGTAGGGTCAGCCGCCAGGCACACACCACGGGACCCTCGATGTGCACTGGAGTGTGGACAGCATGGGCCTTCCCGAAGTGAACAGTTGTCTCCGTCGTCGTGTCCACGTTAAGAGACGGACTGTTGCACTGGCACCAAACCAGCCGCTGTCACGTCTCCATTCTGTAAGTTGACTGACCCCCCATTGCTGATGAGGCCCACCAGTGTTGTGTTGTCAGCCATCTTCATGGCGGTGTCAGAGCTGCATGCAGCAATACACTTTGGGAGTCAGCGGGGTAAACAGAAGTGATGAGGCTGGTGTTACTGCCCGTAGGTGGCACTAACTGAAATTCCAAAGCAAGACCTGACAGGCCAGATAGCCTGGGGGAATACAGGTGGGCCGAGATGAATGGCCGTTAACAGGCCGGCAGCTGGACTGGCAGTTGAAGGTTTTGCATCCATCTTCTTCTGCGCAGTTTCACAAGGTTACCGTGAAGTGGACAG
The DNA here is from genome assembly GCF_900747795.2 of Erpetoichthys calabaricus. Lineage (NCBI taxonomy): Eukaryota > Metazoa > Chordata > Cladistia > Polypteriformes > Polypteridae > Erpetoichthys > Erpetoichthys calabaricus. The sequence continues at coordinate 169,782,101 of NC_041403.2, read as the reverse complement.
GATAGGAGGAGTTGATGAGTCGGTGGAATGGCAGCTGAGTGACACATGGAGCAGGAGAGTCAGTGCGCACTAGCACAGTCCAGTGGTCCGAGGGGCACATCCAGGATGCCAGACTAACGTAAAGAGAGGGTGTCAGAGAAACTCCCTCGGCTGCCATATTCTGCTGCTCCATTCAAAGGCAATGCAGGAGTAAAACCAGTTGGCATACTAAGACCGAGAGCCAGCTGGTCATCTAAGCAAGATGAACGGCTTGTGGTCCACTGCCACACACGAGCGACTGGGAAGCAGCTAGAAGAGGGTCTTTATAATAGCAGTACCACGCCAGAGCAGGGGGTGGCGAGCTGCACTGACTTTCTCTCGCAATCCTCAGCGGGCCGTCCACGGGAAATTCTGTTTGGGTCCATCGATGACGTCACTTCCTGTCCCGGCGTTATTGATGACGTCACTTCCTGTCCCGGCCTTTAAAGCCGCCATATTCGCACACTCAAATCAGTTCATGAACACGAGCGCAGATGTCCTTATATTGTCATGGATAACCTGAGTCACGGCAAACAGAGGAGATGTTTAACGCCGAGCCGTGGTGTCCTTCCAATTAGGAAGACCGAGGTGCTGAGGTCTGAATAAAGAGGGGGGGGCGGCCCGTGGAGAAGCAAGCACGTGATGAAGAGCTTGCTGGCCTTTCTCAACGTTCTCGACTTCTCACACTTGCCTGTTTAATGAAATGATTTCCCTGACTTTAAAGAACATGAAGCCAATGATCTGCACGGCACTTTGGCGTCACAGAGTCCTTATGCCCCCTTGTCACGGTCCGAGGTCTCATGTTGTATTCCCCTCAGCCAAGGCCTGTGGTGACCCACGACTGCTTCACTCGGGTCGCCCGCTCCACTTCAATGTGACTGACGGCCTCACAGGTTTAGGATGGAAACTGCTGCACCACTGGGGTCCGAGAAGCAGAAGAGAACCCACATGCTTTTCTTCTTTCTGGCCTGCTGAATGATCTAAAAGGGCAACTTTCCAAATCTTGGGGTGTCTTAGGGCACTGCCATATAAGACGACCATCTCCTGCTCAACCAGCACCCTGCATAAATCTGAAACCAGACCTTTACTTTTGGTCGTAGATGTGATGACAACTAACAATCCATTGAGGCAAAGAGATGAGCGACCTGTGACCTGTGCCACCCCACCTCATGGCACTGCCAGGGTGGAGAACACACAGTAGGTTGTGCTTGCACAGGATTGGTTCATAAGAGACGGCATCCTGTTAGTCCAAGGAGCACAAGGAGTAAACTGCATGCCAGCAGCCCAGCTGCCTGTCTCTCCGCCCATCCATCCCACCCGGAGACCACCCTGGGCCAAATATCAATCAGCTTAGAAGTGCAAGACGAGAACGAGAAAGCCAGCTGATTGTCTAGGCACAATGCCAGGTTGTGTGGGGTGAGTGCCACACCAGCTTCACACACTTTTAAAGTAAACTGAAATCGGCATACAGCCATGTGAAAAAGTAAGTGCACCCCATGAAACGTGAGCATATCAAGATTTGAACTTTATTTGAAAACTGTCTCTCCAGATGAAGGTGATGAAATAAAACACCCGGCTTCAATAATTGATTCAACAGATGCCAAGGAGGAGCCCTGGCTTAGAGGTAACACATGGGGTGCATTTACTTTTTCACAGGACTGCCAATGTGACTCTCAACGACTCAAAGTTCGGAGCCCTCTGGATTTGGGCTGCCTGGCGCTTAAATGAAACGGTCGGTGGTCTGACCCCAGAGTGGACACGAGCGTCACTGGAGAGACCCTGAAGGCAGCAGCTGGCACCGGGCACGCAAGTCCAAGTGTGACGTTTAGGACCGTTTGATAATACGGGGCACAGGGTGACCCCTTTACGATGAACCTGGGCACGCGTGCAATGCTGTGTGGCTCCTCCCTCCCCTCGGCTCGGCTTATCCGCGTCGTGCCCGCGCCCCCCCCCCCACTCCCGCTCCTCATTAGCCATTCCACACAGCTCCTTTGCTCCTGAGGGTTATAAACAGAGGGGAGCCGAGCCCAGGAAGACAGCGCTTGAAATTCTGCTCACAGCCAAAGCAATTTCCTGGCGAGCGGAGTGCTGTCAGCCGCGCTGATGCCTGCTTGTGAAATATAGATACTGGGAGTGGGCCATCGGCAGCTGGTGTCAGCCTGATGGATGACGCCTGAAAGGAAGCAAAGCGCCTGCCGTTAAGGCTGCTCCATCAGCCACTTGAAGGAGATTCAAGGGTCTAATAGAAGGAGAAAGCTCTCTAATCGCCTGCACTGTGCCGATAACAGAGAGAGCAAAGGGAATCGGGCTGCCGTTGGCTCTTTGCCGCTCTCGCCTCGCCCAAGCCCAGGGCCCGTGCCAGTGTTTAGTGGTTAGCCATCACAATGAAAGACTGTAAAGCCAGAGACCTTGCTCTGTCTCCCTTTTGCCACCCGGACTCAAATGACATCCTCACTTTGATGCCACTGCCTCCGACTGCTAAAGCCTAAAGCCGTCGGACTCTTGGGTGACATGCCAGCCATCACAGAGAGTCACAGAGGGCCTAGATGGCGGACTGGGATGACAGTTCTGTTGCGACTTTTGGATATTTAGTCCCCTTTGACGTTTTTCTTTAGCTTGTCATCATTTTCAGTCATTTCTCATTTCTGTGCCCACAAGCATTTTGGATTTGGACTGCTTGACTTGTTCAGCAGTTGCCATCATGCCATTCGCTTTTCTCATGGGCACTGCCATGACACTAGGAAGTTGCATCATATGATGTCATCAGCTGCCGTGAGGGGCCAGGCAGTCACATTTATTTGTCAGGATGGGGTTGCTGGAAAGGCCAACTCCACAATTTCCAAGTGAGCTGAGCTCAGGAAAGACAATAAAGCAAAAATAAAATAAATGTGAGTCCTCCGAAACAGAATCAAAAACCAGGCCAGGCTCTCCACCAGTCTGCCCAGATAAGGCTCACTCTCAGGCAGCCTGACTGCTGAGGCAAATGGGAGGCTTCGGGCCTGTCTGGGTCTCAACATGGAGAAGGGGCTTCTGAAGTTCAGAATTCACATGACAGCCTCAAAATACGTCTAAGCAGAGGGAGAACTGTGGAAACACGGGCTTTATAGAGACAAGTACAGTAAGATCTGTAGAAAAGATATTTATAAAAAAGGAAAATATAAGAGGGTGGCACAGTGGCGCAGTGGGTAGTGCTGCTGCCTCGCAGTTAGGAGACCCATCTGGGTTCGCTTCCCGGGTCCTCCCTGCATGGAGTTTGCATGTTCTCTCCGTGTCTGCGTGGGTTTCCTCCCACCAAAGACATGCAGGTTAGGTGCATTGGTGAGAATTGTCCCGTGTGTGTGCCTGGTGTGTGTGTGCCCTGCAGTGAGCTGGCACCCTGCCCAGAGTTTGCTTCCTGCCTTGCGCCCTGTGTTGGCTGGGATTGGCTCCAGCAGACCCCCGTGACCCTGTAGTAAGGATATAGCGGGTTGGATGATGGATGGAAAATATAAGAAGAGACTGAGAAGAGTAAAAGGAGCCACCAAAGGGCCATCCTAAGCAACGCAACCAGGAAGAAAACATCAAAAATTACAACACTGACAAAAAGCCCCCCAGAGCACAATCAAATGAACCGCACAGGACAGGAATGGGGGGTTGGGGGGTGATGAACAGGGTGCTGCCACCTCTTGGGGATCAGGAAACTTAATGACATTTAAGAGGACAGTAAATCACAGTCATGAGTCGAATACAAAGACACAGCGCCAACCCAAAGCGTCTCTTCATATACGGCTGGAACAGTCAGGTGGCCCCGCCTCCCCGGGCTCCATAATTAGATTTAAAATAATAACAAGAACCTGAATTAACGTGCAGTCAGCAGGAAGACCGCGGCTGAAGCTTAATATGGACAAGCAGGAAGTGCACGACCCTCGTACCTTTGACCGGGTGATGTCATGTGCCACGTACTTCCAGCTGAGCTTACGTAGCAACGCCATAGAAACAATAAACAAATGGACACAAAATGGCGGCGCTCTTGAGAAAACAACATGAACCTATAAATGAGCCGCTTAGTAAACCGCAAACTAAGAACAACTGCTGTGTTATTAACAGGAATAATGGAAACAAAATGTCTGCGTCGTGGATGGGAACAACGGTCGCAGTTTGTGGTCTCGTCGTAAACGACTGGCGCGTCGTGAGAATTTCTGCCTTTTCTTTTTGACTTTTGCTGGACCCTCATTTGGGTTTCATCAGTATGTTCCCTTCCTGGTCCCCTCTGACCTGTGACGTAACGGGGGTCTTGTATGAGTTTGCTGAATTTAATCACAGATGGAGCTTCGGGTGGGATGGCCCTCAGGTGCTGAGCCAACTGCCCTTTAATGGACGTCACTCCTCGTTCCTCTGCTCCATGTTCGACTTGTTTGTGCTTTTTATTTTGGGGGTCTTTTGATTATTCAGATTATAGTGAATAATGTGAGCAGGAGATTAACAAAGGCAGAGAGAGCTGACAACAGGCGGAGGTCACAATGAGTTAGGCCAGCAAGATAACAAGCCAATTGAAGGAGTCAAAATGCTGAGCAAGCAAACAAACCAAAAAGAAAATCCAAAAGCTGAGAAAACCCAAAGATTTGTCATTAAAAAAAATCACAAAACTAGGAACACCTGAGGCTCTGCTGCCATGCGTACAAGTTGGCAGTGATGATGTCACAAGGTCAGGGTCACATGTCCAAAAAAAAAAAAAACAGTTGATCAACTCACAACAAAGATGGCCGCCAACAAAAAAAAACGACCTCACCAAAATGGCGGCGGCACAACAAAAACCAGAAGCAAGTGCAGCCAAACCCAAAGATCCAAAATAATTTAAATTTCCAGCCATTGGCCTTTGTTATTAATTTTTGAATTTTGGACTGGGTGTTGGTTTCCTTGTTTGTTTGCCCTTTGCATTTAGGAGATTTTTATTTCTGCCCCTTAATTAGTTTTCTTTACTTAGCATTATTGTTGTAAGAGAATCTTTTGTTTGGCCGTATTGTTCTTTAACTACGCCACACGGTGGAGACATTTTGCTCGTTGATTAGTACACACGACACTAATGACAGTTTAATCTACAGAGCTCAGACACTAGAGGGCGACACACCTGCAAGCTGTAATGAAGCTGCAGCACAAAAGGGGCGAGCAGACCACCAAAGACCACCGGCCAGACCAGGCCTTCACTGGGTCTGACACTAAAACAGATCTCACCCCAGGCAGCCTGACCCCAGACTCAAAAGGCAGACTTCAAAATGGGGCTCAGGACTAATAAGCTAAAAAGAATTGAAATGTCCTTGAAGGGAGAAGGCAACTGTCAGCCTCTGGCTTGAAATGACGGGAGTTCAGACACCAGACGGTGAAGAAGTCAGGAATTCCATCCACGTGTTGCATGTTAATTAGCATACCGGACTGTCTACAGGGGGCAATGGGGACCCTACAGACTATAATGGCCCAATACTGAACTACTTTTTTAAATTTGTTGAGTTCTTTATGTGGAAGTTCATCACAACAATTCCTTTTATTTTTGTACTAATTGTACACGCATATAGAAACTTTAAAATTAGTGTTTAGTATTTATTAGGCCGTTTTGGGCCACCAGAGGGCACACTGTGTGGTAGGTTCATAGAAATGTGCTGGCTGTGACTTCTGTTTCCCCACACTTGTCACACTTGGTCACTGCTGTCCTCAGTGTCCACAGCCTGGCTGCTCAGGGATGCGTTATGCTTGAGCAGCTGTTTGTTCATTACTCTTTGGGCACTTGCTTCTTATTCACATGCATCCCTTGCCAACTGTAAATCTTTTAAACATCTGGAGCAGATCAATATAGTAATCCCTTTAATTAGGTGTCACTTGAATTATTTAGTGCAACTTCACCCTAAGTACAATTCTTTTGATAAAAAAATGGCCCAGTCGGCAGGATTTGAGAACTCCTGTGGAAAACGGAGGATCCACCCGGTCATCGACAACACGCCCTGCCGAATTCAATGAGAGCGACTTGAGAAATCCTGACAAGTGGCTTGTTTGCGTCTTGAGTGTTTAGGTCCTTCTGTTTGTGTTTATTCACCTGAGGTGATGCATAAGGGTCTCCATTGGGTCCTTAAAATAATAGCAGCACGGAAATGGTTTCTTTAGATGTAAATTAAAAATAAAAATAAAATACTTAATTGGGGTTAAACCAGCTGATGAACATGTCCTTCTATGACATGTAGGACTCAAATTGATATGTGCATAGAGCTACTTGGAATAAAGACCAGAGAGGACAACCAAAAAACTGATCTCCACAGTTATGATGAAAATCATCTGGACATGGCTTGTTTTCTGAAGGGCGCTCATGGGGACCACCAGCCTGCATTGGGAACCACAGCCTAAGCTTTTGACATCTGAGGTGAGCCTAGACGTAGGCATGTTTAAAACAGAGATGTGAAAGGCACTATATACCATAAATATGTAATTATATATCATAGATAGCGTAGTTGGCAGGATTACATGATAGATAGATAGATAGATAGATAGATAGATAGATAGATAGATAGATAGATAGATAGATAGATAGATAGATAGATAGCGTAGTTGGCAGGATTACATGATAGATAGATAGATAGATAGATAGATAGATAGATAGATAGATAGATAGATAGATAGATAGATAGATAGATAGATAGATAGATAGATAGATAGATAGCGTAGTTGGCAGGATTACATGATAGATAGATAGATAGATAGATAGATAGATAGATAGATAGATAGATAGATAGATAGATAGATAGATAGCGTAGTTGGCAGGATTACATGATAGATAGATAGATAGATAGATAGATAGATAGATAGATAGATAGATAGATAGATAGATAGATAGAAATTGGCATGATTACATGATAGATAGATAGATAGATAGATAGATAGATAGATAGATAGATAGATAGATAGATAGATAGATAGATAGATAGATAGATAGATAGATAGAAATTGGCATGATTACATGATAGATAGATAGATAGATAGATAGATAGATAGATAGATAGATAGATAGATAGATAGATAGATAGATAGATAGATAGATAGATAGATAGATAGCGTAGTTGGCAGGATTACATGATAGATAGATAGATAGATAGATAGATAGATAGATAGATAGATAGATAGATAGATAGATAGATAGCGTAGTTGGCAGGATTACATGATAGATAGATAGATAGATAGATAGATAGATAGATAGATAGATAGATAGATAGATAGATAGATAGATAGATAGATAGATAGATAGATAGAAATTGGCATGATTACATGATAGATAGATAGATAGATAGATAGATAGATAGATAGATAGATAGATAGATAGATAGATAGATAGATAGATAGATAGATAGATAGATAGATAGAAATTGGCATGATTACATGATAGATAGATAGATAGATAGATAGATAGATAGATAGATAGATAGATAGATAGATAGATAGATAGATAGATAGATAGCGTAGTTGGCAGGATTACATGATAGATAGATAGATAGATAGATAGACAGATAGATAGATAGATAGATAGATAGATAGATAGATAGATAGATAGATAGATAGATAGATAGATAGCGTAGTTGGCAGGATTACATGATAGATAGATAGATAGATAGATAGATAGATAGATAGATAGATAGATAGATAGATAGATAGATAGATAGATAGATAGATAGATAGATAGATAGATAGCGTAGTTGGCAGGATTACATGATAGATAGATAGATAGATAGATAGATAGATAGATAGATAGATAGATAGATAGATAGATAGAAATTGGCATGATTACATGATAGATAGATAGATAGATAGATAGATAGATAGATAGATAGATAGATAGATAGATAGATAGATAGATAGATAGATAGATAGAAATTGGCATGATTACATGATAGATAGATAGATAGATAGATAGATAGATAGATAGATAGATAGATAGATAGATAGATAGATAGATAGATAGATAGATAGATAGATAGATAGCGTAGTTGGCAGGATTACATGATAGATAGATAGATAGATAGATAGATAGATAGATAGATAGATAGATAGATAGATAGATAGATAGATAGATAGATAGCGTAGTTGGCAGGATTACATGATAGATAGATAGATAGATAGATAGATAGATAGATAGATAGATAGATAGATAGATAGATAGATAGATAGAAATTGGCATGATTACATGATAGATAGATAGATAGATAGATAGATAGATAGATAGATAGATAGATAGATAGATAGATAGATAGATAGATAGATAGATAGAAATTGGCATGATTACATGATAGATAGATAGATAGATAGATAGATAGATAGATAGATAGATAGATAGATAGATAGATAGATAGATAGCGTAGTTGGCAGGATTACATGATAGATAGATAGATAGATAGATAGATAGATAGATAGATAGATAGATAGATAGATAGATAGATAGATAGATAGATAGATAGATAGATAGCGTAGTTGGCAGGATTACATGATAGATAGATAGATAGATAGATAGATAGATAGATAGATAGATAGATAGATAGATAGATAGATAGCGTAGTTGGCAGGATTACATGATAGATAGATAGATAGATAGATAGATAGATAGATAGATAGATAGATAGATAGATAGATAGATAGATAGATAGCGTAGTTGGCAGGATTACATGATAGATAGATAGATAGATAGATAGATAGATAGATAGATAGATAGATAGATAGATAGATAGATAGCGTAGTTGGCAGGATTACATGATAGATAGATAGATAGATAGATAGATAGATAGATAGATAGATAGATAGATAGATAGATAGATAGATAGATAGATAGATAGATAGATAGATAGCGTAGTTGGCAGGATTACATGATAGATAGATAGATAGATAGATAGATAGATAGATAGATAGATAGATAGATAGATAGATAGATAGATAGATAGATAGATAGATAGATAGATCCATCCAGTTTGCGGACCCCCGCGCCCCACACGGCCCCTCAGAGTGACGCTGGCTGCCTCATCGCTCACTGCCTCCTGGCCGCACAGCTCGTGTTTCAGCAGACATCCTCTAACAGACAGCCGACTGAATCATTTATAAGTGCTGTCACATCAGTGAACGTGTTAAAGTAAATCAGGATGAATACAGAAGGAGCCCACTTAACAACACAAGGAGGTACAGCTGAGAGTGAGAGGTGGAGAGACAGGAAAGGCGCCATAAAAGATAAGCAGATTGATAGGAAAGGCACTTTGAGCAACTGGAGACAAAGAGGAGATGAAATGTAAATGTTTAAAGTTATGAAGAGGAATGAATAGCGTGGCAGATGGTGGCCATTTTAGGGCCCTTCAAACCTCCAGCTGATCTTATTTTGGAGGTAAGTAGGAGTTTGTGGGGGTGAATCGTCAGCACAGTTTTTACGCACCGGCCATAAACCATCATAAGAGCAGATACGGTGACATAACAAAGAGTGCGCACTGCGCGTCGAGACAAACACTTGCAGACATATCCATATCCATATACTGTATTACAGGTTTTGTATCATTTTTAACGTCTGCTATGATGTTCCCTGGGTGACGTGTGACGCCTCAAGCCCCGGATGTCTTTTATGCAGACAGGACTTTTCTTTTCCGCCCTGTTACGTATACAGCTGTATGTACAGCACATGCACAGGTGTGTATGGACGTGCGTATGACTCTGTATTTAAGTTTGTGCCTTTTGGTATTTTGCTCCTGTAACCTGCAAACAGGAACTTCACTCTACTGTGTAAATGTGACAGGATACTTGACTTGAGTCGTCAATCAAAGGCGCTATATGACAGATAAAGACAGATATAAAAGGCACTATATAGCTAACAGACTGATAACGTCGTCCTCACCCACCAGCTCTGAGCGGTGGCTCAACATGTCGCGTTGTTACCAAGTCCACTTCAATGCCCGATGTCTTGATCCCGGGTCCTCAGGACATTGTGATCCGCCTCGCTCTGCTCTCGTCAGTCCAGCTCTGCTTTGCTTCTTTTTGCCTCCTCCATCGTCCATCGCCCGTCCCTCCGCTGCCCGCACCTCCTTATGCGGCCATTCTCACTCCCTTCTTCAGGTCTCCTTTATTCATTTCTTATGTTTTGTCCTTTGTCATTTCTCGCTTGTCACACCCGGGTGGCTGTTGAAGGACATCCTCAGGGCTCTGCTAAGGTAAGCAGGTCCACCCCACACTGAGAGAGGGTGCGGTCACTGATGACCTCTGACCACGCCCCTCTCCCGATCAAAGGCCCCACCCCTTATATGGACACCCAATGGCCAGTGATGGACGCTCACTTAGGGACCCGACTCAGAAGGAGCCAAACTGTGACATCTGTTAAGATTTCGCTTTATTTCATTCACTCTTTTAAAGGGGGGCTGCCAGGCTGGTACCCCAGTCCTTGAACCCTTGTCCCCTTTGATTTATGACACACGTTACTGTCGCATGCTTGTCCCCGATCAGCAGTCACCGTCTCGACGCTCCTCTGGTGTGATTTCTGATTGCCCTTCTTGATGACTTGACACCACGTCTCACCGTTTTAGCGGCTCATTGACGTTCGTGCTAACGACTGCTCCAGATATTTCTAATTGTTTAGAATACGTGATGAACATTTGGATCGACTGCTCAACGCTTAACCGCTTGTGCTCAGCCATCTTAACATGTCGATTGATGGGACATTAAAAATCACTAAGGTCGCGGGCTCAAAGGCCACCGCTGGGTGACGTCTTCCTTTCAGCACTTGAGAGCTAAAGAGGTGTCCAGTCAGAAAGGCGCCATATTGACGGGAACTTGGAGTGTTAATTGGGCTTTAAAAGGATGAGAATGGCAAACAAGTGTCAGGGGACATTTGTGACATGTCTGACTCTTCAGAATGTATTTAGGAGGACATAAAAAATGAATAAGGAGGACAGTAAAGAAGGACCTTTGGAACTGATTAATCGTTCCTTATGAATAATTAGATGAAGGCAATCCTCCCGGTCCCTTTAAGGTTGTGCTTTAAATTATTCTGTTTCAATGATCGTCATATTTCTCTGCCTAGTGTATGCATTAAATATTTAGAATTAATTAAGTGATTAAAAAATAATGCAGGTGGATGTGGGGCTGCAGGTTCGCCCAGAGCCACTAGGGAGCAGCACCACAAGGTGACTCACCAGCTCGCATTATGATGTGGCAGGTGGGGGACTCCTCTTGAACCTTGAAAGGCTTCGGCCCCATCGGGCCCCCTGAACGCAGGACACAAAGCCTCAGGTGGACCTTGGAAAGCCCTGCTTTATGTATGCCATGGACTTTTGAAGTTGTTGCCTGTGGTTTCATTTTTTCAGGGAATCTTCAAATACCTCCCTGAACCTTAGAGGTCCATAAGTCATCCTGGAGACACGCTGGGAGAAGAAGCCTGGTTCTTTAAAGTGGATCCTGAGGCCAAAGAGCAGGGCATGAAAAGGAGCCCAACCGGTGAAGGCTGCCACCAAGGTGAGCTCTGACGTTTTCTTCATGGCCGCCATAGCAGTGGCCACATCGGGTCATCAGCTGTCTACACTTTTGGCTGAAGCTGAACGTCCGGTTTCTTCACCACAGCAAAGCTCCTGCGCATCGAGCCTCCCAGACCATCGTCTTCATTGGCGTCCCATCCCTGCTCATCTGAGCGGACCCCCCTTGTGATTCAGTGCCAACATGCGTGGATGATAAAGAACATGTGATCAACGCAGCGACATTGAAAGAAGAGGATCTTCAGGGGGGTGTTTGGAAAAACGGAGGTACAGATTGTGGGGTGAAGTACAGAACAGCAAGAGTACTGGTAGTAGATCTGAGTTATCTAGCGCCGCCTTTCCAACGCTGAATCGAGGAAAGAAAAAGAACTGGGGGCTATCGGCGTCACTTCACTTAAAGCAAATCCCCTCGCAGGACCCCGTGTCCATTGTCCACGTCACACACATTTCACCCCCTGACGGCAGATGGGGTCACACGGCCAATCAACGAGGACGAGCCAACTGGGGGGCCATAACTGCTTGGCCTTTCAGAATGACCCTCGGTCTTTAGACAAATCTGTTCACACTCAGCTACTCGAGCCGATTCAGTGGCGGGCGTTCACTTCTCCAGCTTGAACCCGCTGCTCACTCTGGCACACCCGGCACAAGACGCGGCTTTTTCCTCTCCTGCCTCAGGAATGAATTTCGGGGGGCCGAGCCAGCAAGTGAATCGGAGGGTCTGGGCCTGTGAGCTTCAAACAGACGTCAGCATTGATGCCATATGGGGGCTGGGGGCGGAGCCAGCGCCGACTCACCAATCAGCACTCTTTTTTGTGCGTCCCCCTGCTCTGAGGTACGTCTATGAATCAAGTGGGCTCAGAATGTTGTGTCTTCTTATTGCTCTTTATTTGTTGTTAAAGTCACTCGCGTTACGCTCTGCTTACCTCACGCCATCCAAAAGTGAACGCGTAAAACCTGCGCTGCGTCTCGTGTTTTGCTTTTTCTTGTTCTCTCATTTATCGTCTCCTTTGTCTCGCTGACTTTAGCTTTACACTTCAGTTCTCACATCGCCTGCTTTGTTTGGTTTGGTTCTTTTAATTTTAGGTCAGTTTTCTGTTTACGATTTGGTCTTCCAGTCCTTTATTAAAATTCACTTTTTTTTCTGACAAATCCTCAGCGAGACCTTCTTGAATCACGACTTCCCGTTTGAATGTCTGATTTTGTGTTTTGTTTAATAAACGGTGAGCGTAACTTCCTGGATGTGACCCCGCATTCCTTGACTACGCTTCATTTCCTGGTCCTCTCCTGGCATAACAGCACCATGGCAAGCGTAATGCCCAGGGCTGGTGCCGGCTGGCATATGACGCTCAGTGCTCCGTGTCGGGAGGATCAACAGACAAAATGAAGTCACTCAATTGAGCCGTTAATTAAAAGTCAAAAATCTGAACGGCAAACAAAACAGAGCATCGGAAAGGCACTATATATAAATAACATTCATTATTATTACAGAAGTGCCCCCCAACACTGGAAAGGCGCTATATATAAATAACATTCATTATTATTACAGAAGTTCCCCCCAATGCTGGAAAGGCGCTATATATAAAAAACATTCATTATTATTAAAGAAGTGCCCCCCAATGCTGGAAAGGCGCTATATATAAAAAACATTCATTATTATTAAAGAAGTGCCCCCCAATGCTGGAAAGGCGCTATATATAAATAACATTCATTATTATTACAGAAGTTCCCCCCAACGCTGGAAAGGCGCTATATATAAATAACATTCATTATTATTAAAGAAGTGCCCCCCAATGCTGGAAAGGCACTATATATAAATAACATTCATTATTATTAAAGAAGTGCCCCCCAATGCTGGAAAGGCACTATATATAAATAACATTCATTATTATTAAAGAAGTGCCCCCCAATGCTGGAAAGGCACTATATATAAATAACATTCATTATTATTAAAGAAGTGCCCCCCAATGCTGGAAAGGCGCTATATATAAATAACATTCATTATTATTACAGAAGTGCCCCCCAACACTGGAAAGGCGCTATATATAAATAACATTCATTATTATTACAGAAGTTCCCCCCAATGCTGGAAAGGCACTATATATAAATAACATTCATTATTATTAAAGAAGTGCCCCCCCAATGCTGGAAAGGCGCTATGTATAAAAAACATTCATTATTATTAAAGAAGTGCCCCCCAATGCTGGAAAGGTGCTATATATAAATAACATTCATTATTATTACAGAAGTTCCCCCCAATGCTGGAAAGGTGCTATATATAAATAACATTCATTATTATTAAAGAAGTGCCCCCCAACGCTGGAAAGGCACTATATATAAATAACATTCATTATTATTAAAGAAGTGCCCCCAATGCTGGAAAGGCGCTATATATAAATAACATTCATTATTATTAAAGAAGTGCCCCTCAACGCTGGAAAGGCGCTATATATAAATAACATTCATTATTATTAAAGAAGTGCCCCCCAACGCTGGAAAGGCGCTATATATAAATAACATTCATTATTATTAAAGAAGTGCCCCCCAACGCTGCGTTTATGCAGTTCTCCGATGATCTGCGACTGACCTCAGTGTCGTCACGGCTCATTACAGGTGGCACTAGGGGGCCCGCTCACCCAGGCCAGCTCTTTGTTTTTGGGGTCACACGAGATCACTATGGTGAAGCCCCTGATCTTTTTGTCTGTCATATTTCATTCTGTGTGAAAGCTGAAGAGAGAAGGCCGACCACCCCACACACTTTGACTGGAGATTTTATTTGGCAGATTGACGATCGTGAGACTTCAAGGCGGAATACTTTTTGATCTTTTTTTAATCTGAGTAACCCAAGAACAACAAGAAGACCCCGATCTTAATGACGCACCACGCAGGACTGCAGCGGCAACAGCCAAACTGTCGGAGCCCCAAAAACAAAATGACGTCACAGAACAAACACAAACATCTTTCAGTTTGCTTAAAACAAACCCTAGAAGGGAAGAAGCAGCAGATTGAAACCCTTTTGGGTCAAAACCCCCCAAGCGCCCCTTTGAGTTTTCACAGATTCTCACTGCAGTCTCCCTTCAAACTACGTCTGTGGTTTAAAGGGCCACATAAGACAAGATGTTCAGTTCTGTCAGCCGTGGAACTCCATCAATTATAGAAAGGCGCTATATGACAGAATAAAATATCAAGAGTCTCAGTGCAGGAGCTCTCTAGGAACTCGGAAAGGCGCTATATAAAATAAGATCTCACATCCCTCTACATCAGTTACGGAAAGGCGCTATATAAAATCACAACACTGGCACACCATCCACACAACATGCTGCAGCAGATGGTGGCACCAAATAACATCCTCAGGTCCGCGGTGCAACATAAAGACGGGACAAGCGCCCGACAGGGAAAGACGTCAATGATACAGAAAATAATGAGTAACAGGTAAGGGAGTAGAGAGAAACAAACAAACAAACAAACAAACAAACAAACAATTATAATAAAAAGCCATGGCAGTACCCGGAGTAGCAAATGCACTGCATGCAGACGGCTAGGCACAGACCAGAGGGCAGGGGGGCAGCACCAGTTTCAGAGTTCCGGACCACCCAGGGGTAGAGCGGACCCTCGCACAACCAGTTTGGATGCTATGGAAACTGGGGACACAGAGACCATAGGAGGGGTGGCAGTGGTGGCGGCCCCTCACAATGCCACTGGCTTTATAAAGACGTCTTCAGTGTTCAGAGACCCTGCAGTTCCCCCAGCAGACACTCCGCCTCAGAGCTCATCTGGTATTTAAAATAAGAAGGTTTGCGGTTTGTGCTGCTGTGGGGGTCTCTCATCCTGTTTCTGTCCCACTCTTATGCCTTACAAGCACATGTGGAAGTCGCTTTGGATAAAAGTGCGATGTATGCAGCTCTACAGTAGCCAGGACAGATAAGGAGATCTGAAGCCACAAATCCCTTTCGAGGGTGAATTACACCTGAAAGGCGCTATAGAAGCTAAAGAGCTGCTGGTGGGATTTGGTTGTTTGTTCCCTCGCGACGCCCTGAAGACCCCCGACCTGCGTTAAGCAGGTTCAATGACGACACGGCGCTCCCTTCCTTTGGTATGCCATCATCTTTTATAATGATGCCCCCTGGTGGTCTGCTTTACTGATCACAGGCCACATGGAGCCCCCAGACAGGCCACAGGTGGGGGGTGGGCGGGGGCATCAGCTCTAAATATGAGCAGAATGAGGAATGGAGAGCCGAGTGCCAAAGGCCGCCTCATTACCCAGGACAGCGGCAAACTGCGGCGTGTCACAATACAATTCGGTAATAACTGCAGGACCGCGAGGGCCGATATTCATCTCCCCCGCCTGACAACACCTAATACATTTGTTTCAGTTTGGAAATTAATTTTCTAATATTAAAAAGGTCAAAAATGAACTATGGCAATACGGGCTTTTGTCATCTTTAACAAATTATCCAAAATGGCACTGTCAGATCGGAGGGGATACGCGTCCTGTGATGAATGTTCAGAGTAATCAGCCAATCAAAACGAATTCCTCTCTGCCTTTGATGAATGACGCCGAGTGGCGCCGTTTTGGGCCGGCGGGGGGCTTCGTTTGTTTCCTTCTCGCTCCACTTTCGTGTGACTCTCTCTGTCCTGTTCTTTTGTCTGCCTGCCTGCATGTGTGACAAGGGTGCAAGGCTCGGGACGGTCAGTGCAACGTCACACTTGGACTGCAGGGGGCGCCAGTGCACTGTCACCTTTTACTCCTGCAGCCAATGAAGGTCACCGCAGGGGGCCATTTGTGACGCCGCCCAGATGGCATATCGACACATTCAAATACTCTAAACCCCGGCGTTCCGACGGTGCCCACTTAGCAGACCCCTGACAGATCGTCTAGTCTTGGCGAGAGGTGACCCCTGTGTGGCCCCGGCGCCAAGGCGCAGATGGCAGCAGCTTTGACTTGTGACAACCATGCGTGCCGCCTTTCCAGTGATCTGTCATGCCAGCCCTGGGGAGGTGTGGGGGGGGAGCTGGGGGGGACGGTGAGACATCTTCTGTCTGTCAAGTGAGAGCACACAGCTGAGAGCCGCGAGCGACGACTGACAGGCGGCAGCTGTGAGGATGCCCCACGGCCCGCTGGGCCCGCGTGCCCCCGCGAAGGAGCTCTGCGTCAGTTCATAAGCGATGACAAGGGACGAGCCACCGCCACCGCCAGGAATACTAACTGAGCTTGATTTTAATTGAATTATTACTCACTTTGCTGAGAATAGCCTGTCGTAGTCCTCTTACGAAACCCAAAGGGACACCAGCGGCTGTTGTGGGACCCCTGCTTCTGTCAGACATGCCAATCCCCGGCCCCCCGTACCAGGTCACCCCACCCCATAGCAAGATAGAAGTTACCAAAACAAACAGGAGAGGGCGCTGCAAGTCAGAGGGAAAAAAATCATTTTGTAAGGACGGCGGGAGGTTAGAGCGGACCACTCACAACATCTGCCAATGCGACGCCAGCCAGATGGGGGCGTTGTGCTCTGCTTTAGACCACCCATGATATTCAGGCCTTGGAGGGGCCCTGGGGAGTGCAGTGTGTCTTACCTGAGCAGCATCAGGACTAGGACAAGAACAAGACCTGGTTGGGATGGCCACTCTTCTCCAAACAGAGAGCATGCTGGGAATCGAGCCTGGGACCTTGGAACTGTCAGACGGCAGCACTGACTGCGCTTAGTGACAGCCCCTCATAGTCAGGGTGGACTGCCTCCCTCCCGGTGAGTCGAGAAATCACAGAGGAGATGATGGATGCACAATTTGGACGTGCGTACTCGACAGGGCTGGGGGACCCTGGCTTATTGGTGAGGGGTCAAGGCGAGCGCTGCCATGTGCAATGAGAGGGAATTAGAGGGCACTACCGGCAATGCTGTAATTACAAGTGTGGCCAGCTTAAGGAAACAAAGGGAATAATGTAATTTCAAAAATGTCCAGCTGGGGGCACCATCTGCAATACTGTAATTATAACATCAGACAGCTGAGGGAGCTATATGCAATGCAATTATAAGAGTAGCCAGCTGAGGGCACTATAGGCAATGCTGTAATTACAAGATTGGCCAGCTGAGGGCACTATAGGCAATGCTGTAATTACAAGAGTGGCCAGCTGAGGGCACTACATGCAATGCAATTATAAGAGTGGCCAGCGGAGGGCACTACATGCAATGCTGTAATTACAAGTGTGGCCAGCTGAGGGCACTATAGGCAATGCTGTAATTACAAGAGTTGGCAGCGGAGGGCACTACATGCAATGCTGTAATTACAAGAGTGGCCAGCTGAGGGCACTACATGCAATGCTGTAATTACAAGTGTGGCCAGCTGAGGGCACTATAGGCAATGCTGTAATTACAAGAGTGGCCAGCGGAGGGCACTACATGCAATGCTGTAATTACAAGAGTGGCCAGCTGAGGGCACTACATGCAATGCTGTAATTACAAGAGTGGCCAGCTGAGGGCACTATAGGCAATGCTGTAATTACAAGTGTGGCCAGCTGAGGGCACTATAGGCAATGCTGTAATTACAAGTGTGGCCAGCTGAGGGCACTATAGGCAATGCTGTAATTACAAGAGTGGCCAGCGGAGGGCACTATAGGCAATGCTGTAATTACAAGAGTGGCCAGCGGAGGGCACTACATGCAATGCTGTAATTACAAGAGTGGCCAGCTGAGGGCACTACATGCAATGCTGTAATTACAAGAGTGGCCAGCTGAGGGCACTATAGGCAATGCTGTAATTACAAGTGTGGCCAGCGGAGGGCACTATAGGCAATGTTGTAATTACAAGAGTGGCCAGCTGAGGGCACTATAGGCAATGTTGTAATTACAAGAGTGGCCAGCGGAGGGCACTACATGCAATGCTGTAATTACAAGAGTGGCCAGCGGAGGGCACTATAGGCAATGCTGTAATTACAAGAGAGGCCAGCGGAGGGCACTATAGGCAATGTTGTAATTACAAGAGTGGCCAGCGGAGGGCACTACATGCAATGCTGTAATTACAAGAGTGGCCAGCTTAAGGAACCATAGCGAATAATGTAATTTCAAAAATGCCCAGCTGGGGGTGCCATCTGCAATACTGTAATTATAACATCAGACAGCTGAGGGAGCTATATGCAATGCAATTACAAGAGTACCCAGCTGAGGGCACTATAGGCAATGCTGTAATTGCAAGAGTGCCCAGCTGAGAGAACTATATGCAGTATTGTAATTACAAGAGTGGCCAGCTGAGGGCACCATATACAATTCTGTAATTACAAGTGCAGCCAGAGGAGGGTGCCAATAACAATACTGCAGTTACAGAAATGGCCAGTTGAAAGCACCATTTGCAGAATTGTAATTACAAGAGTAGCCACCTTCAGGAACCATATGCAATACTGTAATTGCTGGAGTGCCCAGCTAAGGGCACCATTGGTAATGCTGTAATTATAGGAGAGGCCAGCTGAGGGCGCCATCTGTAACACTTTAAGTGCAAGCACAGCCAGCAGACAGTGCCATCTGCAATGCCGTACTTGCGGGAGTGGCCAGCTGAGGGCGCCAATGCCAAACTGTAATTACAAGCGTGGTAAGCTGTGGGCACTGCATACTACCGTAACACTTTCATGCATTTTCATGGATGGGTGTAATTCCAAGGCTGTATAGAATGGGGTGCGCTCTGCTCTATTGGCGAGTTGGGGGTCTCTCTTGAAATACACATTTAGAGGTGCTGTAATTACCAGAGTGGCCAGCTGAGGGCACCATTGGTAACGCTGTAATTATAGGAGAGGCCAGCTGAGGGCTCCATGCAGCGGTTCACAATTAAAACTTGAAGGCCAGCTGGCCGGCTCTCAAACTGGTGTAAAATGCAGTAAACCAGAACGACCAACGTCCGACTTACGAGTGTGGCCAGCTGAGGACGCTATACACAACCTTATCCAAAATTATGATGGACGGACGTCATTGTGAGGTTGTATTTCTGGGGGTGCTGTGCACTACTTGCAAGACAAGTGTCCATGTCCAAATACAACTTAAGTGATTCTGTAATTTTTGTTTTTTGTTCTTTATTTCGCCTTATACAATTTCTTGTATTAGGAATTTGTTAGTTTTCGCATACCCCTTGTGGTCAAAGCGCAGGGTCAGCCATTGTACAGCGAGCGCCCCTGGAGCAATTGAAGGTTAAGGGTCTCGCTCAGGGGCCCAGCAGAGTAGGATCTCTTTTGGCAGTGACGGGGATTCGAACCGGCAACCTTCTGGATACCAGCGCAGATCATTAGCCTCAGATACACCACTCCGCCCTGTAATTGCAAGAATGGACTGCTGGGGGCAAACGGTTGCTGGGGTAACATGGTGGCACAGTGGTTGGTGCTGCTGCCGCCTCCCTGCTCCAGAGCCTTGCCTTCCTCTTGCAGCCCGTGAGTGCTGCGTGTGCAGGTCCTGCCTGTTCTCCCAGTGTCAGCTTTTTCCTGTTGGCCCAGTCTGAGTGTGTGTGGGCCCTGTGATGGACTGATGCAAGGTCCACAGTGCTATGAAACTTGAACTGGAAAAGCTGATGCATGGAGTTGGTTGAAGGCTCTTCTGCAGTTCTCACTGACCAGTGATGTAAACACACAGTTAGCCAGCCGGGGGCACCACATGCCATGCACATTGGCCTTTCCCTGCCTACTGGAGGCTGTAATTGTGTCAATTTGTCCTGTCACAATGGAAGTGTCAATCCTGGAGTTACAGATGCCACTTAAAGTTTGCTTTTACGTGTGTTTATATCTGGGGACACTTGATGGCGGGTGTAGTCAAAAGATCAAACACATGATGGCGCTGTTAGCCGCGTTGGCTTTAGCTGCATAATAAATTAGGAAAGTACAAGAGTGGCCATCTGGGGGCGCTGGACCTGCCTCAGAGATCTGAAGCCAGTAAGACCTGAACTTCCATATCTGGCCAGAAGGAGATGACATTGGAACTGTGATTATTCATTTAATTACTTGTGTGTTTATTTAGTTTATAATAATTTGCTTCTTTGTATTTGTTTTCATTTTTTAAAATATATTTTATGTTTGGGTCTCTTGGTAACAAAAATACTAATCAGCTCTGATGAGGCCTGAGTTATGCCTGGACCCCTTTGGTGTGTTGTGGGCGGACATCTGTTGAGTTGCAGTGACAGTAATTTCCACTCGGCGGCACCGGACTTGCTGTACTTCATATACGTGCGCACACACACACACACACACACACACACACACACATATATATATGAGTATATATATGTTTATAGGGCCATTATTATACAGTGACATTCTATCTTGCATGTACTAATCAACACACAACATGTCACCACTCACCAGTCCCATCGTTAACAGAGACACAAGACCCTGGCCTGCAGGGATTTCCAAGGGGACAGCAATTGACCCCAGAAGTATTACAGGTTAGAGGCTTTAAAGGGACTCTCAGCCAGAAGGCCACTCCATGTAGCACAAAAGTTGAACTGGCAGATGGCAAAGAGGCTGAAAAGTTAATCATATAGCGCCTTTCACATCTGTTCTATAATGTCTTTCCTAACTATCTATCTAATCCTGCCAACTACACTATCTATCTATCTATCTATCTATCATATAGTGCCTTTCACATCCCTGTTTAAAATATGCTTTCATCAAGGCTGACCTCAGATGTCATGACGTCATATCTATCTAATTATATAGCGCCTTTTCACATCTATCTATCTACTATATAGCACCTTTCAATCTTCCCATCTTCACATTGTCCACATAGAATTCTAAGTGTACAGTGTGTACAGTATGTACAGTATATAAATATTTATTTTCAGTTGGTCTGATGGCTCCCACCGTGTCACCCCCTCCACTTGGTGTCATTCAGGAGGTGATCTCGTTGTAGAGGACGCCTGTGCAGGTCCACGTCCACTTGTCACCTCCAGATGGACAGCGAGGGGTCACTGCTGCTGAACGGTCCTTCACGGGTTAGCAGCCGGACGTCACAAGCCCCTCTGAATGGTTCTGGACGGCGCCCTCCCGCCGTTGCCGTCACTGATGCCCCGAGGGTCCGGTGGCTCAGAAGGATAGTGGGCCCATTGCTCCCTGACAGAACACACAAATGGCAGCTACAGCTTCTCGTGCGAGTCGAGATCAGAAGGACCCTTTAAGGTCAGAAGTGGACGCTGACCTGCGCGCTGGCAGGTGTCAGGAGGTGGACATTCGGACACTGATGAGAGTGGTGGTGGGCGCCGGCCGCACTCATCGATCGGCCCATCGGCAGGTCTGCAGCGCTGGCTGCTAAAGGTCAAGTCGAGAGCTCCGTGCTGCCGCCATCCTCAGGACTGGAAGTGCAGGAAAGGTCAGCGAATTCCCCCGACGAGTTCTGACCTTCAGCCGGCCGGCGCTCGCTCACCGGGAGTCTAATTAAACAGGCGGCTCTGTCACGACGTCATGTCATGTGTGGCCTTGCAGGTGTGGGGGAGGTTGGGACACCATGTCAGTTTTGGGACAGGGCACTTGGACCAGGCAGGGGATTTGGGTCCACAGGACCCTGAAACTTGTCAACGCGCCCCACGATTGTCGGCCACCAACTAAGAAACAGACGCCGGCTGATCTGTGGCTTGGAGATTCTCCCGACTTTTCCAAATAAATCTTAGGCACTCCAAGGTCACCTTTGCTGTCTCCTTCTCTCTGTTTTTCCGAGTCAGCCATGCCGCACGCACAAAGCTGGAATTGAGTCTTGTGGTTCTAACAAATATCCAGAGGCCTTGTCACACCATTTGTCATGTTGTCACGTCAAGCAAAAGCCCCTCAGTGGCAGCGCTGTCTTACTGGGAGCAGCTGGAGTGGCTTAACCGGATGAGGACGAGGACGAGGACGAGGGTCCTGCTCGTCGGCCTTCATCGGCAGGATTTGACCCTTAAGTGGATGACTGGGAGAGAAAATGGGAAGGAGGGCTGAGAAGGTTAGGTCTCCAGGGTTTCTAGTTGACGTTGATTTGAGCTCCGATTACTGGACTGGCAGGGAAGGTGGATGAAGGTGGGAATTTCAGCTCTTCAAACGAGTCCCACCATAACAACAAAAGCATCAATTGGGGGTCTGTTAGATTACAGAGGCCCTCACCAGAGCTAGAGGTGTCCACCCATCCATTTGCTGTCCTCCACTTTGCTCTTTGATCCTTTGGTTTTTCCAATGGTTCTTTCCATTTCCCAGCAGGCCCATGTGCTTAATAATCTGTAGGCCACTATTTCAAGATGTGAGGATCTACTTGATTATTGTGGGGGTCTTCCACAGGGCCGGCTAAAGGAATGTCCTCAGAGGGGTGGTGATACTCAGGACAGTTACTAGACCCCAAAACAAGGCGCTGACCACCCACACCTGGACAGCCATGACTGAAATATGAGGAGGAGGAGGAGGAGGACGTGGAACAACTGCAGGACTGCCTTGAGTTGTGCTGCCGAAAAGAGACGGGACTGGGTGACAGGTGACAGGTGACAGAAGCAGGTGACAGGAGCGGGTGACAGACGTCAGCAAAGAGTCGTAACCGGGAAGACGACTGAACCAAAGCCACAGATGGAACGCAGAACGTAATCTTCAGCCAACGAGGACTTGACAGGCTTTAACTCCTTAGTGAGCCACAAACTCCGATGGCTTGACCTACAACATCACACGGCACGTCACCCCGGATGTCGTTCCCTAGTAACCATAGCAACTGCTACCCTAAATCTGGAAGTAATGACAACAACCATAGCAAACGGCATTGTGGGTAAAATACAAAATAAATTCCACATTAAAGCAACAGCATCCAGGAAAAGAGCAGCGAGCGACCGAATGAGAAACATAAAATGGAGAAACAAGTGCCTGAGGTGCAAGAAATGCAAATGCTTTTACGTGTGTTTATATCTGGGGACACTTGATGGCGGGTGTAGTCAAAAGATCAAACACATGATGGCGCTGTTAGCCGCGTTGGCTTTAGCTGCATAATAAATTAGGAAAGTACAAGAGTGGCCATCTGGGGGCGGTGGACCTGCCTCAGAGATCTGAAGCCAGTAAGACCTGAACTTCCATATCTGGCCAGAAGGAGGTGACATTGGAACTGTGATTATTCATTTAATTACTTGTGTGTTTATTTAGTTTATAATAATTTGCTTCTTTGTATTTGTTTTCATTTTTTAAAATATATTTTATGTTTGGGTCTCTTGGTAACAAAAATACTAATCAGCTCTGATGAGGCCTGAGTTATGCCTGGACCCCTTTGGTGTGTTGTGGGCGGACATCTGTTGAGTTGCAGTGACAGTAATTTCCACTCGGCGGCACCGGACTTGCTGTGCTTCATATACGTGCGCACACACACACACACACACACACATATATATATATATGAGTATATATATGTATATAGGGCCATTATTATACAGTGACATTCTATCTTGCATGTACTAATCAACACACAACATGTCACCACTCACCAGTCCCATCGTTAACAGAGACACAAGACCCTGGCCTGCAGGGATTTCCAAGGGGACAGCAATTGACCCCAGAAGTATTACAGGTTAGAGGCTTTAAAGGGACTCTCAGCCAGAAGGCCACTCCATGTAGCACAAAAGTTGAACTGGCAGATGGCAGTAATGCAACACCTTGACTGGGTAAACTGGGGCAAGTCCAGAGACCCCCACATCAGACACAGACGTCGTAACGGGACCCGTCATCAAAATGTGTGGGCGATGGGGAGCCGTGAACATCGCTGACCCCCAACAGGCTACTGTGCCGAGCCCCCTGCTATCGATACAAACTTGAACCCCCGTGTGACAATCACATTTTGGGGGGAAACTGGAAGGACAAAAGCCCCTAGAAAAGTGGACTCTACAGTAAGTGTGGAATGCATGTCAAGGACAATGCCATCATAAGGGGGCGCCGTCTGCCCCGTCACCTCTGCCAGGGCCTTCAAGGCGCAACTTGAGATTCAAACGTTAACATAAGCCCCGCCCAGTAACTCCTTGGATTACAAAAGGCCGAAATGGGAGAGGGGAACTGGGAAAGACCCCTGGCTGACTGGACTGAGCAGACCTTCTAATGACAATAAGAAAAAACAAACAGGAGAAAGTGGGAATCCAGAAAAATCACGTAAAGCGCTGGGCTCCTCGGCGGTCGTCTGTAATGGAGGACGGTCTGTGAGGGAGTGAAAGATGGGAAGGACTTGAACCAAACCAGCAGGAAGAGTAACACATGACGGGACAAACAAATATTATGGGATGGGTGGGTGAGGCCACACCTTAACATGCTTCAGTTGCAGGGTGGTGGAGCCAACCTCTGCAACATGGGGCACCATGCTGGAACGAGACCTGAAGAGGACAATCAGACTGGCAGCCCTGAAGTCACACAGCCGGGACTTGAACCCAAGAGCCGTGAAGCGGTGGCACCAGTCAACTGTACCTGTGCGCCCTTAATGCCAGCACTAACCGTGAAATGTGACTTGCCACAAATGACAACAAGCAGGACACCCGCCGAACTTCAAGTGACACGAAACACGCCAGGGAAGGCTGCAAGGTTATTCAATGGCATTTCGCCAAGTGCACCGTGCGGGACAAAGATCCTGCTGCCATTAGCGCGTCTCATTTGGCGTGTGAGCGGCGCTGATCCAGCACTCCACTTAATCTGAAAGAGCAATTATGGAGAACGTCATTAGTCCTCGTTAATGGG